>NC_073414.1:10399536-10729536 GCF_028641065.1 Leucoraja erinaceus | reverse complement strand
ATTACCAGAAGCAAACAGTAATGCAAAGTTGAAGTTACAATCAGAGCAGTTGTGATTACATTCAATGGGGAAGAGGGTCACCGAGCATGTATCATTGTCCTTTTCCTGACAGGAATAGTTCCATCACATCCATCTCAGTAAAAATACACACTTCTCAAAATGTCATTTCTATTTTTTTTTTAAATGATAAATTTTAACAACAATTTTGAAATAATTATATTGGCTGGTTCATTAATTCAAATATATTTCAAACTACACACAATATCATCCACAACAGATAGATCAGATTTTAATGAATTACTACGCTCTCAGGTCAGGCTTAAAGATTAGCTTCATATGATAGGTGCAATAGTAGTGCATAGCAAACAAATAACAATCGCTTTGCAATGAATTTTGAGAAGACAAATCTTTAAGTTTATGAAGAAATAATGTTGGAGGATTCAAATTATTTTTTTTCTCCACTACTAAATGTGATCCTGACATTTACTACTAACTACTAATACACACAAGCCATGCACTTGACTGAATCTTGCTCAAAGCAACAATTTAGGGGAAGGAAAACCCTTTCAAGGATAATGACAAAAAAAAACTTTCAAAAAATGTATCTATTATGGTTTACTTACCATGCCACTATGAGAATGCCTGAGTAGAATAGCATGACCATACAAAAGGGTTCTGTGCCCTCCTCCTTGAGAAGACTGCGTGTAAAAAAGGTCAAATATGATGAGTTTAACAAATAATCTCTTGACATCAAAATATCAGACAAAATTAAAACAGCATACTCTCCAACAAATGAGATAGCTGATATATAAATTTGAAATTTAAAGAGGATATCTAGGTTATTTCAAAAGTTCTGCTAAATGGCTGTCTTGCTGCAAAGCATTATTATTCCAGTCACAGAACCATGCCACAAACTTAAATTGTGTTTGAGACTAAAGGGCACAGTCTTATCACAACCAGGAATGGTTATTTGCCTAACATGTTATCTAATAAGTTAACTGCTATCTGATTATGGATCTGAGATTGAACTCAAGGAGTTTAGGCCCAGTCAGCCTAAACTGTGGCTGGAAGGGGTTGGTTGGGGCATAGATGCGGGTGAAGGCACAGTACATTGTACATTGTGTGATGGGGTAAAGTGGGTGCATTCCCACTATGGTAGCAGTGGATGATATAACTCATACCCCAATGATGGGCAAATGTGGATTGTTTTCCCTGGAGCCTCAGACACTGAGGTGCGACCTGATGGAAGTATACAAAATTATGACAGTTCTGTTCCCAGAGTAGAAATGCTAAGATGAGGGGGGAAAGTAGTGTGCTGGTGACTGGAACATAGGGCCTAGGGAGGTGGAGGAAGTTGAAACAATAGCAATGATTAAGAGCCATTAGGCAAGCAAATGTAAACAGCGAATGATGGATTCCAGACCATGTACAGGCAGACGTGCTGCTTGAATTAACATTATGGTTTGCCGAGACACTGTAGGCCAAAGGGTCTGTTCCTCTGCTATACTGTTTAATATTTTATGTCAGGATCACATGCTTTACATTGGGGATATGGAGCATGCAGGTGGAAGAGTGAGTATTTCAGGGCCAATGTAAATAGTGAGGGAAAAATTGAGGTCTCCAATGGGTCTTGAACAGATCACAAGATGGGAGAGGGGAGCAGAAGTGCATCGGAAGATTGGAGATGTTGGGTTCGGGAAAACAATTGGAATGGAGATTTTTTAGTGAGCCACTGCAATACTGCACTGAGCATAACTCGCTTGCCCTGAGAGTAAACGACATACCGGTAATCTTATTTATTCCAACAAGGAAATAGTATCAGGAAGAAGAATGACATGATCAGGGGTGGCTGAGTTGTCCAAAACATCTCAAAAACTGTCATTAATATTTGACTCTGGGATAAAAAAATATTTTCAAATGCACAATAAAACTACATGATTTTTTTGTGCAATACTAAGCTAACTGCAAGTGCTAAGCATCATATAGATGGAAAGCCCAAGAGGACAGAGAGATGGTTAATTAGCTGGCTGGTTAATTTCAATGCTGTTGGCAACTACAATAAATGACCATACATTTATCTAAATTAATGATTTACAAATATAGGCTATGATCTTGAAATGTATGTCACCACCAACCAATCTCCTTTCCCTTTACAAGATTCTGAAAGGGCTGCCTCTCTACAAATATTCTCGTTCACTCTTAAATGATTCAGCTTTCAACATCAAATTCAAGAAGTTCGGATAAAAAACCATTCCGGTCTCATATCTCATATTTCCAGCATTGATTTCTCCCTCCTGATACTGTAACAAATTTTAATCTTCACCTTTGATTGCGTCTCTTCCAGAAAAATCTTATTTCTGAATCTTCCATTTCCTTCTATCTCAGGGAATCCATCATAATCTCACAGACTCACAACTACAATAACTATACTTCCTTCCACTGCCTCCTTCAGGGACTCCATTCCATTTAATTTCCTCTCACTGTTGCATTTGCTATGGTGTTGAGACAGTCCTCACGGGTGCCTCTGAAACGTCTTCCATCTTCCTGAGCTGTATCCTGCAGTTCCTTGTTTCTGTATCTTCCCCTCTACTATCTTAACCACCTCATCTATTTCTCCCACATCTGATCTTATTCCTCCCCTCCTTGTCAATGCACAAACAGGTCGCTTAGCCCTTACCTTCCATGCAACCTGCCTCCGCATTCACCCTTTGCAATTTCTGCCAGTTCACCTAAATTCCACCACCAGAAATCTGGGAGGGATCACTCCGTTCAAGACTCCTAGTCCGTTCGTCCATCTCCACATCAAGTGATATTTTCTCAAGAAATTAGAAGAGATGCAACACCTGCCCTTTCACCTCTTTCCAGGTGAAGTTCACAAGTTGTAGGAGTAGAATTTGGCCATTGGACCCATCGAGTCTACTCTGCCATTCAATCATGGCTCATCTCTGCCTCCTAATCACATTTTCCTGCCTTCTCCCTAAAACCTTTGACACCCGTTCTAATCAAGAATTTGTCTATTTCCGCCTTAGAAATATCCATTGACGGCCTCTGCAGCCCTCTGCGGCAATGTTCCACACATTAACTACCCTCTGACTAAAGAGGTTCCTCCTCACCTATTTTCTAAAAGAGCGCCCTTTAATTCTGAGGCTGTGACCTCTGGTCCTAGACTCTCCCACCAGTGGAAACATTATTTCCACATCCACTCTATCTATGCCTTTCATTATTCTGTAAGTTTCAATGAGGTCCCCCTTCAACCTTCTAAACTCCAGCGAATAGAGGCCCAGTGCTGTCAAATGCTCATCATATGCTAACCCACTCATTCCTGGGATTATTCTTGTAAACATCCTCTAGGCCCTCTCCAGAGCCAGCACATCCTTCCTCAGTAATGGGGCCCAAATTTGCTCACAGTACTCCAAATGCTGCCTGACCGCCCGCTTATAAAGCCTCAGCATTACATCTCTGGTTTTGTAAAATTTATATTACAGCACTTGATATAAATGCTAACATTGATTTTGCCTTCCTTACTACTGATTTGACTTTCAAATTAACATTTTGGGAGTGCTGCACCAGCAAAGTCCCTTTGCACCTGCGATTTATGGTTTCTCTCTCCATTTAGAAAATTATCTCGGCCTTTATTCTTATTACCAAAATGCGTGACTCCTCACTTTGCTATACTGTATTTCATCTGCCACTATTCTGCTCACTCTCCTAATCTGTCCAAGTCCTTCTGCAGAGCGTTTGCTTTCTCTACACTGCCTGCCCCTCCATCTATCTTAACATCATCTGCAAACTTGGCCACAAAGCCTTCAATCCAAATCATTACTATCCAACGTGATGCAGCCCCAGCACCATCCCTTGCGGAATTCCAATTGTAAAGCAGTCACTAAATCTACATTCTCCCAAGTACAGATGTTTCCTAAAATAAGCCTAATGACATATAATAAACACATTTTCAGTGATTATTCCAACTCAAAATTGTATCCTTAAACTCTCGGACTAGAAAATCCATGAAAAATTTGATCAAAATAAAACCCATTTTCTGAATCATTTTATGATAATTTGAACATATGGAACAGCAACAGTTCAGCATGGCAAAGATTATTATGTTGTCTGATCTTCATTTAAGAAAAGGATTTCAACTGGTCAGACGTATTCTCATAGTCAAGAGGGAAAATCTAGCGGTGTCAGTTAATCCAGATTTTACAACCAGAAAGAACAGCACTCAAACTCACCATGATCCCCATTCATCAGAATATTATTTGAAATCTTATCTTCAGAGGAAAAACATCTCCAAAACTGGATCACACACTGCAACATTTTGAGTTCTATGATTCATAAATCCAACCACAAATTTAAATTGTGGTCTTCCTGCAGGTTGCATGAAGACCACAACTTTCCTTTCAAATTCTCTATACGTCTGATGAGAAACGTTCATCAGTCCCCCAACAATCTCCAGCACAATTATTGTCCTATGATTTTCCAATTTGATCCTTTCCAGCCTATCAATCTCCAGACTAATCTGTAAATTGATCATCCTACCAATCTCCAGTTGACAACTTGCGGCAACGCACTAGTCAATCACAATCCCTCTCTCCATACTAGAATGACCCAGAATGTGATGGCCTAATTCTCCATGGCTAACACACCTTCCTGTCCATTCCCATCATCCACCGACCTCTCTCAGCACAACCATACAACTGCATTGTTAGACGTGTAACTTGCTCATTTTCCTTCAGCTTCGACCTGAAAGCAGCAAATGCCAAATAAAAGATTGCCGCGCACAGGATCCTGAGCCTAAAATCCACCAGAATTTTGTTGTTGTAGTGGCCTACAGTGTGGAAACAACCCCATCGGCCCAACTTGCCCACACCGGTCAACATGTCCCATCTACACTAGTCCCACCTGCCTGCGTTTGGCCCATATCCCTCCAAACATGTCCTATCCATGTAGCTGTCTAAATGTTTCTTAAACATTGCGATAGAAACATAGAAATTAGGTGCAGGAGTAGGCCATTCAACCCTTCGAGCCTGCACCGCCATTCAATATGATCATGGCTGATCATCCAACTCAGTATCCCGTACCTGCCTTCTCCCCATACCCTCTGATCCCCTTAGCCACAAGGGCCACATCTAACTCCCTCTTAAATATAGCCAATGAACTGGCCTCAACTACCCTCTGTGGCAGAGAGTTCCAGAGATTCACCACTCTCTGTGTGAAAAAAGTTCTTCTCATTTCGGTTTTAAAGGATTTCCCCCTTATCCTTAAGCTGTGACCCCTTGTCCTGGACTTCCCCAACATCGGAAACAATCTTCCTGCATCTAGCCTGTCCAACCCCTTAAGAATTTTGTAAGTTTCTATAAAATCCCCTCTCAATCTCCTAAATTCTAGAGAGTATAAACCAAGTCTATTCAGTCTTTCTTCATAAGACAGTCCTGACATCCCAGGAATCAGTCTGGTGAACCTTCTCTGCACTCCCTCTATGGCAATAATGTCCTTCCTCAGATTTGGAGACCAAAACTGTACGCAATACTCCAGGTGTGGTCTCACCAAGACCCTGTACAACTGCAGTAGAACCTCCCTGCTCCTATACTCAAATCCTTTTGCTATGAAAGCTAACATACCATTCGCTTTCTTCACTGCCTACTGCACCTGCATGCCTACTTTCAATGACTGGTGTACCATGACACCCAAGTCTAGCTGCATCTCCCCTTTTCCTAATCGGCAACCATTTAGATAATAGTCTGCTTTCCTGTCTTTGCCACCAAAATGGATAACCTCACATTTATCCACATTATACTGCATCTGCCAAACATTTGCCCACTCACCCAGCCTAGCCAAGTCACCTTGCAGTCTCCTAGCATCCTCCTCACAACTAACACTGCCCCCCAGCTTAGTGTCATCCGCAAACTTGGAGACATTGCCTTCAATTCCCTCATCCAGATCATTAATATATATTGTAAATAGCTGGGGTCCCAGCACTGAGCCTTGCAGTACCCCACTAGTCACTGCCTGCCATTGTGAAAAGGACCCGTTTACTCCTACTCTTTGCTTCCTGTTTGCCAGCCAGTTCTCTATCCACATCAATACTGAACCTCCAATGCCGTGTGCTTTAAGTTTGTATACTAATCTCTTATGTGGGACTAACTGGTCTGTAATTCCCCGTTTTCTCTCTCCCTCCCTTCTTAAAAAGTGGGGTTACGTTTGCTACCTGCCAATCCTCAGGAACTACTCCAGAATCTAAAGAGTTTTGAAAGATTATTACTAATGCATCCACTATTTCTGGAGCTACTTTCTTAAGTACTCTGGGATGCAGCCTATCTGGCCCTGGGGATTTATCGGCCTTTAATCCATTCAATTTACCCAACACCACTTCCCGACTAACCTGGATTTCACTCAATTCCTCCAACTCCTTTGACCAGCGGTCCCCTGCTATTTCCAGCAGATTATTTATATCTTCCTTAGTGAAGACGGAACCAAAGTAGTTATTCAATTGGTCCGCCATATCCTTGTTCCCCATGATCAACTCACCTGTTTCTGACTGCAAGGGACCTACATTTGTTTTAACTAATTTCTTTCTTTTCACATATCTATAAAAACTTTTGCAGTCAGTTTTTATGTTCCCTGCCAGTTTTCTTTCATAATCCATTTTTCCTTTCCTAATTAAGCCCTTTGTCCTCCTCTGCTGGTCTCTGAATTTCTCCCAGTACTCTGGTATGCTGCTTTTTCTGGCTAATTTGCACGCATCATCCTTTGCTTTGATACTATCCCTGATTTCCGTTGTTACCCACGGATGCACTACCTTCCCTGATTTATTCTTTTGCCAAACTGGGATGAACATTTTTTGTAGTTCATCCATGCAGTCTTTAAATGTCTTCCATTGCATATCCACCGTCAACCCTTTTAGAATTAATTGCCAGTCAATCTTGGCCAATTCACGTCTCATACCCTCAAAGTTACCTTTCTTTAAGTTCAGAACCATTGTTTCTGAATTAACAATGTCACTCTCCATCCTAATGAAGAACTCAACCATATTATGGTCACTCTTTCCCAAGGGGGCACGTACAACAAGACTGCTAACTAACCCTTCCTCATTACTCAATACCCAGTCTAAAATAGCCTGCTCTCTCGTTGGTTCCTCTACATGTTGATTTAGATAACTATCCCACATACATTCCAAGAAATCCTCTTCCTCAGCACCCCTGCCAATTTGATTCACCCAATCTATATGTAGATTGAAGTCACCCATTATAACTGTTTTGCCTTTGTCGCACGCATTTCTAATTTCCTGTTTGATACCATCTCCAACTTCACTACTACCATTAGGTGGCCTGTACACAACACCCACCAGCGGTTTCTGCCCCTTAGTGTTTCGCAGCTCTACCCATACCGATTCCACATCCTCCAAACTAATGTCCTTCCTTTCCATTGCGTTAATCTCCTCTCTAACCAGCAACACTACCCCACCTCCTTTTCCTTTCTCTCTATCCCTCCTGATAGTACCTGCCTCAACTACCACCTCCGGCAGCTCATTCCGTACACCCACCACCCTTTGTGTGAAAAAGTTACCCCTCAGGTCAAATCTTTCCCCCCTCACCTTAAACCTATGTCCTCTGGTTTGTAATTCTTTGACTCTGGGCAAGAGACTGTGCATCTACCCAATCTATTTGTCATGATTTAGTTCACTTATAAGATCACCACTCATCCTCCTGCGCTCCAAACAATAGAGTCCTAGCCTTCTCAACCTCTCCCTGTAACTCAGACCCTAAAGTCCCAGCAACAGCCTCGTAAATCATCTCTGCACCCTTTCCAGCATGACAACATCTTTCCTATAACATGGTGCCCAAAACTGAACACAACACTCTAAATGCCGCCTCACCAGCATCCTATACAACTGTAACATGACCTCCCAACTTCTACATTCAATGCTCTCTGACTGAAGGCCAATGTGCCAAAATCATTTTTGACCACCCTGTCTACCTGTGATGCCATTTTAAACAAAGTATGTCCCTGTACTCCTGGATCTCGCTGCTCTACAATACTCCCCAGAGCCATACCATTCACTGTGTAGGTTCTGCCCATGTTAATGCTCCCAAAATGCAACACATCACATTTCTCTGTGTTAAATTCCATCAACCATTTCTCAGCCCACATGCCCAATCGATCAAGATCCTGCTGCAATGTTTGACACCCATCTTTACTATCTATAATACCATCCACTTTTGTGTCATCTGTAAACTTGCTAACCATGCCATGTACGTTCTCAACTAAATCATTGACAAAGATGACAAATAGTAATGGGTCCAGCACTAAACCCTGAGGCACACCAATTTTCTATCCATTCAGCCATCTCTCCGTGAATCCCATGAGAACTAACCTTCCAAAGCAGCCTACCATGCAAAATCTTGTTGAATGCCTTACTGAAATGCATGTATACAATGTCTACAGCTCTACCTACATCGACCTTTTTGGTCACATCCTCAAAAAACTCAGATTCGTAAGACAAGACCTGCCCACGGATAAAAAACATGCTGCCTATACCTAATCAGCCCTTTTCCTTCCAAGTGCATGTATAGCCATCCCTCAAAATACTCTCAAGTAACTTCCTGACCACAGATGTTAAGCTCAGTGGCCTGTAGTTCCCAGCCTTTTCCCTGAAGCTCTTCTTGAATAGAGGCACACCGTTTGGCTCCTTCCAATATTCCGGCACGTCGCCTGTATTTAATGACTCCTTTTAAATTTACACAAGTGCACCTGCAATTTTCTCTCTAACTTCCCACAGTGTCCTCACGTATATCCGATCAGGCCCGTGTCTGAAGATTTGTCCATCTTCATACGCGTCAGGGCCTTCAGCACCTCTGCACTAACTGCTCTCAAGACACTTCCAGTGACAACTGCAAGTTTCTCTGTCCTTCTGTCTTTCTCCACAGTAAAAACAGAGGAGAAATACCCGTTGCAGACCTTACCCGTCTCTTGTGGCCCCACATAGAGTTGACCGCTTTGATTCTTGTGGGGTCCACTCTCTCTCTCTGGTTACCCTTTTTCCATTTATGTGCTTTCAAAATCTCTTGGGATTATTCTTAATGCTAATTTCCATATATTTTACAATGGGAACTCACGATTACTTTCCATTGCATAGTAGTAGAAGTGAAATGAGCTTTTGTAACATTCTGAAAAGGATACTAATTAGTAATGATATTTCTGTATTTGGACTTAACAAACACACAATTAATTTATGATCTATTCCTTTAATTCAATGAACGATCACCTATATTATTATTGCTCCAACACAATGTTCTTTTAAACCAGATAATTTGCATCAAACAGAAATAACTTCTTGCATGTTTTCAATATTACAACTAATAGTTTCAAAAATTGAGAATACAGTTTGTAATATTGATTGCAAATAGTGAATCGTGATAAAAAACATAGTACTTACCTTATTTACATTGCAAACCTCATTTTTTACAATTATTATCATCAGAAGATAATACCAACAATTTCACACTTCAGTTAATGTTATTTTAACTTTAGTAATTGTATTAGCTAAATAACCCTTTGGGCACCAGGTAAAATGTTATAAATGCACCACACAACAAAAATCCAGGGAAGATCTAGAGTACACACCAGGTAAAGTTCAGATACGATTCATACGGTGCAGTTTACACATATTTCTACTTTATCACATTTTACTCCATTTGGCCTGTGCCTGAAAAGTGCAATGATATGGAATTGTTCAATGCACTTAAATGTACTTCACCAGCATCTGCTTTTACATGGTGCATACTATGGCTTGCTCAAAGGTTATAACACCAGGAGGAAAATTGGCCCTGTTCATCCAAATATAATGTCAAATTGTGACAATTTAACATTTTATATTTGGACTGTAAGAGAAGAAAAAGTGCAAAATTGCTGCAAAAAAGAAAGAAAAATCAAGTTTATTTAAAAAAAGAGATTAGTAAAGAAAATATGGTGTGATCATGCTTTTGGCTTTCTAAAATGTGAATGTTTTTTTCGGAAATTTGGTTAAAAATGCAAGAACTACTTAAGAAGTAAAGTTAACAAAATAAATGCATTTCATGAAAGATGTTTAATACTTTAAATAGGTTTGGTGAATTCAAGCTTATGATAAGAAATATAATTATTTTTTTTGATCTGTAAGATGTGGGGTTTGAAATTTCTGCTTGGTGACTTGCACAAAAGAGTATTCCCTTCCAATCAGATATTGAAACTGGCTGAAAGGTGACAAACATAAAAGCTGAATATCTACTATTTGAAACAAGAGATATTTGATATAGATACGTACTAGGTATACAATTGATTCTGACCAATTTTGATTCAAGTATTAATGCAGATAATTCATTATTAATTATTCCTCCAGTTTTCATAGTCAAAATACTACAGTTGTGATTGTTTTACTCTTAAACAACCCAGTATCATTCAGAAAGTACATTTGGCAGGACCAAAAACTGGACATTCAGCACCTCAAATGTTCTGCTCTTCAATATGATCATGGCTCGTATGACAATCCCCAATTCCACTTTCTTGCTCTTCCCTCACAACCCTCAATTTCATCAATAACTAGAAATCTATGCACGTCTTAAATATACGTGCTCTGCCCCCCTTTCTCTCTACAAAGCAATTTCAGACTCGCCCTTCAGAAAAGAAACATCTACAAATATCTACACTGTCCATGTGCTTAATAATTTTGCATAACTCCATTTCATGACCGTTTCATCTGCAAATTCAAATGTACAAAAATTGATAGTGTACACAGTGCTTTTGGGTTGCTTTTCTGACTAGAAAAGTATGACCAGCATTGCCCGAGAAAGATCAGCGATAAGATCCTTACTGTTTCCAATATACATTAATGATTTGAATGGGGAAGCTGAGTGTATGATTTGTATGGAAGCAGACATATAGATATGGGAAACTCTCTCCTGCACTTGATACTGACAGAGTATATACAACTAGAGGACACAGATTCATGATAAAAAAGTGAAAGATTTAGAGGGAATCTGTGGGGTACCCTTTTGTGAGTAAGCAGTATACACTGAGAGAGTGATAGAAGAAAAGCTTCCATGAAGATGAAAGATAGGGATGCTAAGGTTAAGGAACCATAGCTGACAAGAGTTGTTGGTTTAAGAAAAAGGAAAAATGCAAGGCTCAAGAAGCTGAAAGTGGTGAAGGCCCTTGAGGAACATAAAGGAATCAGGGAAATAAGTTTAATAGGAGAGGAAATTGCAGAGGCCTTGGATCTTTTCCAGCAAGATTCCGGACAACTGGAGAGTAGACAATGTGGTTCCTTTGGAAGAAGAGAGAAGTAGAAATGAAAGAGGAAATTATAGGCCGATGAACCATATAACAGAAGCTGCTGCAGAGGATTCTTCAGGATAGGATACACTACCTTTTGGAAGAGAATGGGCTAATTAGGGGCAGTCAACATGATTTCTCTGCAGGATGTCATGTATTATGAACTAGATTGAGCTGTGGAAGTAACAAAGGTGATCAATAAGGGTCCCGTGGATGTTCTCTACATGGAATTTACGATATGATACGATAGAACTTTATTTATCCTAGGAGGGAAATTGATCTGCCAACAATCATAAAACACAAAATTCATGAAACATGAAATTAAAGTGACGAGTTTAGTAGGGCATTGTATAAAGTACCTTATGGTAGGGTGACCCAGAAGGTTAAGATGCATGGGATCCACGGTGAGCTGGTTGTTGGATTCAGAACTAGTTCCATAGGGATCAAAACGGGAACCTCAGTTTGTGTATGTGACAACACCAAATTTGATGAAGTTGTGGACAGTGAGAGTGAGGAAGGCTGTCAAAACATACAGTGGAATATATATGCTACAGAATTGATAGAGTAATAGCAGATTGGAATTTAATCTGAGCAAGTGTAATGTGTTGGACTGAAAGAGATAGATAGAGTGGTTAAGAAAGTGTTTGGTATGCTTGCCTTCCTAGGTCATGGCATTGGGTAAAGAAGTCAGGAAGTCATGTTGCAGCTTTATAGTACTTATGTTAGGCTCGATGTGGAGCACAGTGTGCAGTTCCAGTCGCTCTATTGCAGGAAATATGTGGAGGCTTTGGAGACGGTGCAGAAGAGGTTTACCAGAATGCCGCCTGGATAAAGGGTACTAGCTGTAAGGTTGAGCAAATATGGATTATGTTCATGGATTGACACCAGGAGACCCATAGAAGTAAATTATATCATGAGATGCCTGGATGTGGTAGACAGTCAGAACCTTTTTGCAATGATATGTCAAAGACTAGCGACCATACCTTTAAGATGAAAGGTGGAGGTTTAAAGGAGACATACAGGACAAGTTTATTTTTAAAACAGAAACTGGTCAGTGCCTGTAACCCACTGCCAGGAGTAGTAATGGAGGCAGAATGATAGTGGTATTTAAAGAGGCTTTTGAATAGGCACATGGATACACACAGAATAGAACTGTGCAAGTAGAGGAGAGTGATTCATTGTATGTTCAGCATGGATATTGTGGGCAAAATACACTGTTCTTGTGTTGTTCTATGTTCCAAGGAATCAGGAGGGCCAAAAGGGGCCACAAAATGTCCTTGGCAAGTAGGATTCAGGAAAATCTCAAGAGAGTATATACATATAACATACAACAGGATCAGGGCCTCCTGCCCACAATGCATGTGCCAAACAGCATTGTTCGGGCCTGTTCCTGTGCCGTACTGTTCTACGCAATCAGCATCGCTTTGTGCAAAGGAGGCCTTATCTTACAAACTTGATTTAAGTTTTTTTTGAGTGGGTCAGTGGTAATTGATGAGAGTAGGGCAGTGAGTGTTCTCTACACCAAGTTCAGTAAATCATTTGATAAGGACCTTCTTGGATGATTGATCCAGCAGAATAAGGCACATGGCATGCATACCGAGTTGGTAGGTTTGATTCAATATTGTCTGCTATATAGCAGGCAGCAGACAGTTGTGGTGGATGAATTCTGACTGGAAGTCATGGACGGAAAATTAGCAAGTTTGCAGACGACACAAAAATTGGTGGCACCGTGGATAGTGAAGAAGGTTGCCAAAAAGATAAAGCAGGATGTAGATCAGTATCAAATCTGGGCTGGGAAATGGAAGATGGAGTTTGGCCGGATCAGTGTGAGGGGTCAAATATAAGAGGAAATTACATTTTAATTGTCAGGACCATTAGGAGCGTTGGCAAACAAAAGGATCTTGGGATGCAAGCCCACAGTTCCCTGAAAATGGCAACACATGTGGATAGGATTGTAAAGAACATGGACAGCTTTCTTTCATCCATCAGGGCATTGATAACACGGTACATAGGTTGGCAATCATGTTGTATGTAAGTATAACATTGGTTAGGCCCGATTTGGAGTATTGTGTAGGGTTCTGGTTACTGCATTACAGGAAGGAAATGGTGCAAAAGAGGTAAACCAGGATGCTGCCCCTATTATAGATTATTAAGCTATGAGAATTATTTTCACTGGATTAGAGGTGATTAGGGTGCAACCAGTTAGAAATATATACAATAATGAAAGGCATAGATAGCATCAATAGTCAGTCTTTTTCCTAGGATGTAAATGTCGAATAATAGAGGACATAGTGGAAATGTTTGAAAGGAGGTTTATGAGGCAAGTATTTTTGATTTAAAGAGCAGATATCTGGAGTATGCTGCCATGGGGTGGGAAAAGCAGATACAAGAGCAACGTTTAAGAGGTATTTTGACATACATGAACACAAGAATGGAAGGATATGGGCCTTGTACAAGCATATGGGATTACTTGAAGATAGCATCATGGTCACCACAGACCTCTAGGGCTAAAGGGCTGTTCCTGTGCTCAATTGTTCTATGTTCTTTGTTCATCTCTACAATCGGCGTGAACCTTTTCTGCATCTCCTCCAATGAAAATATATTTTCCTTAAAGAGAGGGATGAAATTTGTTTGTTGTATTCTAGATGTGACCTCACTAAGTGCTTTGTACAAAGGCACACAAAAATGCTGGAGAAACTCAGCAGGTGCAGCAGCATCTATGGAGTGAAGGGAAAAGGCAACATTTCGGCCAAAACCCTTCTTCAGACTGATGGGGGGTGGGGGGAGGCGGGGAGAAGAAAGGAGAAGGAGGAGGAGCCCGAGGGCTGAGGGAGAGCTAGGAAGGGGAGGAGACAGCAAGGGCTAACAAAATTGTGAGAATTCAATGTTCATGCCACCAGGATGCAGACTCCCCAAGCGGAATATGAGGTGCTGTTCCTCCAATTTCCGGTGTTGCTCACTCTGGCCGTGGAGGAGGCCCAGGACAGAGAGGTCGGATACGGAATGGGAGGGGGAGTTGAAGTGCTGAGCCACCGGGAGGTCAGGTTGGTTAATTACTAGTGCTTTGTACAGTTATTTTAGAAAATAAGGGACAACATTCCTTCCATATTACCAGGTAAATGGATTTATGGCAGGAGAGGTAGTATCAATTTAATTTAATTTCTTTGATTTTCTGGATGCAATCACTTAATGAGCAATCAAATAGAATGGATCTTTAATCTTTGGATCTCAGAAGAGCAAACATTAAAAGTCATCACAATTTATGTCATTCTGAGAGGGTTAGACAGAATGAGTTCTAATAGAATACGTTATTTGTTCTCTACCAAAATGGATTGCAAACGTTCAGTGATTTCATTTAAAACCGAGATTGGTAGATTTTTGAGCCAAATACAAGTCAAGAGAAATTGTTCTAGGGAAGGGAAATGAAGGCAAGTGATGATCTTATGGAATGATGAAGGACGCTCATGTAGCCATAAGCTATTCTAAGTTATCCCGAACTGCAGTATATCATATAGAAAACATACATCTAAATGAACAGACTATTACTTTTCCAAACGTCAAATGAAAAGACCGAGTGATCTTTCGGCCAACACTGGCATAATACGTCTCCTTCTGTATGGAAATGTTTCCATGATTCTGTTTTATAATATTGTGTACTGCTAGCCAAGAGCTGAGTTTGTGTAAAAAGAATTGTTTTTCTATATCTAAAGACCTCCAATTCAAGAAGCAAAAAGGCAGAAAGAAAGAAATAGTAATCCCCGAGTTGGTTGACTATGAAGCATCCCCTGTATTATTTGTTTCACTATGTGATAGATGTAATTTGACTAAGTTGTAATTTGAAAATTGTTGTTCTGCAAAGGAGAGGAAAAGTTGAAGATGAAAATGAAAATATTTTATCCATAAGATAGCTTTTGAAATCAACAATACACCTCCTAAAACCAGAACACACCATTTAAATAATATGACCTTATACAGCTGGACAAGTGCAAATGAATTTTGTATCTTTAACACATGAGCATCCAAGAGTCAGATCCAGATGTATATTGAATGCAAATGTCATATGTTGATCTAAAAGCACACAAATAGAAATCTAGTACATACTATACATACTAATGGATTGATCAGAGACCACAATATGCTTTCCAACATAATGTAAACATCTCCTTCAAAGAGATGAAGCAAAATAACTTCTTGCTATGGGAATTTCTGAACATTGACTTAACATTCCTCTGCAATGTTTTTCAGTTTCTCAAGAAAAATAAAACAACAAATCCTTATTTAAAAAAAAACATGTTCTGATCAGGTGGGATGTATTACCACCTTCACTCAATTTCAGTAACGCACACTCTGTTTGGCCAGTGGTATAAGTAATAAATATAGTGAAATAGAGAGAGTATAAAAAATAAACAAATTCAGAACAAAACCTAGTGGTTCTAATTATGATCAAAAAAGTAAGGCTCTATGTCAAGAAATTGTACTTCTTGAATGATCAATTCTGAGATTTTACTTAATTGAGAAAAACAAAACCATAAAGAACAATAATTTAGAGAAAAGTAACATATTATGGTAACACAAGTGCGATGTTTGAGCAAGATATGAACAGGGCCTTTATGATGCAAGTGAAATATGTTAGAGCTCATGCATTGAGGACTATTTACCTGGAAAAGGGATTTAACATTGTTTAAATTAAGGGCACAGCAACAAAATCAGAGTAATACAGACACACAAACATACCCATTTGTCCAGATCAAGAGGCTTGCATAGTGGATAAAATGAAAAGCAGAAAAAGTACATTATTTTCAATTTGCACCACTTTCTGGACTGTTCCACTTGCATTAAGGGTAACTGCTCCACAACCACTCACTCTCTGATATAAACACATATACCCACACACACACACCAACGTTGACAACATGAATTTCTAAAACAGTTATTACAAAGGTTCATATACACAAATCTAATAAATTATAATACTCGATTATGGCACAATAGAATATTTCAGACTGCCGATCAGTTAATCACTTGAAACTAGGGTAATTTGATTCCTGCTAACTGCTGACATATATTTATTTTATTTCTAATCATCTTCATAAATATTTTGTTCAATGCAGCGAGTGATCCAAAAACATGCAATGTACTTTAGTTATCAATATATCTTTTTAATTATGTTTGTTAATCAAATCTAAGGCATAGTAGAAAAATATTTCAGGCAAATATTATTATTTAACATTTATTACAACATAGCTCTGATGGTATAACATTCAGTTACTCACAGAAAACAAAATACATCAGCAAATGACACCAAAGTAAATAAAATATACAATTGACCAGTATGCACAAGTTGTATATGACCTAAATATATATAGTATTTTGCTATATTTTTCTATTATTGATAACATTTTATAATTCATAAATTAGGTGAAAAGTATCAATCAACTAACCTCAAGATTTTTTGTCCACTCAATCTTCAGCCCTGAAGCTATGCTGCATTTTAACAGTGAGCGAACTATAAAACCTGTTGACATTTATTGATGTCTAAGGTGTTTTCTGGATCGATGTAGTGGGAAAGGATGTATTTTATTTTAGTCAGGTCTGTATCTTTGTCAAATAGCTCCACACTGTTTTGATGGAGTCTTTGATGATTCAAGGAATGCACAACAACATTTTGATTTAAGTCTTAGCCATTTAACAATAATTTACTACCACCATCAAAAGCAGCTGCAAAGTCCCGAGAGAAGATACATGTATCTGTTCAGGATAAATGTTATTTAGAGAATGGATATGACTTAACTGCAATAATGTACCTATATCTAGTGTCTTCACTGTGGAAAATAAATGTTATTAATCACTGCAAAACATCTACAAACTTGATATTTATTAATCAGCTAAGACCAACCACAGTATTAACACTATTACATTGAACATATAAGTGTTTAACTAAAACAGAAACTTTTGGAAACACTCTGCATGTTAGGTAGCATCTGTAAAAAGAACAAAAGTCAACGTTTGAGCTCCAGAATTTTCATCAGAACTGAGAAAGCAAGAAACCAAATAAGTTTAGGTAAATATAAGGTGTAATAAAGATAATATCTATGATGGGGCAAGACTGGATGACATGATAAAGCCAACTGTGTATGTGTTGCTAAAAATGAGTCTGTTCGGTATACCCCGCAGGCCAACTGTATGAATAAAGAAAAATGAATTAAAAGAAAAACTGCAGGAAGAGAAGGAAAGCAAAAGCATCTTTCTTGCGTAAATGTCTTTAAGTTATCCCACATGGATTTCTCTTCAACTTCCACCCTTCATAATTTGGATCCGCTCAGGATGACACGTATGTTTACAACTATCCAGCATTGATTAACATAGAAGATAGAACAGTACAGTACATGGGTGGGCACTTCAGCCCACAATGTTCATGCCGAACACAATGCCAAGTTAAACTGACCTCACCTGCCTCTACATGATATCCCCCTATTCCCTGCACTTTCAAGTGTCTATTTAAAAGCCACTTAAATGCCACTATCGTTTCTACCTCCACCACCACCCCTGGCAATTCATTTCAGGCTCCCACCACTCTCTGTATAAAATAACCTGCCCCACACCTCTCCATTGAATGTTCATAATCTCACCTTATAGTTATGCCCTCTAGTGTTGGACATTTCCACCCTGGGGTAAAAGATTCTGATCATCTACCCTATCTAATAATTCTGTATAACTCTATCAAATCTCCCCTCAACCTCCAACGTCCCAGAGAAAACAATCCAAGTCTATTCAATCTCTCCCTGTAGATGAAACCTTATCATCCAAACAGCATTCTGGTAATAGACACAAAAAGCTGGAGTAAATCAGTGGGTCAGACAGCCTCTCTGGAGAAAAGGAATAGGTGAAGTTTTGGGTCGAGACCCTTCTTCGGTCAGGGGAAAGGGGAACAAGAGATATAGAGATGGTGATGTAGAATGAAGATTATGCAAAAAAGTAATGATGATAAAGGAAACAGGTCATTGTTAGTTGTGTGTTAGATGAGAACGAGTTAGGCAATGAGAGTATAGAAGTTGGGAGGTCATGTTGCAATTGTATAAGACATTGGTGAGACCGCATTTAGAATATTGTTCTCAAATCTGGGCAACATGTTATAGGAACGATATTGTCAAGCTTGAAAGGGTTCAGAAAAGATTTACAAGGATGTTGATAGGACTAGAGGGAGTGAGCTATAGGGAGAGGTTGTGCAGGCTGGGTCGCAATTCCATGGAGCGTAGGAGGATGAGGGGAGATCTTATAGAAGTATACAAAATCATGAGAGAAAAAGATTGGGTAGATGCAGAGTCTTTTACCCAAAGTAGGGGAATCGAGGACCAGAGGTTCAAGGTGAAGGGGAAAAGATTGAATAGGAATCCGAGGGGTAATTTTCACACAGAGGGTGTCCCATCGTTTAAGATACAGTTGGACAGGTACATGGATAAGACATGTTTGGAGGGTCATGGACCAAGCGCAGGCGTGGGATTAGGGTGGCTGGTGTGGGCGAGTTGGGCCGAAGGGCATGTTTCCACTCTGTATCATTCTATGACTGACTCACAGACTCAAAAAGACGACTTTGAAGCTGGTACGACTTGGTTGGGGAAGAGATGGAGACAGAGGGGGGATTCCAAGGGTTACTTGAAGTTAGAGAAATCGATATCATACCATTGCCCAAGGGAAATATGAGATGCTGTTCCTCCAATTTGTATGTACAATGGAGGAGGCCTCAGATAGAAAGGTCCACCACAGTGGATTCCCCACATTCCTCACTGTGATGGAAGGCAAAAAAAGTCCAATCTTCTTCCTCAATATTGGTGAAGTTAAAGTCACCCACTCAACAACCCTATGTGTATGCGTGTCTTGTTGCTTTTTTTCGTATGGCTGAATGGTAATTCGCATATCACTGTACCCTAATTGGTACATGTGCCAATAAAAGACCTTTGAAAACTTTCACTTACTCAGGGCTAAAGGATTGGACGGGTCTGAAGTTGTTAGATGTATCCAAGAAGGTTCCTGCATACAGTATGTGGATAGTCCGACTGGACCTTGTATTGGGAAACGAGCCAGGTCAGGTGACCAGGAAGAAAAATTTGGAGACAATTCCATAAGTTTTAAGATTGTTTAATAGGGACAGGTCTGGATGTTGGGGGAAGGTACTTAATTTTGGAAAGGCAGATTACAATTTTAATAGGCAGGAGCCAAGGAGAGTAGATTGGGAGCAGTTGGTATTGGGTAAATCCACACATGACATGTGGGAGTCGTTTAAAGGTCAGTTGATCAAAGTACAGGGTTAGCATGTTCCAGTAGGAGCGATAAGGACAACAAAGTAAGGGAACTGTGGATGACCAAGGATGTTGTACACTGGGTCAGGAAGCGTACATCTGGTTTAAGGAGGAGGCATCAGACAGGGCTGATGTAAAGCATGTAGGAAAAAAATTCAAACGGACTATTAGAAGGGCCAAAAGAGGCCATGAAATATCATTGGTGAGACGCATTAAGGCGAATACCAAGGCTTTTTATATATATTTTAAAAATATAGGGTGACAAGGGAGAAAGTATGATCATTCGAAGATAAAGAAATGAATCTACACTTGTAGTTGGCAGGATGTATGTGAATTACTAAACGAGTACTTTCAGTCTGTATTCACCAAGGATATATAGAATGCACTGCCAGAGGAAGTAGTTAACGTGGATACAATAACATATTAAAGATCTTTGAACAGGTAGATAAATAAGAAAGTATGAAAGATATGGGCCAGGCATGGGCACATGGGGCTAGCTTGGATGGGGCATCTTGGTGGGCATGATTAAGTTGGTCCAAAGGCCTGTTTTCATGCTGTATGGCACTCCATTAGTCACAGCAGGACAGGCAGCATCTCTGGAGAGAAGGAATGGGTGACGTTTCGGGTTGAGACCCTTCTTCAGACTGAAGAAGTACTACACCTTTCTACAACACCCTTTGGGTGCATTAGAATTTTTAGGCTGTGATGAATATAAGTCTGGCGTAAGAAGTAAATAACCTGTAGCTTTGTAAAAAGCTAACTATCTAGCAGGCCAGAAAGGTATATATTTAATACCATTTGTGAGAAATAAATATTACTATTTGATTTCCCCAAATGGTATCGTTTTTTTGATTTCTTAGCCAGACACAAAATCAGGAAACAATATTATAATACCATTTTATTGTGTTGTGTATGGTTTTATATTTGACAAGCTTTTTCAATATTCCTTCCAGCAAGTGTTTAATCCAAAAATACACTTGGAGAATAAATCT
Organism: Leucoraja erinaceus; assembly: GCF_028641065.1. Classification (NCBI taxonomy): domain Eukaryota; kingdom Metazoa; phylum Chordata; class Chondrichthyes; order Rajiformes; family Rajidae; genus Leucoraja; species Leucoraja erinaceus. Next base: position 10,708,937 of record NC_073414.1, on the reverse strand, counting down.
TAAAAAGTAGCTATTATTTTAAAACCATGTGCTGTCTGTACGGAGTTTGAATGTTCTCCCCGTGACCATGTGGGTTTTCTCCGGGTGCTCCAGTTTCCTCCCACATTCCACAAACCTGCAGGTTTATAGGTTAATTTTATTCGGTAAAGATTGTAAATTGCCCCAAGTGTGTAGGATAGTGCTAGTGTACGGGGATTGCTGGTCGGCGTGGATTCGGTGTGTTAAAGGGCCCGTTTTCATGCTGTATCTCTAAACTAAACTGAACTAATTTTCACCATTTCCTCAATCATATTCTCATATTTCTTCAACAACAGAGGCCATTCATCCCAGCAAGTAAGTGCCTGCTCTTAGAAGAATCCCATTCCACCACTTATTTTCCTGTAAACTAATCTCTCCCATTTGGTAGTAAACTCTTCACTGTTTCTCCTCTGATCTACCTAAATGCGGGATAAATTTACATTGGCCTCTTAACCCACCAACCAGCACATCCTTGGGACGTGGAAGGAAACAGAGTTCCTGAGGGAAATCCACAGAGCACAGGGAGAACATAGAGCTTTTGTAGCACTGGTTTAGTATTTTTAATTCAATAGGAATACTGGGAGTTAAACAGTATCCTCAACATACTGGATAGTTTTATCCTGTTACCTACTAAATATGTGAAATACCAGTTGCTGTTTAATACATTGCACATTTCACCAAAATTATATACCATTCATTACATAGCATTCTATGTCTTTGTTTTCTTTATATTTTTTAGTTATGCATTACGTTAATAATGTTGGGATTGAAAATGAAGGTCGATAGTCACTGTGCACTGAACAGAATACACGTTCCTTCAATATAAAGATTCCAATTCAACACAGGTGATTGAGAATTACACTTTTATTGTGCCCACGGTTTCTTACTGCAGTTGAATGTCAGCATATAAAACCATTAGATTAACAAATACTGAATTATAACTGTACTAAACATGCAAAAATATGCAAATCATCATAACATTATTTAATCCAATTTGATTATATAAGGCAAATCAAATCTCACAATAATTTCAGAAAGTCAGCAGTGATAATAAAATGCTCATTATTCACCAAGGAACAACACAGTGGCACTCTGGGTGCCGTTAGTGTAGAGTTTGCACAATCCCCCCATGATGATGCGGGTACGCCGATGATCACTGGGAGAATGACAGTTTGGTAGGTTAATTTGCCACTGTAAATTGCTGTACTGTGTAAGTTAAGTGGAAGAATCTTGTGGAAGATAGTGGGAATATGGAAAAAATAAAAAAACAGAACAGGATCGTGTCAAAGGCTGTTTGGTCAGTGCAGACTTGGGCCAATGGCCCCGTTTCCATCTCTCTACTGACTTGATAAAACAAAATATTAAAAAATTGCATGCACAATCCTTACAAATGCAATTTAAGTGAAAAGTCAACTAAGTGGCCAATGCTATGTAAACAATGACCCATTGTGATAGTCCTTACAAACGCATGACAGTGATAACAGTCATGTGTCTATATTATAATTGGCTATACTTTCAGCAATTATTACACCATAATAATTTAACTTTAAAGTCTGAAATTAAAAAAAAATCTGATTGCATTTTGATTCACATCTTGAAGTTAATTTCATCAATTTGGGAATTATAAATTGCTACCTGATATTCCCATTCAATTAACAAATCCACCTATAAATCCTTCATTTTTGAGATTCTCAGTGTACACATTGGTGGGTACATATTATTGTGATACTATTACTGCAACAGAAAATCCATCATAAATGAAAGAAAACTGGCATATTTGACATCAAGCAAATTAAAGAGAACTATCATCCTTCAATCATAACATGCACATTTCAATCCTTTGTAGATCTTACAGTTAATCAAATTTTAAATGCCCAGACACTTTGTCATCTTTGTATTGTTTCACTATTTTATGAAAATTTTCGTACAGCTAAACATAGCTTTAAATTATTTAAAACTTATCTAAAATAATCAAACTTTTAATAATCATTTAATGACAAATTAAGGATGTTGATTTAATGCAAAACATTTCCTAAACTTTATGACAACAGAATTAAACAGTGTAATTACAAATTCACGACCATCCAACCTTGCAGACATACCTCATTGCCCTTTTCAATGGTGTTGGCCAGCATTTCCTGCAGAGCTCGGACCGAGAGCGACTGCTCCAGGACAAGGCTGCAGATTGCAAGGTCTGGAGGCACATTCTGTAAATATACAAAGCAACACATTTACATATATCTTTGAATAAATACATTTAACTAAAGCAAGTTACACGGGCAGGTTAGAAAGTGGAAATCTTGTGGTGAATGACTTGCCTCCTGACACTCCAACTCATTTTTATCACCTTGCAAGTGAAGAATATAATAATGCTATCCATTTGCCTAGAAGAGGGCATATCCAACAACAGGTCACAACGTGATGGAGTAACTCAGCATTGGACAACATTACTGGAGACGTGGATTGGTGATGTATCGGATAAAGAGCCTTCTTCAGACCATTTCCACACTGACCTTTGGCCACATGCAAACTGGAGGAACAGCACCTCATATTCCACTAACTTACAACCAAATGGGGTATGAACATTGAATTCCCCAATTTTAGGCAACTTCTAATTAACCTCATCCCCTTTCTCCCCCCTCCTGTGCCCCACCTGGGCTCCTACCTATCTCTCCCCTCCCGCTCCCTACTTTCTTCTTCTGGCTTCACAATCCACAACTCTTCAAACCGGTTTCTCACCTTCTGCCTTCTTTTTTTAAAAATCTCTGGCCGTTCTTCTCATCTCCCTATCAAAACCCCTCCTCGCCTAGTTTGAGGCATTACCTGCCATGCTTTGTCCTGCCTGTCCCCTTTTCCAGCTTTCTAACCCCCCCCCCCCCCCCACTGTTTGAAGACATCTCCACCCGAAAGTCACCTATCCATGTTCTCCAGACACGCTGCCTGACCTGTTGAGTTCTTTCAGTACTGTGGGTCCTTTTGTGTATTAGCCAGTATCTGTAGTTCTTTGTTTCTACAAATCCAACAACACTTGAAGCTCAACACCATACAGGACAAAGTTAGCTTGCCTGCTGCTCCTCCATCTATCACTCCATCCGCTGCAGGTGCAACTTATCTACAGTGTACCATTTGCAAACACATTTCACTTACTGACATTGGTCAGGTAGCATTTCCCAACAGGGACTTCCACCATACCCAATTACAGAAATGCCTACAGAAACCACAGCATGCTGCAATCAGAGTGTGGGCTCTGGTAAGTATTTTACTCCTTTGTTTAACTAACCATATAACCATATAACAATTACAGCACGGAAACAGGCCATCTCGGCCCTACAAGTCCATGCCGAACAAATTTTTTTCCCCTTAGTCCCACCTGCCTGCACTCGTACCATAACCCTCCATTCCCTTCTCATCCATATGCCTATCCAATTTATTTTTAAATGATACCAATGAACCTGCCTCCACCACTTCCACTGGGAGCTCATTCCACACCGCCACCACTCTCTGCATAAAGAAGTTCCCCCTCATATTACCCCTAAACTTCTGTCCCTTAATTCTGAAGTCATGTCCTCTTGTTTGAATCTTCCCTATTCTCAAAGGGAAAAGCTGGTCCACATCAACTCTGTCTATCCCTTTCATCATTTTAAAGACCTCTATCAGGTCCCCCCTTAACCCTCTGCGCTCCAGATAATAAAGACCTAACATATTCAACCTATCTCTGTAACTTAGTTGTGGAAACCCAGGCAACATTCTAGTAAATCTCCTCTGTACTCTCTCTTTTTTGTTGACATCCTTCCTATAATTGGGCGACCAAAATTGTACACCATACTCCAGATTTGGTCTCACCAATGCCTTGTACAATTTTAACATTACATCCCAGCTTCTATACTCAATGCTCTGATTTATAAAGGCTAGCATACCAAAAGCTTTCTTTACCACCCTATCTATATGAGATTCCACCTTCAAGGAACTATGCACGGTTTATACCTAGAAAAAGTCGGAACTGGGTACTGATTTTGGATGATCAGCCATGATCGCATTGAATGGCGGTGTTGACTCGAAGGGCCGAATGGCCTACTGCACCTATTTTCTATGCACCTATTTTCTATGGTCCAAAATAGAAGATATTACTAAGTGGTGATCCAAGGGGCCAACAGGAGAGGGAAGGGTCATTGAATGCTTTTTTTTTGCAAAATGTGAGAATGTGTACAGAAACTGTGTTCAGCTGCAGCTCCTGATTGAGTACATTGCACAGTTACAACTGTGGATTGACTCACAGTGAAGTATTCACGATGGTAAGAAATGCATACAGCATATTTAGCAAGCTGGATACACCACACGACAGGCAAAGTGGCAAAGGGTCACCAGGAAGAGCAGTATCCTGTAGGTGGGAAGTTCTTCCCTGGTTTCCCACAATGTCCTAGGATACACTTGGTCAAGAGTCTAGAAAGGCCACACAGATAGAATTTAGAAATAAGAAGGGGATGTTCCTCAACAGTCCTCAATTGCAAAACATCCCCTTCTTATTTCTAAATTCTACCCATGTGGCCTCTCTGGACAATCTTCAAAGAATATCCTCTCCAAATACAATCGTGATTTTCTCACAATGTTTCAAAAACGCAACTGCCCCTCGTCTCTTAACCCCACACAATTAGCAATACTGACAAAGGAAGTCCTGGTAGGTGCATTGAATTAGTCTATTTAGCTAGAACTTAGAAATATAAAAGGGAGTTCACATTGCCGAGACCAATTTTGCTAGCCCTTGCTGTCTCCTCCCCTTCCTTAACCCTCGAGCTGTCTCCTCCCATCCCTCCACCCTTGGGCTCCTCCTCCTCCTCCCTTTTTCCTTCCTTCTCGCCCCCACCCCCCATCAGTCTGAAGAAGGGTTTCGGCCCGAAACGTCACCTATTTCCTTCGCTCCATAGATGCTGCTGCACCCGCTGAGTTTCTCCAGCATTTTTGTGTACCTAAAGAGAACGTCTCATCTGTTTTCAAAAAAGTGAAAAATATGGTAGAGCTCAGAGGGAGGGGCAGTGACATTCTAGATCATGTTGGCATTAAGGATGAGAAGATAGATGTCGTGGAGCGAATAAAGGCAGATAAATCTCCAAGGACTGATAATCCCAGAGGTATCCCAGATAGATAGAAGAGATAAAGGAGAAGTCCTTGCTGGGTCCTCGGCAGATTACTGCTTATTTTATTTATATAAAATAACGATTTTGAGTCTAGGTACAGCATAAAGCTCATTCACATCTTTTTCATGAGGGTGGACTAATTGAATGATCTATCAGATGAAGTAGTTGATGCAGGTAAAATAACAATATTTATTAAATGTACCAACTTAAAGACATTTGGCCCGGTACATGGATAGTGAACATTTTCTATGAGAGCATAACATGAGGATTTCAGTGTAGGAGTAAAGAGATACTTCAACAGTTGTATAGGGCTCTGGTAAGACCACATCTGGAGTATTGTGTACAGTTTTGGTCTCGTAATTTGAGGAAGGACATCCTTGTGATTGAGGCAGTGTAGCGTAGGTTCACGAGATTGATCCCTGGGATGGCGGGACTGTCAGATGAGGAAAGGTTGAAAAGAATACGCTTGTATTCACTGGAGTTTAGAAGGATGAGGGGGATCATATAGAAAAATATAAATAATAATAATAATAATATCTTTTATTGTCATTGCACATCAGTGCAACAAAATTTGGTATACAGCTTCCAACCGATGTTTAAAAAATTAAATAAATAAATAAATTGTGCGATGTGGCCATCTGAGGGAGACAGTCCATTGGGGGTGGGGGGACACTCAGCAGGGCCGGTTCAGAGCCGCTATAGCTCTGAGAATGAAGTTGTTTCTGAGTCTGGAGGTTCGGGCGTAGAAAGCCTTGTAACGTCTGCCGGAGGGAAGTAGTTCGAACAGTCCGTTACAAGGGTGTGAGGAGTCTTTATGGATGCTGACGGCCTTCCTCAGGCACCGTGTGTGGTAGATGGTAGTGGTGGCAATATGTGGGAGTGGCGGCGCCTAACGGCAGCGGCTCGACTACAGTCGTCTGTCTTTTTATTTTTTTATTTTTGTCTTGTTAAATGTATGTCTTTGAGTTAGTTTTTATTATTTTTTTAGCTGTGTATATGTGGGGGGTGGGGGGGGGCTGTGGGGGAAACCGTTTTAAATCTCTTCCCTGTGCGGGGACCCGACTATTCCCTGTCGGGTCTCGGATGTCGTTGGGCCTAACATCGTGGAGCCGGCGGCGACCTCCGGCCGGGACTAACCTGAGGGCTCCAGTTGCAGAGCCTGCGGAACTGACATCGCGGAGCTGGCCAACTTCGGAGCGGGAAGAGCTGTGGTGGCGTGCGGCTGCGACCCGACTTTTGGAGTTCGGAGGCACCGGCCGCAGACCCGGTGGACGGGAACATCGGGAGCTCGCAGGTCCCTGGTGGGAGACCGCTTTTCCGAGCTCCACAACGGCGACTTCTCCCGCTGGAATCGCGGGTTTAAGGACATGGAGCCGGGGCCTAACATCGCCCGGCGTGTCTTAAACGGCCTCAGGACTTACCATCGCCCGCCGGGGGCTTTAACATCGGAGCCACAATTCGCCTCGACACTGCAGTTGGACTGCTGAACCGCGGGAGAAGGAACAAAGGGAAGAGATAAAGACTTTGCCTTCCATCACAGTGAGGAGATGTTGGAGACTCACTGTGATGGATGTTTATGTAAACTGTGTTAAGTGTGGGTCTTGGATTGTTTTGTAATGTAAAAAACTGTAGAAATGAAATTTCGTTCAAACCTAGGTTTGAATGACAATAAATAGCATTCTATTCTATTCTATTCTATAGATGCCACACTGTGTGTGGTAGATTATAAAAGGACTGGACAAGCTAGATGCAGGAGAAATTTTCCCAATGCTGGGCCAGTCCAGAACCAGGGGCCACAGTCTTAGAATAAAGGGGAGGCCATTTAAGACAGGTGAGAACAAAACTTTTCAACCCAGAGAGTTGTGAATTTGTGGAATTCCCTGCCACAGAGGGCAGTGGAGGCCAAATCACTGGATGGATTTAAGAGAGAGTTAGATAGAGCTCTAGGGGCTAGTGGAATCAAGGGATATGGGTAGAAGGCAGGCACGGGTTATTGATAGGGGACGATCAGCCATGATCACAATGAATGGTGGTGCTGGCTCGAAGGGCCTAAGCCTCCTCCTGTACCTATTTTCTATGTTTCTATGTTGGATAGGAAATCTTGGTCTGCAGGGATGAGTTAGGCCAAAGGGCCCATCTCTGTGCTATACGACTTGATGATTCGATGACATTTATGCAAATTCTGGATTGGCGTACATCAACGTAACTCGTGCTCTGGACTTTAACACAAGAAATTAATTTAGTGGAATTTTGACAAACAGAACTCAGAGTGGCACAAATGGTTTGGTAAATTCAAAGTCAAGGGCCTAATCGCAGAATAGAAACATAGAAATTAGGTGCAGGAGTAGGCCATTCGGCCCTTCGAGCCTGCACCGCCATTCAATATGATCATGGCTGATCATCCAACTCAGTATCCCGTACCTGCCTTCTCTCCATACCCCTTGATCCCCTTAGCCACAAGGGCCACAAAGGCCACATCTAACTCCCTCTTATATATAGCCAATGAACTGGCCTCAATTACCACTCTCTGTGTGAAAAATGTTCTTCTCATCTCGGTTTAAGGATTTCCCCCTTATCCTTAAGCTGTGACCCCTTGTCCTGGACTTCCCTAACATCGGGAACAATCTTCCTGCATCTAGCCTGTCCAACCCCTTAAGAATTTTGTAAATTTCTATAAGATCCCCTCTCAATCTCCTAAATTCTAGAGAGTATAAACCAAGTCTATCCAGTCTTTCTTCGTAAGACAGTCCTGACATCCCAGGAATCAGTCTGGTGAACCGTCTCTGCACTCCCTCTATGGCAATAATGGCCTTCCTCAGATTTGGAGACCAAAACTGTACGCAATACTCCAGGTGTGGTCTCACCAAGACCCTGTACAACTGCAGTAGAACCCCCCTGCTCCTATACTCAAATCCTTTTGCAATGAAAGCTAACATACCATTCGCTTTCTTTACTGCCTGCTGCACCTGCATGCCTACCTTCAATGACTGGTGTACCATGACACCCAGGTCTCGCTGCATCTCCCCCTTTCCCAATCGGCCACCATTTAGATAATAGTCTGAATAGTCTGAATAAAGTAGTTGAGTAATACAAATCCTCCCAGAATCTCTGTAACCACTCTGCTACAACTATGCCAATTTCTGGAAAAAATTTCAGGTCAAATTTTACACAAAGTAAAATACCTTAGCATTTGATGTTGGTTCAAGGAAACAGAGTCGATTTCCAAATCCTTCAGCAGCAAGGCAGAGCTTAATCTGCGATTTGACAATGGTTGTGGTACATTGAAAAACAACTTCATCATCCTGTCAAACAGAAAAAGTATACTGTATTAGCAAATCCTGATATCTCAGCAAATCAGGTATATATTTTAAATCAATTGAGAATGGTGGCTGTAATTATATGGAATCTTGAAGAGCGATGATTGCCGAGTTCACCAGCATGCCATGGATGATTGCTGTCACATTTTATCAAGTACTGTGGTACTGTGCTGGATCTGCCAGCCTCAGCTGTTCCCACAGCTTTAACAGCCCCACAGTGCTTAAGCTGCTGCTATCACACTGGTTACTTCTTTGGTTGTTAATGTCATAAAAAGATTTGTACTGATAACTAACAACTGATTATCGGGAAAGAATTGATCCAGATTACTAGTATGCTCATCAATTTATAATTCCAAGATGGGATTGGGAAATGCTATCTTCTAAAATACTAGTTATGGTCAAATAAAAAATGTAAATCTTCCATGATTATGATTTTCCATGTACTTCATCAGAAGGACTTCGGAAGTTCAAGAAATTAGCTTTGAGAGCAATTAGGGATGGGCAATAAATACTGCACCCACATCCAGAAGGATAAATTTATAATTCCTTCTTGAAAGGCTGATCGGTAATAGAATGCACAGTAATTAATGTCATGATGCACCAATCCCTAATCATATCATGCCATAAAGTTGTTTTTATTATTTTACTGTAGCCTATTGTCGGAGGGAATTAAGTTGTTTTTTTGACACAAAGAACATCTCTCAGAGCAGTGGCGAGTTTCTCAAATAAGTGGGTTTATTCAAGGCCTTAACAGTACAGACTGGGAAACACGCGGAGAAAACTTAAAGTGTTTCAATGATTTGCTACACCCACTGCATTTTTAATATCATCTTTGTCATAATGATTACATGCGGATCCTTAATTGTTGAAGTAACTCCTCATTAATCAATGTCTCTAACTTTTCTTCTTAGTTTTTCCCTCTCAGTAATCTTTAAAGTTCTGTTCCGTTATTTAGAAAACAAATACGCACAATAAAATACACTATTTCTTGATCAGTTTTATAGCCCTCAGCTTGGTTTGGAACCCCCTGTTTATTATAGCTTTAGCCAGCTATGCCTAAGACTCTAAACACCACAATAAATCTATTTATTGCCTCCCCAAACACTACGATAAATCTATTTATTCCTTCACCAAACATCCTTTAGTTCCTGTCACTGTGTTGGCCTCTGTTCCCATCGTGCTTCCCCAATATGCAAGCTCTTGGGTTAAACATAATACAAACTACTCATCTTTCAAATAATTTTCAGGATTTCCCACATCAAATCCCCCCTCTTGGCCATGACCAAATAAGGTATATTAAATAATACCATCTAATATACCTTCTGGAACTAATTGATGGACGTATCTCTCTTTTTACCCGTCTGACCATTTTCAGGGTATTCAACTTATTGTATTGTTTTCTGTTATAACAAAATCTAAACAATTATAATCAATAACAGTGCAAATACTAATACATGTGATATAATCTTAATCCATGCGTGTACATCAGCGGTCAGTCCATAGTTTCAGGCCTTTTCTAACTAAATTAATTATTTTCAAAATGTCCTCTGCTTCTCTGTCATGCTTCTGAATAGTCTTAGAGCTTTAAGACCAATGACGAACGACCATCTCACCCTCCACCATCAGTGTCTTCCAATCAGCATGGAGGTGTGGTATTGGCGGAAGTTTGGTTGCTTTGAATTGCCTTAATGTCTCATCAGAATCATTTCATAGAATAGACAATAGGTGCAGGAGTAGGCCATTCCACCCTTCGAGCCAGCACCGCCATTCAATGTGATCATGGTTGAATATCTCCAATCAGTACCCCGTTACTGCCTTCTCCCCATATCCCCTGACTCCGCTATCTTTAAGAGCCCTATCTAGCTCTCTCTTGAAAGTATCCAGAGAACTGGCCTCCACCGTCCTCTGAGGCAGAGAATTCCACACTCATAACTCTCTGTGAGAAAAAGTGTTTCCTCGTCTCCGTTCTAAATGGCTTACCCCTTCATCTTAAACTGTAGCCCCTGGTTCTGGACTCCCCCAACATCAGGAACATGTTTCCTGCCTCGAGCATGTCCAAACCTTCAATAATCTTATATGTTTCAATAAATCCCCTCTCATCCATCTAAACACCAGAGTGTACAACCCAGCTGCTCCATTCTCTCAGCATATGACAAACCCGCCATCCATGGAATTAACCTATGCTGTACTCTCTCACTAGTAAGAATGTCCTATTTCCCAAATAACAAAGTTCACTCATCAAATGTTCTTCCAATGGTACCATCAATCCCTTGTCTCTAATAGTGATCTGTTTCGTGAGACCCTAGATTATGACATTGTACCCAGGTAGAGTACACTTTTTTTTTGTGCCATTTAAGAAAGGTAGCGACATCATATTTTTCCAGTTATAGAGCAACATATAAAGTAGGCAGTTTTTACATTAACTGCAATCTTACTACAGGTGCACAACCTTTTATCTGAAGATCCAAATAACGAAAACCTCCGAATAGCGGACATTTTTTCAGTCCTTGAAGAAAGGTCCTTGAAAACGTTCACCGAGGGCGGCCCGCAGAGGTGACAGCGGAACCTCCGGTCGGTCCTCGAAGAAAGGGGAACTAAATCCCCATTCATAAAAGAGAAGGTGAGGGTATATTGCGCGGGAGGGTTAATAATTGACAATATGCTGCTCCCTGCCCGCTGAGTTAAAAAGTTCCCACGCAAGACTCACGATACACAGTGTATCGTGAGTCTACCATGGGAACTTTTTAACTCAGCGGGCAGGGAGCAGCAGATTGTCGCTCCCTTCAGTTTCACCCTACCTACACCCCTCTGCTTCCCGGCCATGTGTGTGACCCCTTCCCTCCCCTCTCCAGTTCCCCGCCCATTGCGCCGGCGTGGGGGCTTTGCACCGTCTTCATGTCGGCGATGCCAGCATACAATGCCAGTCACCGGAGACGTCAGGACCAACGGGACACCGACCCCCAGGCCCACTGCAAGCATGGAGATCCCAGAGACCCACAGCCAGCAGCAGCCCAGCCCCGTTCCAACTCCAGAGGAAAACTGCAAACTAGCGGGAGATATCAGGACCACCAGAAGCCGCTCCCCGATGGGCCGCTACGGCGACAAGTGGCAGTTCGCCTACAGCCCGAGCTGTGCCCCCTCATAGGGACACCGACCCCCAGGCCCACTGCAACGTGCCATGGAGATCCCAGATCAGCAACTCCAGCCCAGCGCCGCTCCAACTCCAACACGCTCCCCGTAGGGGCAGAAGCTGATGGTGTGCAAGGTCCGTCTTGTTCTTGGGGTCGTGCAGCTCGGGCTGTGGGCGAACTGCCACTTGTCGCCGTAGCAGCCCATCGGGGAGCGGATTCCTCTGGAGTTGGAGGGGGAGGGGGGTATTGTGCTGTTTGATCGCCCCCTACTATCCCAGGGACAGGGAGACAGGACGTTCAACGAGGGCGGCCCGCAGAGGTGACAGCGGAACCTCCGGTCGGTCCTCGACGAAAGGGGAACTAAATTCCCATTCATAAAAGAGAAGGTGAGGGTACATTGCGCGGGAGAGTAGGAATCCCAAGACAAAGTTCAGTGAGCGTTCACCGAGGGTGGCCCACAGAGGTGACAGCGGAACCTCCGGTCGGTCCTGGAAGAAAGGGGAACTAAATCCCCTTCATAAAAGAGAAGTGGAGGGTATATTGCCCGGGAAGGTATATCACCTACCTGGAAGAAACCGGACATTTTTTCCAGGATGTCGTCTGCACACCAAAGCTCACGTTTGGCGCCAAATGCACGTTGCCTCTGCTGCACATGGATATGAGTGTGAAAATGTCGCCTTAGGCCGCCTAAGGGCATGTAGCCCCGCTAGGGTGACATGAGTGCGGGAGGTGATTCAATGCTGCGGTCACATTTACAAATTCAGGAATTCATTCAACACACTGCATTTCATACAGACATTTATTCTGCAAGAAAAAACTACATTGAAGACTCAAACTCGCGACCGGGGAACTGCTGGGATCAAGGCACAAACTTGCGACCTTGCGGATATGAGCCGAGCACTCTACCACTGAGCCAGCCATTAAAATCTACGCTAAAAAATTTCCATTCCGAAGGCCGACAAATTCCGAATTACAAAAAGTGTCTGGTCCCAAGGCTGTCGGATAAAAGGTTGTGCACCTGTATTATTATAACATGTAAATTCACAACTAGACTATTAAATTTATCATCTCTTCTGGGCATGCCCAGTGATTCCTTGCTTGTTGACATCTATCCAACCTGACGCACCTTTGATTTTCATTAATAATTATCACTGCATGGTTGGGAGCATTGTTCAAGTTCACATTTATTGTCACATGCACCAATTATGGTACAGTGAAATACAAGTTGCCATGCAGCCATACAATCAAAAAGCACACAATACATAATAGAATTTAACATAAACATCCACCTCAGTTGAATCAACATTCTTCACTGTGATGCAAGGCAATAACGTTCAGTCAATCTTCCTCCTTTATTCACTCGTGGTCGGGGCCATGAATCCTCCGTAGTCGCTGCTACGGAAGGCCCGATGTACAAGCCCTCTCGTCGGGATGATCGAAACTCCAACGTCGGGACGGATCGGAACACACACACTCAGCAGCTTGGAGTTCCAGAATCAGCCACTTTCTTACTGGAGACCGCGGCTTCACGATGTTATAGGTCACAGGCCAGTGGTCAGAGCACTTCTTCTGAGGATCCCCGGCATGGGATCCCAGGCACCGCGATGGAAAGTCCACGCCGCTCCTGCAGCTAGAAGCTCCGCTTCACGATGTTATAGTCCGCAGGCCGACGGTTTGAGCACTTCTTCTGGCAATCCCCGGCAAGGGATCGCGCCATGATGTTAAAGTCCGTACTGCGCCTGCTGCTAAAGCTCTGGGCTGGCCTCCGAGAAAGGCTGCAGCAATCCAGTGGTTAGGCCGAGAGGCGAAGATGTGACAAAGAGAAAAGTCGCATCTCGATCGAAGTAAGTGACTGAAAATGGTTCCCCCTATTCCCCCCCACCACCACCCAAACAAACACATTTAAACATGCTAGAAAACAAAAAAAGTCGAAAGGCCGAACATGCTGCCGCCACCCGATGACATGTGTACCAATTTCACAAGCTCCTTGTTTATATTGTCCAATATTATGCACCTATGGGATAAAAATCCTATTCTTCAGCTGGTATGGAACAGGGAGAATAATTCCTATATGTTTCCCGAGTGCCCCTGACCTAAACTTATTCTAAATTCCATTTTGGTGAGGGAACAGCATTAATATCCAGATCCATATTAGCTTTCTCTGAACTCCAATTATTCTAAATAACAAGTTTTAATTGAAAGTGCACTGAGATTTTCATTCCTGGGAGTTACTTCCATATTCACACAACTTCCATCCAATTCTTGCAGAAGATAGAACAGTGCAGTATTGGGACATACCCGTCAACCCATGATGTTAGTAACACATGTAATGTCAAATTAAACTATTCCCTTCTACCTATATATGAACCATATCCCTTTACTGCCAGGATATTTATTTTTCTCTTATCTAAAGGTCCCTTTAAGACTACTATTGTAACTACTGCCAACACTGTCCCAGCCAAGATGTTCAAGGGACCTACCATTCCACACATACACACCCATCCATACACCCATCCACACATCCACACACCCACCCACACACCAACAGCAATTTAAACTTATACAGCACCAGCCAATTAACATACAAATCTGTACATCTTTGGAGTGTGGGGGGAAACCGAAAATCTGACAAAACCCATGCGGTCACGGGGAGAATGTACAAACTCCATACAGACAGCACCCGTAGTCGGGATCGAACCCGGGTCTCGGGCACTGCAAGGCAGCAGCTCTATCGCCCTGCCACCGTGCCATTCTGTGTAAAAAAAAAATTGCCCTGCATATTCTTTTAAACTTTCCCCTTCTGACTTTCAAACGATGTCCTCTGATCTTTGATATTTCCACACTGGGACAAAGATTCGGACCATCTATACTTCTTAACCTATCAGATCGCTTCTCAGTTTTCGACTGTCGAGAAAAACCAATCAACGTTTGTCCAACTTTTCTTTACAGCTAATACCCTCTAACCCAGGCAGCATCCTGGTAAACATACTTCCTTTCCCACTAGCTACTTGTGTTACTACTTTCAGCGAGCTACGGACCAGAACCCAAAGATTTCCCTGCCCATCAATGCTATTTTAGGGGCCCTTAAATCAGTTGATTATAAATTTTCCCCATTCAATTGATCCCTAACAGTTCAATATCTCACACTTGCATAGATTAAATTCCATCTGCCATTTCTCCACCCATCTGTAAACTATCAAGATCATGTAGTGTCCTTTGAAAGTCTTCTTCACTGTCCACAACACAAAATTTTAATCTGCAAACTTCCTAATCACCACTACCGTCTATCTTCTATGGGTCAGTCGGTTCTACATCCAAACCATGGGCCGCAGAACCAGGAGGGCTGGGGGGGATGCAGTCCCCCCACTTTTTTGGCTTGACACGTTTCAGCATCTCTGGCTTTGGACGAGGCACTGCTGTGCTCTGAGCAACCTGGTTGTGAGTGCTAGAGAGCCGGGGCGGAGGGATGGAAGCAGAAGCAGCGGCGAGGGCAGATGCGGACGGGGAGCCGGGGCTGGCGAATGTTGGCGGGGCTGGAGCCGCTCGCTGCAGCTATGGTAATGGAGCAGCCTCAATGCAAGAGTCTCGGGCCGTCAGAGGCGGCCGGGCCTCAGGTCGAAGGCGAGCAGGAAGCGTTGCGCTGCTGCCATGAGAGGCTCTGCGCCGAATTAGCCTTGGTGACTGGCATGGGCAAGACTGCGGCTCGGTGCATCCTGGAGGACAACCAATGGCTGCTGGAAGTAGGTACCAAGCACTGGGTAAAAGCGGTGGAAATTAGTGGCCTTCAAATGGGGGTGGTTGGAGAAAGCATCCTACTTGCCTGCTAGATTTTCATTCTTACTGTAACTGCAGGAAAAATGTTCCCCATGGCCTATTCCTGCACCTATTTTCTGTGTAACTTGCTCATGCTTGAGTATATGGCAATAAATCACGACCACTTGATTTTGAAGCATTCATGCATGGCGGAGGTACAATGTAGTCATAGAGTGATACAGCATGAAAACAGGCCCATCGGCCCAACTTGCCCACACCCGCCAACAATGCCCCAGCTATACTACCTGCTTTTGGTCCATATCCCTCCTAACCTGTCCTATCCATGTATCAGTCTAACTGTTTCTTAAATGTTGGGATAGTCCCTGCCTCAACTACCTCCTCTGGCAGCTTGTTCCATACACCCACCACCCTTTAAGTGGAAAAAGTTAACCCTCAGATTCCTATGAAATCTTTTCCCCTTCACCTTAAATCTGTCCTATGGTCCTCAATTCACCTACTTGGGCAATGTATATTTCTAATGCATTTTAGATTTCTCGAAAGTCTTACTTTAAAAAAAGTAACGTTTCCACAAACATATGCCCACTTTATTAATGTCATCATGGTTTGATGATTCGAAATTCAAATCAAAATGAAATATACGTCAAAAGGAGAACGCATACTTTCAAATTACTCGGATTTTTTCCCCGAGCAAATCATAATTTGTATGACTTTGCAAAATCAGAAAAGGTTATGATTATTTCTTGTCCCTTTTTCCAACTACAAACAAAAAAAGAACACTTGAAAGTATAACACATTTAAAAGTTTTGATGTCAGATTTTCTGTACCCTGGGGGGGGGGGGGGGGGGGGGGGGGGGTGGAGGATATATCCCCCCACTTTTGGCCTGTATTATTATCGCCCAGTTTTTGGAGGTTGAGCAATAACAAAAATAATAATCACCTGCTCTTATCTCTCATGTAGGTCCTACATTATCTTAAAAATACTTCTAACAAAAAACATTAAAATCATACTTCTACAATGCACTAAAACATTATTTTACTTCGGAATGACTACGTGAAGAACCCCATTCAGCCGCACGTGCGTCATTACATCAGACGCATTGGGAAGGCGGCCAGTTGGAGCAGCAGAGCTCTTCCAGCGGGTAAGTTTAAAACCAGGTAAGTGAAAAAACTTATTCTTGAGGCCGCTTTCTGTGTTGGTGGTTGTGTTCCAGGAACGATGCAGAAAGCAAGCAAGGTGAAGGCGAGGCGACTCGTGGCAAAAAGTGTGGAGGACCGGGAGAGTATGGTCAGTGGGTGCCCGCCTAGTTCATCGACTTTGCCGCAAGCAGGGGGGTTTGCGAGTGCAGACTCGTTGCCTGAGAGCAGCGTTGCCGCGCCGATAGGGCGCTAGGCCACATTCAAGTCTGCCAGGCCTATAGACCCTAAACTGTCATTTGGCAACCTAAAAAGCTGCCAATGTTGCCCGGCTGGCAACAGGGAAAAAAAGATAAGCGAGAGCCCTGACAAGGCCTGCGGCCGAAGCCTCCGAAGCCGGGTCGCAGCTGCAGTGCCACCACAGCCTCCGGCCGCCAGCTCCACGATGTTAGACCCCAGCGAAACGGAGATACAACAAGGAAAAGATCGCGTCTCCGTTCAAGAAAAAGATTAAAAAGTTTCCCCCACCCACCCACATATACACAATAAACCAAAAACACTCATAACAAGGAAAAAAAATAAAGAAGAAAAAATACAGACGGACTGCAGGCGAGCCGCAGCCACAAGGGGCCGCCACCAGAAAATCCAGGTAACATGCAGACATCTGCTGAGAAATATGCAGCGTGAAGCAAGCTTTTGAGCATCAGATTTCCTCAACGCAATGCTCCAAGATGAAGAAATGTTGGGGAATCTCATGTCTGAGTGCTCAGAACCCTGCTCTTCTCTCATAACCACATTGGCCAACTTCTCGTCTCACTGCTACCATCAGGAAGATAGTGTAGGAGCCTAAGAACTACCACCTACTGATTCAAGAACTGCTTCTTTCCTTCAATAATCAGGCTCTTTAACCACTGCGCAGAATCCATCAATGCAGATCAGTTACTGAGATGGGCAGTAAAATGGCAGGTTTAATCTGAATAGGTGCGAGGTAATGTTCATAAATGATAGCAGTAGAATTAGGCCATTTTGCCCATCAAGTCTACTCCGCCATTCAATCATGGCTGATCTATCTATCCCTCATAACCCCTTTCTACTGCCTTCTCCCCATAACCTATGTCGCCTGTAATAATCAAGAATCTATCTATCTCTGCCTTTAATATATCCACTGACTTTGCCTCCACAGCCTTCTGTGGCAAAGAATTCCACAGATTCACCATCCTCTGACTAAAGAAATTCCTCCTAATCTCTTTCCTAAAAGAGCATCCTTTAATTCTGAGGCTATCACCTCAAGTCCTAGCCTCTCACACTACTGGGAACATCCTCTCCACATCCACACTATCCAAGCTTTTCACTATTCTGTGCGTTTCAATCAGGTTCCCCCCATTCTTCTAAACTCCAGCGAATATAGGCCCAGTGCCATCAAACGCTCATCATATGTTGTGTAAGAAGGAACTGCAGATGCTGGTTTAAGCCGAAGTTTGACACAAAAAGCTGGAGTAACACAGCGGGACAGGCAGCATCTCTGGAGAGAAGGAATGGGTGTTTCGGGTCGAGACCATTCTTCTGCTCATCATATGTTAACCTACTCATTCCTGGGATCATTCTTGTAAACCTTCTTTGAACCCTCTCTAGAGCCAGCACATCCTTCCTCAGATATGGTGCCCAAAATAGACAATTGACAATAGGTGCAAGAGTAGGCCATTTGGCCTTTCGAGCCAGCACTGCCATTCAATGCGATCATGGCTGATCATCCCCAATCAGTACCCCGTTCCTGCCTTCTCCCCATATCCCCCGACTCCGCTATATTTAAGAGCCCTATCTAGCTTGCTCTTGAAAGTATCCAGAGAACCTCCTCTGAGGTTGAAAATTCCACACTCACAACTCTGTATGAAAAAGTGTTTCCTCCGTTCTAAATGGCTTACCCCTTATTCTTAAACTGTGGCCCCTGGTTCTGGACTCCCCTAACATCTGGAACATGTTTCCTGCCCCTAACATGTCCAAATCCTTAATAATCTTATATGTTTCAATGAGATCCTCTCTCATCCTTCTAAACTCCAGAGTATACAAATTGCTCACAATATTCCAAATGCGGCCTGACCAGTGCCTTAGGGCTTCCTGTTTTATACAAGCCCTCTCAAAATAAATGCTAGCTTTGCGTTTGCTTTCTTTACTACTGATTCGACTTGCAGATTAAGTTTTTGGGAATCTATCACCAGCACTCCCAAGTCCCTTTGCACCTCCAATTTCTGTATTCTCTCCCCAATTAGAAAATAATCTACGCCTTTATTCCTTCTACCAAAATGCATGACTCCACACTTTGCTACACTATATTCCATTTGCCACTTCTCTGCCCACTCTCCCAACCTATCCAAGTCCTTCTGCAGAGTCTCTGTTTTCTCTACACTACCTGCCCCTCACCTATTTTCTTATCATCCGGAAACTTGGCCACAAGGCCTTCAATCCCCTCATCCAAATAATTAATACACAACGTGAAGAGCAACGGTTCCAGCACCGAGCCGTGCGGAACTCCGCTCGTCACCGGCAGCCAACCAGAAAAAGCCCCCTTTATTGCCACTCTTTACCTTCTGCCATCCAGCTGACTTAATATCCATGCTAGTATCTGCCCTTTGATACCATGGGCTCTCATCTTCCTCATCTTCCCCATGTGGCACCTTATCAAATGCTTTCTGAAAATCTCAGTATACAACATCTACTGACTCCTTTGTCTGCCCTACTATTTACTTCTTCAAACAATTCCAGCAAATTTGTCAGTCAAGACCAAAGACTTTGGCCTATTTTATTGTGAACTTCTAAGGACTCCATAACCTCATCCTTTATAATTAAAATGGACTCTAAAATCTTACCAACCACCAAAGTCAGACTAACTGGCATTTAGTTCCCACTATTCTGCTTTGCTCCCTTCTTGTGCAACGGGGTAATATTGGCAATTTTTCAATCATCAGGAACCACTCCTGACTCTAATGATTCTTGAAATATCACTATCAATGCCTCCACAATCTCTAAAGCCAGCTCTTTCAGAACCCTAGTCCATCTGGTCCATGTAACTTATCCACCTTCAGCCCTTTCAGCTTCCTAAGCACCTTCTCCCTAGTAATAGCCACTCCACTAACTTCCACCCCGACACTCTTGAATTTCAGACACGTTGCTGGTGTCTTCCACTGTGAAGACTGATGCAAAAAGGTTATTCAACTGCCATTTCTTTATTCCCCATTATCTAGCAATGTTACAAAATTTAGAGATTTTAAAAATCAAGTCTGCAATTTATCCCATCAGATAAAGCATAACAATAAGTTTAATTTGACACCAAATTCACTTTCATATCTCAAGTATTAAAAAAGTTATGGCCATTTTCATACTCGGAAATTAGCATCTTGTTCCCTATTGATTTTCAATGGACATTACAAAAAAGCTGTGATCTTGGATAGTCAAAAGCCCATTTCTTAAGGAAAGATTAACATTTTTAAATAGCCTAAGTGTCCAAAGATTATTCACAAATAATTCACAATATAACATGATTTTTATATCTAATTTACATTAATTTATAGGCCAAATGGAAGGAATTTAGTGTTCAATTGCTGTAAATAAATGCCCATTTAAATCGGCTTTCTAGTGGGTTCATGTGAACGCGCTGGTTTAGAACGTTGACATCGCGCTGGATTAGTGCCCTCAAATGCCGAGAAAAATACTGCGGGATATAAAAAGCCCAAAATGAACTACTCGCTATAGATAACTTGATATTCAGGGTTATATATATGCCCCATTTAATGTAAAAATAAGGTACATACCTTTAATTGTTTGCTTTATAAAACCCTGGGGCTGCGAGAGGTTGCGGAATGAGACAGTAATTTTAAAACTATTAAAACTATATTATCGAGGCCTATAAAACTAATAATACCTTTTGCGACCGGGTCTTGCAGCGATTTTTCGTTAATGATTTACTAGGCTGAACATCTGCGATTAGTACAGCCTAGTAAAAATCGCGTTTTAAACCCGCCCCCTCCAAACAGCGCCAAAATCGCCGACATGGCTGTGGGCAGATTCCCAATGACGATTCAGGTAGGTTTTGTAACATACCTACATTATCACTGCTCCAGCAGTCCACGTCCACTTACCTCTTTTTTTACTCTTTATAGAACTGAAGAAACTCGTGCTATCCTCTTTTATATTATTAGCTAGCTTGCCTTCCTCGACATTAGTGCAAAAACATAATTAGAAAATATAGCACATCTATAGTGGTGCAAGAGGTGGGCTGTACTGTTCGTTTCTCGAGGTAGTGTCAGGGTTGTATAGGTTGGTTCAAGAGCCTGATGTAAGAAAATAGCTGTTCTAAACCTGGTGATATGGGATTTCTGGCTTCTGTACCTTCTGCCTGATGCTAACAGCAAAAAGAGGGCATAGCCCAGATGGTTGGAATTCTTGACGATACATGCTGCCTTCTTGAGGAAGCAGCTCGTATAATTGCTTTTGAAGGAGGGAAAGGCTGTGTCGTGATGGACGGGACCAAAGCCATGACTCTCTGCAGCCTCTCGTGTTACAATTGCCACACCAGGCCATGGATCAACCGGTCAGGATACTTTCTGCAGTACATCTGCAATGTTTAAGTAGTCAAATACATGCTGAAACTCTTTAAACGCCAATTAAAGTAAAGGTGCTGGCGAGTCTTCTTTGATGATTGCATCTATGTGCTGGGCCCAACATAGGTTATCCAAGACTTTAACACCCAGGAATTAGGTGGTGCTAATTCTCTCCACTGCTAACCCACCAAAAAAATTGGTGTGTGATCTCTCAACTTCGCCTTTCTGAAGTGAACAATTGCTTCGTCTTGTTGATGTTAAGCAAGAGGTTCTTCCAGAACAATTCAACAAAGTGTTCCATCTCTCTCATGAACACTGACATTCCATCACTGGTGATTAATCCAAGCACAGTAGTGTTGGCTATAGATCCCTGACAGTAGTAACACAAGTAGATAGTATGGTAAAAGCAGCGTATGTTCTGCTTGCCTTCATTGGTTGGGACATTGAGTACTAGAATTACGAATCGTTATTAAATACAGGCGAGGTGCCGGTAGACTGGAGGGCTATAAATGTCGTGCCTCCAATCAAGAAGGGCTGCAGAGAAACATAGAAACATGGGAAATAGGTGTAGGCGTAGGCCATTCGGCCCTTCGAGCCAGCACCACCATTCAATCTGATCATGGCTGATCATCCAAAATCAGTACCCCATTCCTGCTTTCTCCCCATTTCCCTAAGAGCTATGTCTAACACTCTCTTGAATAATCTTGAAAAGGCGAAGAACTACAAGCCAGTGAGCCTAACAACTGTGGCCAGAAAATTACTAGAGAGTATTCTGAGGTATAGAATATACATGCATTTAGATGGACAAAGGCTGATTAGGGATAGCCAACATAATTTTCTATGTGGGAAATCGTGTCACAAATCTAATTGAGTTGTTTTAGGATGTGACCCAACAGGGCACAGGGCCTGAGCTACAGGGAGAGGTAAATAATTGATGGAATTTAATACTAAGAAATGTGAGCTGTTGCATTTTGGGCTGTTGTATTTTGGGAGCACTAACATGGGCAGGACTTACAGATTGAACAGTAGGAATCTGGGGAGTGTTGTAGAGCAGAGGGATCTAGGAGTACAGGTATGTAACTCATGGAAAGTGTAAACACAGGTAGATAGGATGGTCGAAAAGACTTTTGGCACATTGGCCTTCATCAATCAGAGTATTGAGTATATAAGTTGGGAGGTCATGTTGCAGTTGTATAAAGGGGCTTTTTCTGGTTGGCTGCCAGTGACTAGCAGAGTTTTGTAAGGGCTGTTACTCTTCACGTTGTATATCAATGATTTGGATGAGGGGATTGAAGGCTTTGTGGTCAAGTTTGCAGATGATGAAGATAGGTGGAAGGGCAAGTAGTATAGAGAAAGCAGGGACTGCAGAAAGATTTGGACAGATTGGGAGAGAGGGAAGAGAAGTGACAGAAGGAATGCAGCATAATGTAGAGTCATGCATTTTGGTAGTAGGAATAAAGGCACAGACTATTTTCTAAATGAGAAGAGAATTTAGAAATCAGAGTTGCAAAGGGACTTGGGAGTGCTGGTGTAGGATTCCCAAAAAGTTAATTTGGAAGTCAAATCGGTAGTAAGGAAAGCAAATGCAATGCTAGCATTTATTTTGAGAGGACTTAAATACAAAAACAGGGAAGTAATGCTGAAGCTCTATAAGGCACATATACGGCTTTTGCCGACACCAAGGGGGTTAACTGACAGCCACTGGATAAGGCGAGAGGTGCAGCTGATGGTCCCTGACCCATCGAGGAACGGGACCATCAGTTGGAGCAGGGCTGAGCTGGAGTTGGCACTTTTTCTCCACACTGGCTGTAAGCCTGGGGTCGCCACTGCTCCGGGCCGGTGTTCCGTCAGTTCAGGGCCACCCCGGACATCTCCGGCCACCCCGGAGAAGGATGGGATACTCGGGGTAGGATGAGGACGGTCCTGTAGCGATTCAACAGCGCTTGCAGCGCCGGAGACGTGGGTTTGATCCGGACTACGGATGAAACACAGGTCTGTGCACACACAGCAGCTCAGCTGCCGAGAATGTTTATCTTGATTGACCTATAACCTGGGCATGTGCAGTTGAAATACCGAACTCGCTTATTGTGAGCAATTTTGGGCACCATATCTGAGGAAGGATGCGCTAGCACTTGAGCGGGTCTGGAGGACGTTTACGAGAATGATCCCAGGAATGAGTGGGTTAACATATGATGAGCATTTGATGGTGCTGGGACTCTACTTAATACAGTTTGGAAGGATGAGAGGGCACCTCATTGAAACTTACCAAATAATTGAAGGCCTGGATAGAGTGGATGTGGAGAGGATGTTTCCAATAGTGGGAGTGCCTAGGCCCAGGGGTCATAGACTCCAAATTAAAGGCCATTTCAATGGATCATTTAAGGCAGAAATAGAAGGCAGAAGTCTGTGGAGGTCAAGTCGATTGATATTTTTTAAAGGAGAGATAGATAGATTCGTGATTAGTGCAGGTGTCAGGGGTTATGGGGAGAAGGCAGGAGAATGGAGTTAAGAGGGAAAGATAAATCAGTCATGATTGAATGGCAGAGTAGACTTGATGGGCTGAATGGCCTAATTTTGTTCCTATCACTTATGAAGACATTGGTGAAGCCATATTTAGAGTATTCTGTTCAGTTTTTGTCACCATGTCAAAGTAAAAATAAAGTCAAGCTGGAATGGGTGCAAAGAAGATTTATGAGGATTTTGCCAGGACAAGGGCCTGGGCTATAGGGAGAGGTTGAGCAAGCGAGGACTATTCCTTGGAGCACAGGAGGATGAGGAGTGATCTTATAGAGGTGTACAAAATCATGAGAGGAATCGTAGACGCACAGAGTCTCTTGCCCAGAGTAGGGGAATCGAGAACCATGGATGTAGGTATTTACGCGAGTGGCAAAAGATTTAACAGGAACTTAAGGAGTGTCTTTTTCACAAAAAGGGTGGTGGGTATATGGAACGAGCTATGGGAGGAGGTATTGAGGCAGGTACTATCGCAACATTCAAGAAACATTTAGACAGGTACATGGATAGGACAAGTTTCGAGGGATATGGGCCAACCGTAGGCAGATGGGATGAGTAGATGAGACATGCTGGCCAGTGTGGGTAAGTTGGGCTGAAGGGCCTGTTTCCACGATATAATACTCTATGACTGTCATATTGCAGATTATTATGTGTAGTTCTGGTCTCCCCGGGAAAGATGAGGCTTTGGAATGGGTGTAAAAGAAGTTTACCAGTATGCTATTTGGGGTAAAGTATTAGCTACAAGAAAAGGTTAGACAAACTTGAATAGTTTTCTCTGCTGTCAAAGGCTGAAGAGAGACCTGATTGAAGTATATAAACATTATAGGAGACATAGATATACTACATAGTCAGAGTCTATGTTGGAAATGCAAATACAGGAAGGCATCGTTTTAAAGTGAGTGGGTGAAATACAAGGCAAGATTTATTTTTTAGAAACAGAGTGTTAGGTGCCTAGAATATGCTGCCAGGGGAAGTAGTGGAAGCAGATACATTTAATAGGTATTTAGACGAACGTGAACAGTCAGTAATACTATGGTCGAGGAGGTGCTGCAGGTCCTGAAGCATACGAGGTAGACAAATCTCCCGGGTTTGAATATATATATCCGACAACACGGAGGGAAATGAGGGAAAATTGCAGGTGCCCTGGCTGAGATTTACCAGTCGTCATTACATACAGGTGAAATGCCAGAAGACTGGAGGGTGGCAAATGCGCCTCTATTGAAGAAGGGCTGCAGCGCTTCAGTGAGCCTAACATCTGTAGCAGGAAAGTTACCAGAGATTATTCCAAAGGATAAAATGTACATGCAATTAGATGGACAAAGGCCAATTAAGGATAGTCAGCACGATTTTGTACATGGGAGATCGTATCTCACAAAGCTGATTGTGTTTTTTGAAGATGTGGCCAAAACGGTTGATGAGGATTTCAGCAAAGAATTTGACAAGGGTCCTCCTGAAAGGCTACTCTGGAAGGGCACATCGCATGGGATCCAAGAAAATTTGGCTGAATGGATAGAAAATTGGCTTCATGGAAGGCTGTATTTCAGATTGGAGGCGTGTGACTAGTGATGTGCCTCAGGGTTTGGTGTTGGGGGCCACTGCTGTTTGCCATCTATATCATTGATTTGCCGCTACAGATACTGTTCCTCCACCATTTTGCTTTTTTTGTTTCAACATCATTGGTCATTGAAGGTTCCCTAACCTTGCCATCTTTGCCTTCTTCTGGAAGGTTTTACCCTTTATCGAGCTTTCCTTATGCACCTAAAGATGAAGGGTTAAAATATCATAACTTCAAGTCAGAGTGAAACTAGGTTTGTTTCAAGATCAGAAAATAGAAAATGTTTTTACTTTTGTCACACCATCCTTTCTCATGGCGCTGGACGCATGCAATAGCATGCTGGTGGGACAGGCCCTTAAAGCACCCTTTTACTACACTGAACTACACTGATTAGCATTTGAAGGGGTTACAGATGGCAGTGGCCCACATGCTGATCAAGTATCACATCCCTGAAATACTTCAAGGCCTTCCATTGCTGATTCGTACAGGAATCACTGAACAGCTGCAGCTCTTTTCATCCCACGTGGATAAGCTCAGATCATCGACACCCATTTCTACTGCAGCTTATGGCACTAAATATTCAGAAGTGCAAAAACAAATTTCAAAGAAACCACAGCACTTTCAAAGCTGGAGACTGAATACAATAAATTTCAATTCATTAATAATCAAATTTTGATTTATATTTAACCTATTTTTATATATTTGAAATGACCAACCATGGTTTAGTTTGTTTATAAATTTAGAAATTGACTTTCCTTGCTTAACTGTAGAACGTGCAAACCAACATTTTTATATGGTTACAAAATTATTAGTTCCATGGCAAAAGGAGCCTAATTTTTCTGTTATGTTTATTAAACAATTCAAGTCATTATGCAGGTAATTGTGAAATAAGTGTCATTATCAGCGCAAAAAGCCTTCAAGTTCTATGTCCCAACTAGGATTTTAAAAATCTACTACAAAGTGTTTATTTTCTTATTTTGCAGTCACATTTTATTCAACAATGCAAGATATCTTGTTTGTAAATTTGCAGTACCCATGTCATGGATATCTGAGTAAGGAAGAACTGCAGATGCTGGTTTAAATCGAAGGTCGTCACAAAATGCTGGAGTAACTCAGCGGGTGAGGCAGCATCGCTGGAGAGAACGAACAAGGCTGTCTGAACTAATCAGTCTGAAGAAGGGACTCGAACCGAAACATTGCCCGTTCCTTCTCTCCAGAGATGCTGCCTCACCCGCTGAGTTACTCCTGCATTTTGTGTCTATCATGGATATCTGACATCTCTGTATGCCAGCTTTCTCATGTTTATGTTTTGACTAAATCTGCACCAAATCTAAACCAAAACTAAATAAGACACATTATCCAACGTCTTAAATGATATTGTGAACAATACATGGTACCACATGGTAGATTGTCTAGCATGGAAGCTCATTCATTTCATTTTGTTAAATGGAGATGGACCATATCATGGTAACTAACATATTTAGACCATATTTACCATAACAAATTAATTGCCAAATTCACATAGATGCAGAACTACACAATTATCAGAAGGGTTTGCAGAGTGCTTTCTCTTCATAGACAAGTATGAAAAGAATTCTACAATGACATGCAAATTTAAGCACTCAGTGGATAGTGACATACTTAAAAACATTCAGATGTATTAAACATTAAAGGATGTAATGTGTCAAGGATTTTTTTTTCTATGACATTTATTCCATTCACCCAAACTAAAAAAAATGAAGGGGAATTGGGTCAAAAATGACCACACAATTAAATCTAAAATACTACAAAATTGCTTCTATTTCTATTATATATTACATTCTATTATATATAAAAGGAAATTAGGTTTCTCATTTTTTATAGGAATTTTGTTTGCCATGGCATCTTTCTTTTAATTTAGAGCTTAAGGGAACAACAAAACAGCAATGCAACACACATTTGTCCAAAGCATGCCATCCAACCTCACTGCTCTGAAAATTGACAGTTCTTAGTTATTCATAGGACAACCAGGTTCCGCAAAAACCCCCATCCCATAAAAAGCATTTATAAGCTCAACAAACTGCATTCTTTGTGCAATTTAATCTGCGAGCTCTCGCAAAACCCCAAATAAATCTTCAAAAAGTTCCTTGGGCTGCTTTGTCCATCGAGATCAGTCTCAGCATTAGAAATATTTCCAGCTGCTTCCATTGATCCCTGCAACCTCAACAAAACAATTCAAGTTTCTGCAAGCTCTCCTTCTAGCTAATCACCCCTAATCCAGGCAGCATTCTAGTAAACCTCTTCTGCACCCTCACCAAAGTCTCCACATTCATCCTGCAACGGGGCAAACAGAACTGCATACAATTAGGCTGTGGGCTGAGCATCGACAAAGCGTCTAGAATTTAACTTTCATATCCCATGTCTGGTATCTACCTGAAATTTGGCACAGATTTAGATAAAATAACATTAAGAAGGAATTCATAACTCGTCAGTGCCAAAAGTTGCACACTAATTAAGATAATTAGAAAATTTATTAGAAAAAGTAACTGCGCCCTCTTGTACTCAATGATAGGTAGCTTAATATTACTTGATGGGGAGCTGGATTCCGTGCTGCAGGCCATCTACTTCCTGGCTCAGGGAGATCACATAACGGGGAGAGAGAGAGCCCGAGACGGAGCAGCCAACCATCCGCCCAGTAGATACCCACCAACCACCACCAGTTGTGCCTGTGCTGTTTCGAAGGACATTGTGGCAGAAGGCGCTGAGGTGGCGGCCGGTTCCGCTGTCCGGTCCCGGCGACCGCTCGCAGCCACCCGAGTTACTTCCCTCCCTGGCCACAATGTGGTGGTTCCACGCCCGGAGAGCGAGTTTCTGCCATGATCACCGACCCACTCTTTCTCAATGCTCCTGCCCTCCCCGCAAGTTTACTTCTGGCGCCCCAGCCAACTTTTCTACTTTGTGCAGCCCTGGCCATGCTGACCCGGGTTTCATGAACCCGTCTAATTAATGGGTGTGGGCAGATCCTGTGCTTTCCCCACTGCCTGCCAGTTACTTTCGTCTGGTAGATGCACTTGCTGAAGTATCTCAGCGGGTCAATGTTTTGGGTCCAGACCCTTCAGTTTGAGAGTGAGAGGAGAGAGAAACTAAAGACATCTGTGTCCCTCACTCTGAAGAAGGGACTCGACCCCAAACTTCAGGGGGCCTCCTGCAGCTGGGGTAGGGGACGGCTTCAGGTGGGGCCTGGGGGGGGGGGGGGGGGGGGGGGGGGGAGGGGAGCGCTGCCGTAGCCTACCACTGCCATAGATTACCGCAGCCTACCCCTGCCATGGCCTACCGTTGCCACAGGCTTAATGCGGGGACCACATGGACCCGCGAGAGCATCCTGTAGCCGGGGGAGGGGGGCCGCTTCAGGCAGGGGCCAGCGGGAGCGTTCTGTAGCCGTGGGACGGGGATGGCTTCTGGCGGGGAGCATCCTGCAGCTTGGGAGGGGGACGGGGAGGGGGACGGCTTCAGGAGTGTCCTGCAGCCAGTGGAGGGGGGTGGCCTCAGGTGGAGGCTGTCGAGGGCCAGTGGGGATGGGAGCGTCCTACAGCCAGGGGAGGGGGACGGCTTCAGGTGGGGGCCGGCGGGGAGCGTTCTGCAGCTGGGGGAGGGGGACGACTTTAGGCGGGGGCTGGTGGGGAGGGGGAAGCGTCCTGCTTGGACGGGGGGGGGGGGCGGGGGGGGGGGGGGGGGAGAGTGGGCGTAGAGGGACCTCGGTGAAAAGACTGGGGGGTTGTGGAGATGGGGGGGTTATAACGGGGGAGGGGGCAGGAGCCAGCGAG
Organism: Leucoraja erinaceus; assembly: GCF_028641065.1. Classification (NCBI taxonomy): domain Eukaryota; kingdom Metazoa; phylum Chordata; class Chondrichthyes; order Rajiformes; family Rajidae; genus Leucoraja; species Leucoraja erinaceus. The sequence continues at coordinate 10,679,964 of NC_073414.1, read as the reverse complement.
GTGGACCAGAGGGGTAGGGGCTGGAGTTGATGGTACGAAGCGGACTCACTGCGGTCGCTGGTCGCTCTCCTCCGACTGGATCAGATTCTCCGCTTTCAGTTTACAACTTTTCCTGCGCAGGGTTGGGCCGTTTCTGTGTCCCTACAAAATTCAATGTCGGTTGGAATCCTCCGCCAGCCATCCTCAGCTCCAATAAACACGCGATGGCACAGGAAGGGGCGGACCGTCCGGCGGAGTGACAGGAGAAAAGACCGACTCACCTGGTGCTGAACGGCAGGAGAGGAGATCGATCTGCACGCATGCGTTTATTTAAAGATATTTAAACCTCGCTAACTTTTACATTGGACCACCGATTGGAACGAAACTTGGCACAATCGCAGCACAGGAGAACAGTTAGTCAGCTGGCGAAAAATCGTAGCGCCATCTCGTACCGTTTTTTAGTAAATAATATGACCGCGCAAACCGGTATTGAACAAGATCAGAGCTTTAGTTATGTATAGATAAAATATCTTGGTATTTTCATTAATGCAATTTTTGCTTTTCTAATTGCCCACGAGTTATTTCCTGCTTGCATTATATTTCTCAAATGTTGCTGCCCGATTTAATCTTTCTAAACGTCACATATGCTTCAGTTTGCCCGAACTTTAACTTAATTCCCTTACCTTGTCATTCTTATTTCCCTCCTCCTTAGTGGAATATGATTGTCTTGAGATCTATTCAGCACATGCATGGGAAAACCCTAGCATTTTCCTGAAATTGTGAGGGGTCATTCAAAACTGTTCTCATGTGGTATTACTTCTTATGGTGACATGAATGAATGAATAAATTTATGCAAGGATATTGTTTAGTTCTGCATTCAACACCATTGCGCCAGAGCTACTACACTCCAAACATTCCGAGTTGACTGTGCCTGAATCCCTCGGTCGGTTGATCACCAGCTTTCTGACAGACAGGAAGCAGCATGTGCGGCTGGGAAAGCATATCTCTGATCCGCAAACCCTCAGCATAGCACCGTAAGGCTGCGTACTCTCCCCTCCCTACTCAATAACCAAAAATCTGTACCCCCCTTTTGCTCCGGTATTTTATTTAATCCACATGTTTAATCAATAATGTTTTATTATTAATGTTTAATGCTTTATGTGTCATTCCTAACTGTCACTGTATGTCGTTGTCACTTGCTGGCATAACACCAAGGCAAATTCCTTGTATGTGAATACTTGGCCAATAAACTTATTCATTCATTCATGAACCAATGAACAGGTTTATTGGCCAAGTATTCACATACAAGGAATTTGCGTTCGTGCTCCCCCATAAGCGACAACATAACATAGTGACAGTTAGGAATGACACATAAAACATTAACAATAAAACATTATTGATTAAACATGTGAATTAAACAAAATACCAGATCAAAAGGAGGGTACAGATTTTTGGTTTTTGAATTGAGCTACTATTCATGGAAAAAAGCTGTTTTTATGTCTGGCTGTAGCAGCTTTGACAGTCCGGAGTCGCCTTCCAGAGGGAAGCGATTCAAAGAGTTTGTGGCCAGGGTGAGAGGGGCCAGAAACGTAGAAACATAGGAAATAGGTGCAGGAGTAGACTATTCGGCCCTTCGAGCCTGCACCATCATTCAATATGATCATGGCTGATCATCCAACTCAGTATCCTGTACCTGCCTTCTCTCCATACCCCCTGATCCCTTTAGCCACAAGGGCCACATCTAACTCCCTCTTAAATATAGCCAACAAACTGGCCTCAACTACCTTCTGTGGCAGAGAATTCCAGAGATTCACCACTCTCTGTGTGAAAAATGTTTTCCTCATTTCGGTCCTAAAATATTTCCCACTTATCCTTAAACTGTGACCCCTTGTTCTGGACTTCCCCAACATCGAAAACAATCTTCCTGCATCTAGCCTGTCCAACCCCTTAAGAATTGATCTTACCCGCTCACTTCCTGGCCCTTGCAGTGTACAGTTCATCAATGGAGGAAAGGTTGCAGCCAATAACTTTCTCAGTTGATCGGACGATTCACTGCAGCCTCCAGGTGTTGTGCTTGGTGGCTGAGCCAAACCAGACCATGATGGAGAAGGTGAGGACAGACTCTACGATGGCCGTATAAAATTGGACCATCATTGCCTGTGGCAGATTGTGCTTCCTCAGCTGCCGCCAGAAGTACATCCTTTGTTGTGCCTTTTTGATGATAGAGTCGATGGTGGCCCCCCATTTAACGTCCTTGGAGATGATGGTTCCCAGGAACTTAAAAGACTCCACAGATGTGACTGTGGTGTTGTTGATGGTGAGTGGGGTGATGGGGGAGCTCTCCTAAAGTCTACAATCAATTCCACTGTCTTAAGAGCATTGGTTGTTGCGATGGCACCAGGATGCCAGCTGTGTCACTTCATGTATGTAGGCAGATTCCTCCCCATCCTGAATCAGTCCAATCAGGGTTGCGTCGTCCGCAAACTTGAGAAGCTTGATAGAGGAGTCAGTGGAGGTGCAGTCATTGGTGTAGAGAGAGTAGAGGAGAGGCAAGAGTATGCACAAGACTTTCAAGAATCTTCATGACTACAGTGGTCACTATTACAGGCCATTAAGACCAGTAATCATTGTGTTTTTGGGTACAGGGACAATAGTGGGGACTTTGAACCCAGAGTTGTGTATGCACATGAACGCATGAAGCAGCGCGTTCAGCAGCAAGCTGACAATTACAATAAGTCAGCTAAAGACCTTTCCACACTTCATGCGGCGACACAGTGCGAATGCAACCCCTCGTACAAGGAAAGAAGAGTTGGGAGAAAGCCATCGTTTCTCGTCAGCGTGACGACCGTTCAAAGAATGCTATTCCGCCAACATAGTTATGATTTTGACATCAGCTACTGACAGGTGAAGCTCATGTACCTTGCGGATACACTGTCACGTGCAGTTAGTGGTACTCCAAGCAGAGAACAAGCATTCGAGGAGGTAAACATGCTATGACACTTGCCAATTCCAGATGAGCGTCTCGAGCAAATTCACGATGAAACAGTGAAAGAAGACACTACAGATGCTGAAGCATGTCTTCATCAGTGGTTGGCTTAGTGAACGAGATAGGCTACCAGAGCAGCTCATGCCTTATTACCGCTGTAGCGATGAGCTAGCAGTCCAAGATGGTTTGATCTTCAAGGACGAGCGCGTAATCATACCAATAAGCTTGAGAAGAGACTTGAAAGAAAAGATACACTCTTCACATCCAGACTCCGAAGGCTGCCTGTGACGAGCACGCGAATGCCTATTCTGGCCTGGCATGAGTAGCGACATCAAGCAGTATATTGCTACATGTGATGTGTGCTGCACCTACGAGGTGAGCCATCAAAAAGAGACACTCATGAGTCATGAGCTACCGACAAGGTCATGGGAGAAAGTCAGCACAGATCTCTTTACGTGGGACGGGAAAGATTATCTCATCACCGTAGACTACCATAGCAACTTTTTCCGGAGTAGACCGGCTGAGAGACACGAGCAGTCCAACCGTGATTTGCAAGTTGAAAGCTCATTTCGCGAGATACGGCAGCGCGACACAAGTTGTGAGCGATAACGGGCCGCAGTAAACATCGGTCACATCTTGCCAGTTCACAAGGGAATGGCATTTTGAGCACCTGTGCAGCAGTCCCAGTAATAGCAAAGCGAACGGGAAGGCAGAATCAGCCGTCAAAAGAGTGAAGCAAATCATGACAGAGCAGCAAATCACGATCCGACCCCGAACTAGCGATGTTGGTTCATCGTAATACGCCTTTGCAAGGTCTGAGCACAGGCCAGGCTCAGTGCCTCATGAATCGTCGCACACGAACACTTCTGCCGATGACAGCAAGCCTATTTGAACCCAGAGTTGTGTACGAGCATGAATGCATGAAGCGGCACATTCAGCAGCAAGCTGACAAATACAATAAGTCAGCTAAACACCTTTCCAAACTTCATGATTGCGAAAGTGCGAATACAACCCCTCGTATAAGGATAGAAGAGTTGTGAGAGAGCCATCGTTTCTCTCCAGCTTGGTGCGTGTTCATATGTGGTTCAGAACCAGTCTGGCATATACCGTCACAATCACGTACATCTCCGCAAGATGTGCAAAAATCCACCAGACGAGCTAGTTGCACGTCAACACGCGAAGTGCGGCCAGACCATCAAAGACCAGGGCGAATCTACTTCACCGACACAGGCTTTGAAACAGCAGCCAGCGCCTACTGAAAATAAAACAGCTACTGAGTGAGCTGGCAAAAAGAAGGATATTGACATAAATAACACAGTGAGAACTCGCTCAGCTCGAGTTGTGAGACCGCGTAAGTATTTCGGAGACTATGTGACCCATTGATTTTGTTCTCATCGATTGTGATGGCTGTATGGGGTTGCAAGTATGATAACCAAGTTTGTGTAAATAAGATAATGAGAAGAAAAGGACATTTTACTTTAGAAAAAGTGTTCTTTTCTCACTTAGACAGATATATGCCAAGAGAGCATACATTGTACAGTTGTACATTTTACTCTTTTGGAAAAAGAGGGGATGTTATGATATGTGTAATGTGCCTTTAAAGACATAATAAAGTCCACGCATGCGCGGGGGTTTGCAGGCATGCGCAGGAGTTTTAGCTACTGGAAAAGCTTGCCCTTGAACAGTGCGGTCCTGGAGATATCCAGGACTTCCTTGGAAACATCCTGATAATATCATAAATCCTGAAGAATCATTGTGACCGCTTGTCACAATGAACATGCCTCTTGAGGGCAATATTCTTTACCAGCATGTCCAGGTACACGACCACTGGAAACATTCAAACTTTCACACCTTCCCCACAACCCATGATTGATACATACATTCAATAAACCTCAATAGTTCATGGCAGCAGGAAGAGGGCCATTAGATGTGTGGTACATCCTTTAAAATCTTAAAGGCATTTTAACTGACAACTTACTCCTTTTGAAGGTACTCTCCCACACAATTGAGAAGATACAGCTTATGTGCTATCATCTCTTCCCTTTGTACCATCAAGAATAGAAACAGTGATTCATGTACACTTCTTCCATCCTAGTGTCCTACATTCTACGTTCACATGTACTTTTTATTGCACTGAAGAATTTAAACATAATGTCCACATTATAAATGTCAAAGAAATTATAGAGAATGGATAAGGGATAAATTAAGATTATAAATCAAGGGAAAGACAGATTTCAACATCACTCTTCCGAAACAAATACAGATTTGGAGCCGCTATTTGCAGGTAAATATAGAACCAACAATAATAGACAGTGAGGAGGAGTATACAAGTTCAGAACAAGATCGCTCCTGCACCCATGCAGAACTCACTGACTTCATCCATTTCACCACTAACTTCCATCCGGCATTCAAATTCACCTGGACCATTTCCGACATCTCCGTACTGTTTCTAGACCTCACTACCTCCACCGCAGGTAACAGACTACTGACCGAAATCTACTACAAACCCACTGACTGCCATGGCTATCTGGAGTACACTTATTTCCACCCTGCTTCCTGTAAGGACTCTATCCCCCAAACCAGGGCATCAGAGATGTCCTCATTCTTTAGGGAACTCCCCTCTTCAATTTATAGATAAGGCTCTCACCAGGGTCTCCTCTATATCACTTGGCTCTGCTCTCATTCCTCATCCCCCCTCCCCCCCCCACTCGTAACAAGGACAGGGTCCCCTTTGTCCTCACCTTCCACACTACCAGCCGTCACATATAATAGATAATCCTCCAACATTTTCGCCACCTCCAACGGGATCCCACCACTGGCCACATCTTCCCATCTCCTCCTGTCTGCTTTCTGCAGAGATCACTCCCTCCGTAACTCTCTGGTCAATTTGTCCCTTCCCACCCAAGCCACTCACTCCCCTGGTACTTTCCCTTGCAACCGCAGGAAATGCTACACTTGTCGCTTTACCTCCCCCCCCTCGACTCCATCCAAGGACTCAAGCAGTCTTTCCAGGTGAGGCAGAGGTTCACCTGCACCTCCTCCAATCTCATCTATTGTATTTGCTGTTCTAGGTGCCAACTGCTCTACATCAGTGAGACCAAGCGCAGGTGAAAACCTCCACTCAGTTCGCATTAACAAACCTCATCTCCCGGTGGCTCAGCACTTCAACTGCCCCTCCCATTCCAAATCCGACCTTTCTGTCCTGGGCCTCCTCCATGGCCAGAGTGAGTCCCACCACAACTAAGGAGATGGTGGTTGACTTCAGGAGGGCGGGAAAACAACACCATACACCTCTGCACATCGATGGACAAGTGTGAAGTTCCTAGGACTCCACCTGTCAGATGACCTGACGTCCGCGACCAAGACCACAGCACTGGTCAAGAGAGCCCAGCAGCAACTACACCCTCTCCGAAGACTACGGAAAGCAAGTCTCCCCACTACACACCTACAAACTTTTTAATAGGGGGACAATCGAGAGCACATTAACCTACGGCATCACCTCCTGGTTCGGGAGCTGCAAGGCGTACGAACGGCACCAACTAGACAGGATTGTGAAGACCGCCAGCAGGATTATTGGTGCTCCACTCCCTTTCCTGCTGGACATATACAGGAAGAGATGTATCAGCAGAGCCATCTCTATCATCAAAGACCCCTACCACCCATCGCATCACATATTCTCCATCCTGCCATCTGGGAAGAGGTACAGGAATCGTGCCGCTGCCAATCGGAACGCCTGTTGATGTTTAGTAGAGAGTAGAGTGTTTAATTTGTTCATGATATATGTATTTTTATTTCTATTTATTTTTTACTGCACACTGAATGGACATTGGTTGAGCAACGTTTTTTTGTTTCCTCTGGGTATGCGAGTACTCAGGAAAATGACAATAAAGCTATACTATACTATACAAATTGGAGGAGCAGCACTTCATATTTTGCTTGGGTATTTTACACCCCAGCGGTATGAACATTGACCTCCAATTTCAGGTCGTCCTTGCTTTCTCCCTCCTTCCCCTCCCAGCTCTCCCTTAGCACTGTTTCCGCCTCTTCCTTCCTTTCCCCACCCCCACATCAGTTTGAAGAGGGGTCTCAACCCAAAACTTCACCTATTCCTTCGCTCTATAGATGCTGCCTTCCCTGCTGAGTTTCTCAGGCATTTTTGTCTACCTTCGATTTTTCCAGCATCTGCAGTTCTTTCTTAAAAAAAATACATCAGTTGAGAAGGTGGGCCATAGAATGGCACATAAAATTTAACACATAATGGCACATAAAATGTGAGGAGTTGTACTTTGGTAGGTCAAACCAGGACAGGAATTACATAGAGAATGGTGGAACCTTGGAGAGTGATGCAGAATAGAGGGATCTTGGTATACAGATGAAAGTGGTGATGCAGGTGAACAGGTCAGTGAAGAGGTCCTTCACATGCTTGCCTTCAATGAAGCCCAAAATATGCATGCTGATCCAGCCCAGTTAATGCTGTAAACAATGACATTCACTTAAACACAGACAATGGCAAAATTTCAGTCTTAGTATTACTAGATCTCAGTGCTGCATTCGACACATTCGATCACAACATATTACTAGACCGTCTAGAAAACTGGGTGGGACTTTTGGGCACAGCATTAAAATGGTTTGAATCGTACTTGAAGGACAGGGACTACTTTGTGTCTATAGGTAATTACACATCTGAGCGTGCAAAAATTACAAGTGGAATTCCCCAGGGCTCCATTCTGGGGCCTCTTCTGTTTAACATCTACATGCTTCCACTGGCTCAGATCATGAAAAACATCAAAATATGTTACCATAGTTATGCAGACGAGACACAAATCTACACAACAATATCACCAGGACACTATAGTCCAATACAAGCACCGAGTAGATGCATTGAGCAAATCAACGATTGGATGAACCAGAATTTTCTCCAATTAAACAAAGAAAAAACTGAAATAATTGTTTTTGGAGCCAAGGAAGAACGATTAAAAGTTAGCACCCAGCTTCAAATGGTAATGCTAAAAACAACAAACCAAGCCAGAAACTTAGGAGTAGTCATGGACTCAGACCTGAACTTCAACAGCCACATAAAAACAGTCATAAGGTCAGCCTACTATCACCTAAAGAATATATCAAGGATTAAAGGACTTATGTCTCAGCAGGATTTGGAAAAACTTGTCCATGCATTTATCTTCAGCAGGCTCGAATACTGTAACAATGTCTTTACAGGTCTCCCTAAAAAGTCGATCAGACAGCTGCAGTATATCCAGAACGCTGCTGCTCGAGTCCTCACTAAGACCGAAAAAGTAGATCACATTACTCCAGTTCTGAGGTCTTTACACTGGCTTCTTGTCTTTCAAAGAATTGATTTCAAAATACTACTGTTGGTTTACAAAGCACTGAATGGTTTAGGGCCAAAATACATTTCTGATCTTCTGCTTAGCTACGAACCACCCAGACCTCTCAGATCGTCTGGGACAGGTCTGCTCTGTGTCCCCAGAGTCAGAACTAAACATGGAGAGGCAGCATTTAGTTTTTATGCACCACATATCTGGAACAAACTCCCAGAAAACTGCAGGTCTGCTGCAACTCTCAGCTCTTTTAAATCTAGACTGAAGACTTTTCTGTTTGCCGCTGCCTTTCAGTAAACAATACAATTTATTAATTACCTATATTGCACTGTAACTTCTATTCCTGGTTTTATTCTATTTTAAATATTTTATTGGATTGCTTTTAATTTTGTAATTATTTTATCTGAATGATCTAATAATCGTTTTACATCAAAATGTCATTTCATATGTTTCTTTCCAATGCTTATAATGTTTTATGTAAAGCACTTTGAATTACCTTGTTGTTGAAAGGTGCTATACAAATAAACTTGCCTTGCCTAAACAAGGCCAGCGGCGGTCACTGCTGCTGCAACACAACCTCTGCATGCTTAGAAAATATATACGTGATCTGACGTTTGAAGGCAAGTTCAGAGTGCCCTTATGACACTTTTCTGACACTGCCTTGAACCATCAGGCCTGGAAATGGATTGCTTCATTGTCTGAGAAGTTGTGAATGCAATTGAATGTCTCAACTTCTGGAAAGTCATTGAAGTATGTAATGATGGATGGTTCTAGGACACGGCCCTGAAGAATTCTTGCAGTGATGTCTCAGAACTGGAGTCATTGATCTGCACCGAGCACAACCATCTTCATCTTTGAAAGGAAGTCAAAGATCCAATTGCAGAGATGAGTGCTGACGCCAAGAGGGCAGAAAACTCCCAGGATGTGCTGCAAGGATAGGCCACTACGAACAAAGACCTACATGCGGCAGTAGGCCTGGTTCATGGCCGCAAAGGAGGACCCGGCATGCCGCTGCCTGCAGAGGAAGTTCGAAAGCCACCGAGCTCAGCCCCGAAGACCAGAGAATAGAGGAGGAGAGAGCTACTGGTAACGATAGATGCTAGAAGAGGGCCTGTATGAGAGGGAGGAGGCTATTGCCTCCTGCACCTTCAAGGTCGGCATCAGGAGGCTACCCAAGACATAAATGCACTCGGGCAAGGAGAGGGATATTGGTTCTCATGCCGAGCTGGTCGAGCTTGGCTGAGCACGCCCTGTACATCCAGCATATGAACCGGACTTTGGACTTTTTCTTGTGCAAATGGCACCAAAATATGACAATTTCTGCATGTAAGAGCTATACAAAAAGAATTTCACTGTGCAGTGCATACCTGACATATACGAACCATTGAACAGTATAGATTAGAAAGATTGTGACATGACGTTGTAGAAGTAGTTGGTGAAACCACAATTGTACTGTGTACTTCTTGTCGTTCAGCTACAGCAAGGACATCATTAAGTTGGAAAGGGTGCAGAAAAGTAGATAGGAGAGAGATTTAGGAGAGACAATGTTTTTAGTCTACACCAGAAATGAGCTGCATAAGGAAGCTACAGAAGTGAGTAATTATGATCTCTAAGAGACATTTTGACAGATATAGGGATAGGAAAGGTTTAAAAGGCTCTGGGCCAAATGCGACCGGCCAGTGGGTCAACTTGGTCTGCATGGAAAAAGTAGACTAAAGGGCCTGTTTCCATGTTGTACAGTTCAACGACAAGTTGAAGTGTTTTAAAAGCAAAATTGAGCGAGTTCAGACCCAGCATATTCCCAAAAGGGTATATGTAAAGTACAACAACAATTCAAGGAACATTGTGGGCTTGATTATATTAAGATCAAGAGGGTAATCAGAGATTGAGTGGGCCATCATATGAATACATCGTAGCTAGAACTTAAGGGAAGGAAATAGATATTCTAGTGCACGTTTTCATTAAGATGCCTTTGCATCTAATACCTACTTTTAATACATAAAGGTGGCCCTATCCCCATGCTGGAGAAGGCTGAAAAAAGCCATGGCCCTGATATTTTTTTTTATCTTCATCAGCCAGTGGCAAGCATCAGTTAAGATAATTAGAAGGCAATAAGTCTTTTGTCGATGGTCCAAACTTTACTGGATAAAATCAGAGAACAGAATGAATCTATACTTAGAAAGCTAGAATTTATCATGATAGGTCACTGTGGCTTTGTTCGTGGGAAGTCCAGCACTGCCAAAGATGAAACTAACTATCTAGATTAGGGCATTGGGTTTAACATAGTCTGCATGGACTTTGGCAAGGTGTATGATAAAGCTGGTAGTAAACCTTTAGCAATGGTTTTGGCATCTAAAAGCGAAGTACATACACAATAAGGAACAGGGGTGGAAAACCCGGGGGGGGCCAGAGCCTCCATGTTTTGAGAGTTGGGGGACATCCCCCCCAAGTTTTTGTGATCCGGATTTTAAAACCCGGTGAAATCTCCGCTTTTCCGCGAGACAGTGGAGGGTGGGACTGATGACCGAGGGAGTTGGACGAGAGAGACATCGGTGAGCAGGCAATGGGGGCGGGACATGATTCAGCGCAGTGATTGGAGGAGTGGGGGTGGGACTGAGTATAGAGCGCGGTGATTGGAGGAGGGAGACGTGGCACAGACCTTGCGCCTCATCCGCAGCCAGGATCGATCCCGGCCTGTTCTCCGGCGCTGTCCTGTCCCCTCCCGAGTACCCCCTCCCCACGGGTGGCTAGAGAGGTCGGAAGCAAAGATCCTCCGCTATAGGATCTTTGGTCGGTAATCAGATGGGCCAGCGCAGGGAAACAGCGCTAAACCCAGCTAACTCTGCCTGTCCCGCCAGGTGAACCTACAGCCTTCCTGGGCTTGCAGGAAATATGGCTAGCGCGGAGAAGCAGCGCTGGTGGCCCGTCAGTCCAGACAGGGCTGTAGTTAACCCGGTGAGACAGGCAGAGTTGAGCGCTGGATTGAGCCTCCGAAGCAGTGTGTGTGTGCTCATGCACGCGGGGCCTCTAAAAAGTGTCCCTCGGTCCCCTCCATATTTTGATAGCGAGTTCCGCTCTTGAGAAGGAAGAAGTAGAGCGGAAAGGGTTTACACGGATTTTTTTTCGAGAGGGTGGTTTGAATTTGGAATGCACTACCTAAACTCTCCAGGTTTAATAAATAGAGGCAAGTCCTGTGTTACAGCCATTTGGGTTACAGAAATTTGCACTTACAGAATCCAGTTTACTTCCCAAGAATTTGAGATGTGGTGGAATAAAACTGAATGAATCAACAATTTTTTTTTTTTACAAATTGTGCTTCTTAATTCAAGAGCATATTATGTGGCTTTACAGAACATTAAAAATCACGATGTGGACCATTTGGGGAATGAACGTCATCCCCCCCCCCCCCCCCTCCCTTCGCATATAGATGAGCACTTTAATCACCAAGGCATGGAGGACTACGGATCATGGTGGTAAATGATTAGTTACAGATGGATGCTTGATGGTCAGCATGGACAGGGTAGGCCAAGGGACGTGTTTCTGTGATAGGATTCCAAATGCAGATTGTGTTTTAGTTTTACTGAGCATGTGCAGTCAGTCCACAAAGAAGACTCCGAGCTCTCTATTGCCTGCCTCTTGAATTCCTAATATCTTGCACCAAGGTCCAATTTGACTCTTGATATCCCTACTCTGGGTAGATGACAATCTATTCCCCTCATCGTTTAATACACTTCTGTACGATCACCCTTCATCCTCCTGCCTTCCAAGACAAATTCATAGCCTGCCCAACCTTCGCCTACAGCTCAGGCCTTGCAGTATCCTTGAAAATCATCACTGCACTCTTTGCAGCTTAATTACATGCTCACTTTTGCAGGGTGATGAAAACACAATACTCCATATTCAGCCTCACCAACATTTTGTACAACTGTAAAATAACATCCCACCTTCTATGTGTAAGAAGGCACTGCAGATGCTGGTTCAAACCGTAGACACAAACAGCTGGAGTAACTCAGCGGGACAGGCAACATCTCTGGAGAGAATGAACGGGTGACGTTCCTTCCCATTTCTTCTCTCTAGCGATGCTGCCTGTCCCACTGAGTTACTCCAGCTTTTTGTGTCTATCCCATCTTCTACACTCAATACCCTGACTGATGAAGGCCAAAAACCTAAGGCATTCTTTACCACCCTATTAACATGTGATGCCACTTTCAGGGAACTATGTACTGGTAGTCCTTGATCACTCTCCTCTACAACACACCCAGGGCCCTACCATTCATGACGGACCTGCCCTGGTTTCACATTCCAAAATGCAACAATTCACACCTATCTGCATTCAAAGGGACTTTGAGAATGCTGGTGCAGGATTTCTCAAAGGTTAATTTGCATGTTGAGCCGGCAGTAATGCTAACATTCATTTTGAGAGGACCAGGTTATAAAAACAAGGATGTAATGCTGAGGCTGCATCCAGCGCTGGTGAGGACATATTTAGAGTATTGTGAGCAGTTTTAGGTCCCATATCTGAGGAAGAATGCGCTGACATTGACAAGGGCCCAGAAGAGGTTTACAAGGATGAACACAAGGATGATAGGGTTAGAAGTTTCTGGACTTGCACTCGTTGGGTGTTTTAAAGGATAAGGGGGGGATCTCATTGAAATCTACTAGATATCAAAAGGCCTAGATAGAGTGGACATGGAAAGGATATTTTTCAGTAATGGCAGTCTAGAACCAGAGAGAATAGCCTCAGCATAAAAGGACTTAAGTTTAAAATGGAGATGGAGGAATTTCTTTAGCCAGAGGATAGCGACTCTGGAATTCATTGCCACAGACAGCTGTAGCTGCTAGGACATTAGGTTTTTTAAGGCATAGATTGATTGGTCCTTGAATAGTATGGGCATTAAAGGCTACAGGGAGAAGGCAGGAGGTAAAATAGATCAACAATGCTCGAATGGCAGAGTACTCAATGGGCTGAATGGACTACATCTGCTCCAAATCATTTATAATCCATAAACAGCAATGGGCACAGCATTCATCTTTGAGACACACTACTAGTCACAGGCCTCCAGTGTGGAAAAACAACATTCCACCACCATCCTCCTTCCATGAAGTAAATTCTGTGTCCAGTTAGTTAGCTCTCCCTAGAACACATGTGGTCTAACCTCCCACAGTGCACCCTCCGTCCCCCTCTCCCTCCCCCATGTGGAACCTTATCAAAGATCTTGAAGTCTATATAGACAACCATTACAGCCTAGTCCTCTTCTACCTTCTTGGTTATTCAAATTCGTAAGACATGATCTGTCACGTACGAAACATAGAAATATAGAAAATAGGTGCAGCAGTAGGCCATTCGGCTGATCATCCAACTTAGTATCCTGTACCTGCCTTCTCTCCATACCCCCTGATACCTTTAGCCACAAGGGCCACATCCAACTCCCTCTTAAATTTAGCCAATGGCCTCAACTACCTTATTTTCTCTTTACCAAGTCAATGTCGCCCATATTTCAAGTCATAATTTAAGTCTCTGGTGAACAAGGAGGTTCTGAGCAATTGCAAATGAAGATTGCTGCCATAACTATGAGGGTTTATTATTTTGAAAGAGCACTGTTAACTAAATTTTCTTCCTTGAATACATTATTTTCTCTTTACCAAGTCAATGTCACCCATATTTATGTTGTATAAACTTCACACCTATCTATGCATATGTTCTACTTGTAATATTTGCTCAGAAGTTCACGTGGTTCATTATTTTAAATGTAATTCTATTGAACTTGGTATAAACTGATCACAATAATATCCTTTTTTTCACTTCAGAAACACTTAACTATCCACTTCTGCAACATAATGTTTCGACATGTTTTGATGTTAATAAATGTAACAATTGTTTCCAAAAAGGAAAATTAAATGAAGGCACCTTTAATAAATTTCCCAAAGACCTAAATATCAATGTTAATAATTGTGTTGTTAAATCCCTTTCAAATCAAACTGCCTGCGAATAACATAACCCAAAATGCCGATGAAAACGTAAAAACACTTTGCTTTTACGTTGTTAAAACACATTGAAGATAGTGTGGCACTCAGATCTGTCTGAGTATTGTTGTACGCAGGCATCCATTTCTTCACTTTTTGAGTACTAAGTGGAATTGAACATTGTTCAATCTTGAATGAACGCCTCCACTTCTGATCTTACGAATGAAGATCATTGAAGCCGAAGGTAGCGTGGTCCACAAACACTGCCCGACAAAATGTTGGGAGAAGATATAATTGCACTTTAACAACCTTTAAATTATTTTCCAAAATAAAAGCGACGACTCTAAAGAATTGAGTACTTTTACTTGGGCTCCATTTGCATCAGTTTTACCACAATTCTTTGATGCCATGCTCAGTAAACATTGCCTTAACATCAGAGACAACCATCTTCATGTCACCTCTGGTATTCAACCCTTCTATGCAGTAACAGGACTGTGAGGTCTGGAGCCAAATTCTCTTGGTGAAATATAAACCAATCGCCAGTGAGCAGATTAAGAGCTGCGAACATGTTGCCAACACTTTCTAACACTTTTCTGAAGATTAAGATTTCACCAAAAATGCTACATAATTTATTTGTTTTAAAGTACAGAGGAATCAGTGGCTCGGCAGACAAGAATGCCCAAAAAGGATACTAGGTCATTATTGATAACATAATTTACAGAAGCCAGTCAGCATATTCACTTCAGAGGCAAGGAGGCCTAGATGCTTAAGCTACCCACGTTACTTCAGATTTTTGTGTCTATCTTCGGTTTAAACAGTTCCTTCCTAAACAAGCTTTAGAGGGGGTTTTTTAAGTTTGTGGCTGCTAATAATAGCGTT
Organism: Leucoraja erinaceus; assembly: GCF_028641065.1. NCBI lineage: Eukaryota > Metazoa > Chordata > Chondrichthyes > Rajiformes > Rajidae > Leucoraja > Leucoraja erinaceus. The sequence goes on along the minus strand of NC_073414.1, from coordinate 10,664,817 downwards.
GTCTTATGGATCCTATTGAGAAGCAGCTGCTGTCCTTCCTCAACTGTCAGGCATAATTTTTCAGTGAGGAGCTGGCACTGATGGTCAGGAGGGAGAGGCTGCATTACCTCCACTCTCCAGTCAGCTCTGCATTTTCTGAATAAGACATTTGGGCAATTTTCCCAATTAGCAGACAGACAACTCCAATGTTGTACTTGGCCTTGAACAGCTTGGATTGAGGAATGTAATACCAAGAAACTGCAGATACTGGTTTACCAAAGACAAAAGCTGGAGTAACTCAGTGGGTCAAGCAGCATCTTTAGAGAAGACAGATAGGTTTCAGGTTGGGACCCATCTTCAGACTAACATGCGAGTGCGGTATTCTGAAAAACGCAAGGAATCATGGGATTTGTCAAAGGTCACTCGCTATAATGAAACAGCTAACGAAGCACTGACTGTATAAACTGTGTATAAATTCTTATCTTTATTCATGATTTATGTGTAAACATATATTTAATCTAACGAACTGGGTTGTCAGGTAGCGGGAGAGCGGGGTGTAACAGCGAGAGAGGGGGGGCAGATGCAAGTGGGAGATAGGGGGAGAGTCTGGACCGGCCCAGACTCAACCTGCGTGGAGAAGCCGGGACACCCGGGAGGGGACGGGGACGGCTCAGCACCAACTCAACAGCACCCGCAGCGCAGGAGACCCGGGCCAGAGGCCCGACCCCGGACGAAACATGCAGATTCAGAACTACCGAGAATGTTTATAGCGAGTGACCAATAACCTGGGCATGCGCAGTTGGAATACGGAACTCGCTTATTGCAGGGGGTGGGGGGGATGCGGGAGCTGGAAGTTAGGAACAGTCAAACATGGCCAGTAATAGGTGAACTCAGGCGACGCATTTTTTTTGATAAGCAGATTTTTGGACAGATTGAGCTGAAAAAAAATGAACCAAAAATATAAAGAACTACAAATTGTGAAGTTCGAGGATAGAAAAATTGTGAATTGTGAAGCTGGAGGGGAGAATGAAGCAGAGGAATGAAAGTGGTGCAAGGTCAACCAAACTTCAGGGAGCAGGGGAAGGGGGGGTTAAAAAGAAAATAAAGGGGTGGGGTTAGAGGAAGAAAGGAAAGGGGGAAAGAGAGGTATTTGTAGAAATTACCTAAAATTGTTCCTCAGGTTGTTGCTCAACTGTCTTGGAAACTGCTTTCTCACCTTCAACCACTCTGTTCCTAGCTGCAGGGTTGACTGTGCGTGTGGAAAAATGATTCTGACTAAATCTAGGTCAATACCAATTAGTCCATCCAGTTATAGTCCATTCAGTTATAGTCCGACAAAGAGCAAAAGCCACCCAAAAAACAAGCTGATTAATTAATGTGTCGCCAGTTGTGGGTCAATAAGGCAAAGATACATGAGAACACAATGCTCTTCAAAAAGTTGTGTATTTTACATGATACAGAACAAAAACAGAAAAACAACAAATAAATAAACCAAGTTCAACGCTAAATGCAGCTCAACTCTGCCTGTCTCGCCGGGTTAACCTACAGCCCTGCCCAAAGATCCCTGCCTGGACTGACAGGACACCAGTCAGGCTGCCGAGAGTTTTTCGTTTGACCTGGGCATGCAAATCAAGTTTCGCTCTGATCTTTGCCCCACGGACATCTCCCTCCTCCAATCACCACACTCTATCCTCAGTCCCACCCCCCCCCCTACTTCCGACACTTCCCTCCTCCAATCATCGTGCTGAATTATCATGGTCCCGCCCCCATTGCCTGCTGACTGACATCGCTCTCGTCCAATCGGCACCCTCGATCAGCAGTCCCACCCACTGTCTTGCGGAAAGCGGAGATTTCACCGGGTTTTAAAATCAGGATTACAAAAAGGGGGGGGGGGGGGGGGGGGGGGGGGGGGTTCGTCCCCCACCTCTCACAACCCGGGGGGGGGGGGGGGGGGGGGTGGGAAAGACATGTGTTCCCTGGCCCCCCAGGTTTTCCGGACCTGGCACCAATTAAGGCTCAGTGATATTTGAGTTACCATACAGCCATACAAGTTAAAAAAAACACTACACGATAAATTTAACACAAATATCCACCACGGTGGAATCAACATTCCTCGCTGTGATGGAAGATGATAAAGTGATGGGTCTTTGTCCCAAATATTATGGAGAGCACTGAATGTTCCCTGATTCTTGATTCTGCTATTCTGGGCAAGAGACTAAAGAAGTCTGAAGGGTCTCGACCCAAAAGGTTACCTATTCCTTCGCTCCATAGACGCTGCCTCACCCGCTGAATTTCTCCAGCATTTTTGTCTACCTACAATACTCCAAAGGTGGCCTCACAAATATCTTGCACAACTGTCGCACATCATCCCAATTTCTACACTCAATACCCTGACTGGTGAAGGCGACTGTACCAAAAGAATCTTGACCACCCTATCTACCTGTGACGCCACTTTCAACGAACATGTACTTGCACTCCTTGATCCCTTTGCTCCACAACATCCACCAAGGCCCCACCATTTACTGTGAAGGTCTACACATTCACCAAAATGCAACACCTCACACATATCTACATTAAACTCCATTAACTATTCCTTAGTCCCCTTACCCAACTGATATGGCAGGACTGACATTGACTAGGATGGCTGACTAACATATTATGAAAGAATGGGTCGACTGGGCTTGTATTCGCTGGAATTTAGAAGGATGAGAGGCTATCTTATAGAAACATATAACATTCTTAGAGGATTGGACAGGCTAGATGCAGGAAAAATTTTCCCGATGTTGGGGGTATCCAGAACCAGGGGTCACAGTTTAAGAATAAGGGGTAAGCCATTTAGGACCAAGATGAGAAAAAGCTTTTTCAGCCAGAGAGTTGTGAATCAGTGGAATTCTCTGCCACAGAAGGCATTGGAGGACAATTCACTAGATGTTTTCAAGAGAGAGTTAGATTTAGCTCCTAGGACTAAAGGAATAATAGGGTATGGGAAAAGACCAGGAACGGGGTACTGATTATAGATTATCAAACATGATGCTAATCAATGCCGGTGCTGGCTCGAAGGGCCGAATGGCCTACTCCTGTTCCAATTTTCTATGTTTCTATCCAGTTGGTTAGTTCTCCCTGGATCCCATGTAGTAGTATCCCAGAGTAGTCTACCATACGGAACCTTATCAAATGCCTTTCTTTCTGAAGTCCATACTTTGCCCTTGTCGACATTAGTAATTTCTTCAAAGAACTCAGATTCATAAGACAAAGTTCTCCAAAGATGCTGCCTGACCCATTAAGTTACTCCAGCAATTTGCATTTGTTTTTGTAAGCCAGCCACTGCAATTCCTTGTATCCAAATACAACATTCCTTCTGTACTGTAATAGTACGATTAAACGAGAACTTACCAGTTCGAAGTTTGATCGTTATTTTATGAGGCGCACGTTGAGGAAATACGTGAAGAACCCCGCCAGGACACATGCGTGTCATTCTTCAAAGCAGCGGTGTGAAATCGCAGATAACTGTAATGACTGAACATAGTAAGATTATAGAAGAAAATACCAGTTGAGTATATAATCAAGGGTGGGAGCGGTGGGCACGTATTTCCTCAACGTACTCCTCATAAAAAGGCGATCAAACTTCGAACTGGTAAGTTCTCGTTTAATCTTACTATTTTACTTCGGAGTCACGTGAGTGACGTGAAGATTTCAAAGCTCTGTGATTTCATGCTATGGAAACGTGTCCATGCATCACATCTGCCTTAATTGACCGTGGGAGGAATTGTGTTAACATGTTTAGACATGAATCCAACATTGAAATCAATGATAAATTGTTAACAACAAATTATAGCCCCTATTTATGGGCTGAAATTATATTACAGAACTTAAAATTGGCTCTGCAAAGTTCCAGTTTACTACTGGTTTGTGGTAGAATAGTTGGAACATTTTCCCCTGATCCATCCTGCTGTCTCGAGGATTTGGTTAATTGGTTCATCCAACTCCATAGCTGCCGATGTAGTTGCAGCCCTGGTGGAATAAGATTTGAATATGTTAGTATCCACCCCTGCTGTTGTTAAAACCCGTTTCAGCCATCTGGAAATAGTTTGAACCGACACTTTTTTGTGGGTTGTTTGTGGCTGATTAGTAGTGCCATCTCATAGCCTCATAGAACATGTTTTTGGTGTTCTCCATATAGAACAATAATTGTCTTATTGTACAGAGACGATATCTGTAGGGTAATCCCCAAATTCTATTTTGAGGCCTGATGATCCCGGTCTGTTCTGTTTGACTAATTCATAATATGAAATGTTATATTCCTGTTGAAGAAGTCATATAGTCCAGCCTTAACTTATGTACGACTGTACCCTTAGTGCTGTGACCAAAGCCATCAGCATGACTGTTTTGTGCGTCAGTCTTAGCAGGGACAGAGCTGTTGCTGGAGACCAATTCCTAGCAACGTTAGGGCAATACTCATATCCCATTTAGAGAGTACCTGGTTTTTGGGGGATTGATATTAAAAATTCCCCTCATAAGTTTGATTACCAGGGGTGAGTCCCAACAGAATGACGCTCTGATCCTCGCCATAGATATGTTGAAAGGGCACTTCTGGCGCAGTTAATGGCACTGTAACTGAGCCCCTCATCATAATGGAGGCCTGCCAGGAATTCGAGAACAGACGTTATGTTCATCAAACTGTAGGTGATGTTGTTTCTGTGACAATATATCTCCCATTTCCTGATGTATACCAGATATAGTTTTTGGTGGACTGTCTGTGGCCCGCTGAGATAATGTTCAATGTTCGGTCCGCCAGTCCCAGTTGCAGTAGAGGTTTCTTTAGACTCTACAAATTGATAGGTTTGTTGTTTTTGACATGGATGGATTCCCCTGTTACGGGATGAACCAATAATCTGGTTGTTTCAGGATGGTGATGCATGGTTAAAACCCATGTTGAGTATCACAGGGAACCATGGTTAAGTAGGCCAATCGGCACTACCAATTAACAGACGCTGAGTCTTGTTGTATTTTTCGTAATACCCGACTGATGATGCAGAAAAGGAGAGAATGCATAGATAAACAATTGCCCCCTCAATGCAGTGAAAAGCATCTGTCCCTGCTGTCCCAGTGTCTGGTTCCCAAGAAACACAGTTTGGTAACTGGTGATTAAGTCTTATTTTATTGAATTTGCACGACCTGATGTCTGTCACTGAATTTTGGATTACCTGGTAGGTAAGTAGCTGATATTCCAATATTTCTCTGGATACACCATTACCAAATTGTGTTAATCAGATTGTCACTCTGTAGTCTAACATGACACGCATGCGTCCTGGCGGGGTTCTTCATGTAGTCACTCACGTGACTCCGAAGTAAAATTCAGAGCTAACCTTGACAATGCAAATGTTTGTTGAACATATTGAAGCATTATTTTCCGATTCAGATATATTACCGGGAGCACCAAACTAACCTGACATAATTTACTAATAATATTATTCCTTGTGTTAATTACTATTACTCTTAATTACTGTAAGTCTTAATCATCATTTATTATTTTGTTGAAAATGATAATGATTGAATATTCCATTTAAAAAGCAAGTGTTTCTGAAATTGCTAGCTTTCTAAAACATATGCAAATTTCCCAACAAAACGGAAAATATTCCCTTCAGTATCAATAAATTGTGACAAAAATCAAAAATACATCTTGTTTCTTTGTAAGGTCTGACATTTTTGTCCCACAAATCTCCCATTCAGTGCACAAGCTATGACCCATAAATTTGCTGTTTTGAGTGTCAAGAACATGCGTTTAGTAATGCATTAAAAATAAAATCAGAATGCCATTTAGCCTTCAAGCTTTCATCACCATTCAACATGAACATGGCTAATCTTGCTCCCGTTATCTTCCTGACATCCCTTGATCCCTGTTTGAGGTGAAACAGAGCTAATCTTAACAAGTTGAAGACTCTGCATCATAATCAGGAAGGAGGGAATAGAAGTTAGGGTGGGCCAAGGGATGTCTCCGATACATTAAAACTGGGGTGACAATGGGGATAAGCTGTAAATAATGGGCCTGTCCTACTTACGCGACTTTTACGGCAACTGCCGGCACGTGTCATAGGTCGTTGCAGGTCGCCGAAAATTTTCAACATGTTGAAAATCCAGCGGCGACCAGAACAAGGTACTCTTTAGGCGACTACTGACGACCTTACAGGCTTCACCCCACGACATGTCACCAGGGCGTCGCCTGTGTGGTCGTGAGTAGTCTCGTCAGTCACCCAAAGAGTCGTAGCGTATTTCTGGCCACACCAGGTCAACGGTGGATGCAATTTCACATTGCTCTCCACTCCACATTGGACCACTTGAGCAATAAAAACACCTACGTCAGGCTGTTGTTTATAGACTACAGCTTGGCGTTTAATACCATCATCCCTTCCAAGCTGGTTACCAAGCTCACGGAACTGGGCCTCTGCGCATCCCTCTGCAATTGGATCCTCGACTTCCTCATCCACAGATCACAGCCTGTTCGAATCGGAGGAGCCACTTCATCCTCAGTAACAATTACTACGAGAGCACCTCAAGGTACGTGCTCAGCCCCCAGCTTTACACCCATGACTGTGTAGCCGGACATAATGCGAACTCCATCATCAAGTTTGCCGATGACACCACTGTGGTTGGACGAATCACAGATGGGGACGAGTCAGAGTATAGAAGTGAGATCGACCAACTGACCAAATGGTGGCAGCACAACAACCTAGCTCTCAACATCAGTAAGACCAAGGACCTGCTTGTGGATGTTTGTAGGGCAAAGATGATGACCCACAATCCTGTTTATATCAATGGGACGATGGTGGAAAGGGTCAATAACTTCAAATTCCTGGGCGTGCAAATAACAGAAGATCTTTCCTGGACACAGCACACCGATGCAATTGTAAAGAAGGCACATCAGCAACTACTTCCTGAGAAGATTACGGAGATTCGGCATGAAGAGGATTCCCCTATACTTCTTCAGGTGCACGGTAGAGAGCATTCTGACTAGTTGCATCGTGGCTTGGTTCGGCAACTTGAACGACCAGGAGCAAAAAAGACTACAAAAAGGTGTGACCACTGCCCAGTCCATCACCGGTTTTGACCTCCCCACCGTCAATGGGATCTATCGTAGTCGCTGCCTCAAAAAGGCAGCCAAAATCATCAAGGACCCACACCATCTTGGCCACACACTCATCTCACCATTGCCATCAGGACGAGGTTACAGGAGCATGAAAACTGTAACATCCAGGTTCAGGAACAGCTTCTTCCCCACAGCCATCAGGCTATTAAACACAACATTGAATAAGCTCTGAGCGTTGAACTGCAAAATACTATTATTATTTGTTATTTGCGCTATATTTGTTATTTATTGAACTGTTTCTTTTTTTCCCCCCGCTATGTACAATGTTTACATATTCACATATTCTGTTGTACTGCAGCAAGTAAGAATTTTCTTGCCACGTCCGGGACATATGACTATAAAACACTATTGACTGCCACTGGATTTTCAACATTCAACAACCTATGACGGGTGCCAGAAGTCGATGAAAATATTGCGTAAGTGGGATAGGGCCCATAAGGCACTCTGGTCAACAATAGAAAATTTTAGGAGAAATCTTTCCTCACCTCAGCCTTATTCTCAGACTGTGACTATTGGTCCTGGAAGCTCCCAACCTTTGGGAATAAGCTCCCAGTACCTAGTTTTCCCAGTCTTTTTAAGGGGACCGGTGGGGAGTATCCTGCAGCTGGGGACGGCTTCAGGTGAGGGCTGGTGGGTGGGGGAGCATCCTGCAGCTGGGGATGGGACAGCATTAGGACCGGTGGAAGGGGGTGGGGGGGGGGGGGGAGCGCTGTCGTGGTCTAGCGCTGCCGTGGCCTACCTGTCCGAGGGCAGCAGGAGATGTCCGGGGTGACCCTGGGCTCTCGGGAGTCAGACAGTAGTGGCGGCCCAGGTGCCTGGGCCACCAATGCAACGGGCCGGTGCCCCGTCAGTCCAGGGCAGTCTGTTAACCCAGCGGGACAGGGAGAGTTGAGCTGGAATTAGCACTTCTTCTCCACGCTGGCTGTAAGCCTGGGCCGCCACTGCAGCGGGCTGGTGTCCCGTCAGTCCAGGGCTGTCGGTTAACCCGGCGGGACAAGCAGAGTTGAGCTAGAGTTAGTGCTTCTTCTCCACGCTGGCTATAAGCCTGGGCTGCCACTCCCGTCTGACTCCCGTCAAACCAGGTTCACCCAGGACATCTCCGGCCACCCCCGGACATGGATGGGACACTCGGGAGGGGACAATCCAGTAGCAATTCAACAGTGCTTGCAGCGCCGGAGACGCGGGTTGAATCCCGACTACGGATGAAAAGCAGGTCTGTATTCATGCAGCAGCACAGCTGCTGAGAATGTTTATCGCGAGTGACCTATGACCCGGGCATGCAGTCGGAATACCGAACTCGTTTATTGTTTCAATTAAAAGGCTTTTAGACAGGCATATGAATATTCAGGCAGGAGTTTAATTTAATTTGGCATAAAGTTTGGCACAGATACTATAGACCAAGGGTCCTGTTCATGAACTGTACCGTTTTGTACCATATGCCATTTTAATCGCTGCTGCACCTATACATTTATTTTCATTGACTGGTGCACAAGGACATCTCACTGTTTGCATCTTTCCACATCTATCAATGTTCAGATAAAAATTTGTAATTCTGTAATTGCCACCAAAGTGGATAACCTCGCAAATATTAACATTATAATGCATCTGATATGAATCTGCTTATTCCTTCAGCCTGTCCAAAATGCACTGGAATTGCCCTACATCTTTCTCATCCAGCTTTATGTCATCTGCAACATGGGTATATGACATTTCCTTGCTACATCAACATTGTAAATAACTGGGGACACATATATTTCTCCTTTGTATCCTGTCAACCAACCAATTATCCATCTACATCAGAACTTTTTCCCCCAATCACACTCATGCGCTACTTCTTCATCCACACATTAATTATATCCTTGAAAGAATTCTAGTACATTTGTCCAGCTTGTCATTCTTTTCCTATTTATGTTCATTTGAATCAATGAGAGGAATAGATTGGGTAGATGCACAGAGTCCCTTGTCCAGAGTAGGTAAAGAGGACATAGGTTTAAGGTGAAGGGGAAAAGATTTAATAGGAATCTGAGGGGTAAGTTTCTCACACAAAGGGTGATGGGTGTATGGAAAAAGCTGCCAGAGGAGGTAGTTGAGGCAGGGACTATCCCAACATTTAAGAAACAGTTAGGATAGGACAGGTTTGGAGGGCTATGGACCAAACATGGGCAGGTGGGACAAGTGTAGCTAGGATATGTTAGCCGGCATGAGCAAGTTGGGCTTATTTCCACACTGCATGACTAATTCTTCAACTACTTAGCTTTTACATATTTTATAATGGAGCCCATCATTTCCCCATTATAATGCCATATATCAGCAGCTACAATACTGTTGCTGCGGATGGTATTGACACCTTCAGGAGAAGATCTAGAATCCTGTTCCTTTCGCGCTTCAAAGACTCATGCTTGCATTACATCTACACAAGTGTCAGGAAAGGACAGGATTCAGGCTTTTTGAAATACCACTTTTTCTTGCTGTCTGAGAGCCTGTCAATGTTCACAGTCATGAGGAAATGGCTAGCTGGACGTGTTATCAAGAAGAAGTGAATGCCTTCAGGACATGAGAAAAGATAAACCGGATAATTTTTTTTAGAATGGGATTATCATTAGCGTCCCTAAAGTCGTCCAAAAGGTCTCAGATCTAATTTTCTATCTTAACCATATGAGAATTTAGTATGCAAGTCATAAATCATGAAATAAAAATGACATCAGAATTAGGGCAACAGCAACAGGCTGTTTCTAGCTGACGGGGGAAGCAAAGAAAGCAGGCAACAAAATCTCCCTCCACAGATTTATTACACAAACTATATATAACACAGAATGTGCATTCTCAGCACAGGCAGTGCTGCAATTTGGAACAGTTAATTTAAAATCATGTATTTGCAGTACATTAGATAGAAATATGAATGCTTTCCAGATCTAATTGAAATTGAAATCTAATTAAAAAATCTTGGAATTGTGAATTTAAGTTCCCAAAATAAATCTAGATAGCTATAGTTGGATGTTTAATGTAGTATTTTAAATCCACTTTCCACACACATTCACATTTGTATGTCTTGCAGGACTTCAATCGATTTGTCTGCCTCCTAAACAAATTTTAGATAACCAGTTTTCACATGCAACCTTTTTTTAAAGATATCATTCCAGTAAAAAAAAACGTGTTAATAACATTTACATACTGTTTCCATTTTAACGCAATTAATATTGATGAGACACAATTGTCGGTTACTTTATGGAAGTTTATTTTCACCTTTGCTAAACCAAAAATTCACTTTGACTCAAACTACACCTGTCGTTATGTTAGAAGCAAAATCCAAGCAAATAAATGAAAGAGGTCAATTATTGGATTAAAGCCAACATAACGTTCCCAATTTCATTGCACCTGAGTATTTAACGCCCTGCTTCTACTTTTCCTTTTCAATCTTGAGGGAATGATTCTTGGTTGTCATTCAACTACAGCCTTTAACATTCATTCCAAGTGCAAATTATATATAGCGAGGTATGAGTCAGACTTTTTTTATTTAAAGAGCGAGCATCTTGCAGCATTTCGCTCCTACAAATTCTTGTCAGCATAAACTCCAAAGCCAATGCTCAAAGAATAAAGTGCAATTTTAACATGGAATTTAATAAATATTGATTTGTATATCCTAACAATATATCCTATCCATACTCATTCCATTGTATTTTATATAACACACAACGGCTGTAATAATAAAGGAGTACCTTCACCAGGATTAACACCAGGATGATGCGACACAAAATTATTGAAGTGATGCTACGATTCACTTACTGTTCTCAGGAACAGAATCTCCTCTTCTCCTTCGCCGCCCTCGGCCATGGTTTATCCGCGCGCTCTCTCCCCGTCCACCGCTGGTGCCGGACTAACGGTCACAGCACCGCGCGCCTGCCAGTCTCCCCACGCGCCCTGAGCCCCGCCCACGTCCCGCCCCGCCCACAGACAGCCACCGCCCGCCCACGCCCCGCCCACCGAACGGCTCACGCCCCGCCCACGTCTCGCCCCGCCCACAGACAGCCACCGCCCGAACGGCTCACGCCCCGCCCACCGAACGGCTCACGCCCCGCCCACCGAACGGCCCACGGACAAAGAGGAAGGAAGCTTCGGGAGGGAGGAAAGTGAGAGCGAAATAGAGAGACAGAGACAGAAAAAAAGTGCGGAATGAGGAAAAGAAAGAGGGAGGGATAGAAAGAGAAAGAGGGAGATAGAGAGAGGGGAAGAAGGAGAAAAAGAGGGAAGGGAGAGAGAGCGAGAAGGGGATTGGGAAAGAGAGAGCAATAGAGAGAGAAAGAATGAAAGAACGAGAGAGGGGAGGAGAGGAAGGAAGAGGTAGAGAAAGAGAGTGAGGGCGCGAGAAAGAGAGATTCAAGATAGTTTATTGTCATGTGTCCCTGATAGGACAATGGAATTCTTGCTTTGCTTCAGCACAACAGAACATAGTAGGCATTGACTACAAAACAGATCAGTGTGTCCATATACCATTATATAAATATATACACACATGAATAAATAATCTGATGAAGTGCAAATAACAGATAATGGGCTATTAATGTTCAGAGTTTTGTCCGAGCCAAGTTTAATAGCCTGATAGCTGTGGGGAAGTAGCTAATCCTGAACCTGGTCTTTATCACTTGTCTTTATCTTTTACAACCCTAGTCACAGGCCTCCAGTCCGAGAAGCAACCTTCCACCATCACCCTCAGCTTCCTTCCATAAAGTCAATTTTCTATCCATTCAGCTATCTCTCCTTGGATCCCATGCAATCCAGCCTTCAAGAGAAGCCTACCATGTGGAACCTTGTCGAATGTTTTGCTGAAGTCCATATATACATCTACAGCTCTACCCTCATCACCTATTTTTGGTCACGTCTTCAAAAAACATAATCTCTTGAACCTGTGCAATTCTGCTGGTGGACATAGTGGAAAATAACAGGCTTTAGACCGAGCAATGATGAAGTCAGAATGATGTGTGACTAGGAGGGAAATCAGTATTCTTGTGTGCCAGCTCCCTTTGTCTTTGTTGGTGGTAGAGGTGATAACAGCCTAGACAAATTTCTCCATGCATATTGAGTTACTGGGATTACTGACGTGTTTCTCCAAGTGCATGGCAGCAGTTTGATGAAGAAGCATTTACAGGAAGACAACATTCCTCATATTTCCTTCTTATTGCCATTCTCTTGATTATCAGCCAAACAGCTTGTTTTGAACAATCCATGCTTATTGTTGGCTTCTTGATCCAATACTGCTTCCTTCAAGCCACCTGCCTTCCTAATGCAGTGGCAATGCATCAAAAAATCTTCATAGCTTTGCCAATCACTCCTGCAGACTTCTCAACCTGAAACAATGGAAAGCCTGAAATCAGTACAAGCAGAGAAAAAGCGGCCAATGACTGGTGAGTCCTTTATTTAGTCCCACGACAGGGAGGATCACAGAAGTCAGCAAGGAGAGACAATGCATTGCTTGTTCTGAAATAGAAAATAGAATACAAGAGAATACAAGAGTAAGAGTACAAGAAAAAACAATAAAACAAAGGAGATAGAAGGGGCTTCCTTAAATAGGTTAAATACAGTAAATTTGCTCACTTACAGACAGATAGGTGAAATAAGGAAATGCAGAGGAGTTTAACTTTATTTTTCTGCTTTATGAAGAAGACACAGAAAACCTTAAAACAGAGGAGAACTAGAGATTTTGGAACTGAATGAAATCAACATCAGGATAAAGTTAATATGGGAAAGTAATGGGACTGAAACCTGATAAATCTTCAAGACAATTAATTACATCAAATGGTGTTAGAGGTGGGGATAATAAATGCACTGGTGGTCATCTTCCAAAATCCATTGATTCTAGAATGGTTGCCACAAGCGAGAACATCAGCCCATTATTTAAAGGAAGAAGTGAGAAAGCAAGGTGAAGTAGACTGTTTAGCCTGATCTCAGAAGTCGGAAAATTATTCGTTTGTCATCAAAAGTGAAGAGTGTTTAATTGTCATATATACTAACAATGAAAATCTTACTTGCAGCAGCACAACAGGCCTGTAAGCACAATACACATACATAATATATTATAATCAAAACATTAATTCATTAAATTAACACCACAAGTGCAAAAGAAACTAAAGCCCTTAGTTAACCGAAGACTGTCCACAGCAATTTGCAATATCTGTGATAGACCGAGCAATGTCTACCACTCTAATCTCCTTCGTTCTTGTACATTGGAATTGTCAAACCAGACCATGATGCAACCAGTCAACATGCTTTCTACAATCAGCTCGTTGATTTCAAAAGCAGGGTGGTTGTTCTGGCATCATTCAATCATTGGCAAATTTAAAGGTTGCGTTGGAACTGTGTCTGGTTGCACATTCATTGGTATAGAGAGAGTAGAGCAGGGGACTGAGCAAACAGTCTTGAGGTGCTGATGGTTATTGAGGAAGAAATGTTGCCAATCATGCTGAGTGGGGTATGTGACAAGATCATTACACAAAACTTAAAGAACCTAGGATTGGATTGTCATGTACTACCAAAGATCGAACAGTTGCAAATGGATTGGAAAGAGGTTTGGTATACTGGTGATTTTTCAGTTTGGGAAGTTGTAAATAGTGGAGTGCTGAAGGCATCTGTGATTGGTAACTAATGATTCCCCATGATTCAATGAGCCGTGTGAATGCAGAGACTTCATGGGATATGGTTAGGTTTCATTCAATGGGCACGGATGTGGCAGGTGGAATATTACATGGAAAAATGTGGGGTTATCCAATTTGGTAAATATATATACAGATATTTTATTTTTAATGGGGAACCATTTGAAAGATTTTGTTCAGAGGGGCTCTGTATTATTAGACAAAGCATTTAAAATTGACAGATATGGAAAAACGCAGATAGTAGATTGACCTTGCAAAAGGATTTTTGAATCAGTGTAGATGACAGTGTAGTTATATAGGGCCCATGTGAAACTGGAATATGGTGTACATGTATGATCTCCCTACATAAGAAGGGTGTTTGACAGTGATTTTACAGATTGATTATTGGAGTAGTGGGATTGACCTGTGATGTAGAGTTGCCTTGTACCCTCCTGAGTTTAGAAGAATGAGAGGTGACATTGTTGAACAATACAACATTCGTTCGGGCCTTTAAGATGGTGCTTAGCCTGTCTGGAATAGCTAGAAGTAAGGATTGTAGTTGCAAATTAACTTGTCAGCTACTTCAGGATAGAAATGTGAGAAAAAAAAACATTTGATCTGTAGAAGTAAATCCTTGGGATTTTCAACCTGAGGGGACTATGGAGGCTTGGTTACTGTAGAGAGCCGTGGCTTTTTATATACTGTATTAAATAAATCAAGGAGTATGGCATTGTGCAGTAACATTCTGTAGAGTTTAAAGAACAGCTATCATCATGTTGAATAACAGAGCAGGTGTGACGGGTCAGATGGCCTACTCCTGCTTCTATTTCTTATCATGCATAAGCCTGTGCTCTCACTTTATGTCATCTGATACATTTCAGTGCACAAATATTATTTGGAACTTCTTAGTGTACTAATATTCCTAATTTATTAGGAATTAAATAGTTGCTTTTAATATCTACCGGTCATGCAATTAGGGATCAAAATCACGTCTATTAATTCTATCAAACAAATATGCCACCATTTCAGATCAACCTACAGATTCCGGAACTGCATGGATTTGTGGTTTCTGAGGAAGTCTATAAATAGCCTTTTGATGGAATCTGGGTCAGTGCAGTAATTACAAATGAAGATTTAAGGCAGTAATGTTAATGTAATTTGTAAGTTGTGATATTTATCTTTTTATGCATTTTATCCTTGGGATGCATACTTACCTTTTTTTTTGTAATTTCATTGTTTATACTCCGGATGTATAATATATTTACATTTACATGTTTAGCAGACTTCATATTTGGGCTTGGCTTTTAATCAGCTAAATGTTTGGAGAAAAGGCTTAATTTCATTTATTTGTGATTTTCTTCACATTTTTGTTGCACCAATGAGCATGGTTTGGCATCATTATCTCTGGATCAACTTACTATTGGAATGTAATTCTCACCAACAATCAATGAGCTTGTACTACCGTTTATGCTATCAATGGTAGTTATTAGCGGCTGGTTGAATTAGACTTGAAGCGACCACACACTTTGACTTTAGACTGAATGATGTTGCGATGTGAGCCATGGTGATGAAAATTCCTTGACACACCTTGAAAAGAAACTCACCTCGCACTCCTAAAAAAAAGGCAATTGGGAAGTTTGCCTGCCGAGCGCTATTTTTAACACTCTGTGCCTTGTTTCTTGTGTATTTTCATAAGGTCCCAAGGGCATAAAGAACAGTAGTATTAGGCTATTCAGCCCATCAAGTCTACTCCGCCATTCGATCATGGCTGATCTATCTCTCCATCCTAGCCCCCTTCTCCTGCCTTCTCCCCATAACCTCTGACACCTGCCGCATCCAGTAAACTGGAAATTCAGTTAGTGGTAAGGGTGAGGAGGAAGTTCAAGGTGAACAGTGACTAAAGACTATGCTAAGCCTTGTTATCAGAGAAACGGGCGCTCTGCTCATAGGCAACAAAATGCAGGGAAACCAACAAGGCAGTTTCCTTTGTATCAATTGCATCACCAAAACAAAATCTTCAATGCTCTAAAATGTAAGGAAATGATGTTAGCCAATAAATATTTCCCTTAAAGCTTCAAAACAGTGATCACATATTAAAATCACAAGCTACAACTGTGTAAACAAAACACTTCTCTGCTACTGCCCCACAGGGCACTGCTTACTACATTTGGTTAGGAAACTGGTCACTTTATTTCTACAACCATTGTTTAAAAACTTGGGACCAACCTTGCAAGAATTAGGACCACAAATCAAAAGATAAAAAGGATTGAATGTACAAAGTAGGCATCTCATACATGTAGGGTTGCCTACTGTCCCGTATTTGGTGGTACATCCCGTATATTGGGCTACATTAGTTTGTCCCATACGGGACCGCCCCTGTCATGGTACTGCTCGGGTCGAGGGGACTGTCTGTATAGTGACAGTTTTTACAACGTCTCAAGGGGTTGGTCCTCAATAGTCACTTTAAATGATGACCGTGGATGAGAAGATAATCTATACGCACCCACGAGCCCTCCACGTGACATCCAATGCCATTGAAAGATGAATCTTCCAAAAACACTCTTGATTTATAGTTTTTTTATTGTAGTAAGTCAAACGGTAAGATAATTCATAAAAGCTTTTTCTTGTGTAAGTACATTTCATTCATACTCGTGGTCATGGTCTTGCATGGTCGAAATCTATGTCTCTCACCCGATCTTCATCAAAACTGAACTAACTACTTGGAAGTCTGTGCCAGAATCCTAGCCACGAACCATGCCCCAGACTACATATAAATCCCACTCACATAATTACAGGCAGATAAAATTAAAGGTAACTGGTTATAATTATAATATACTGAGTTAAGCTAAATGGCTACAACAATCGGGTTGGAGCACAGCGTCCGACTCCGCCTCACCCATCCTGACGTAGTGCAGCCCATGGAGTGCAGCAGCAGTGCCTCGTCTGTGGCCCCGTCGGTCGGCAGCCCGGCCAGCTGTCCGACCTTCAGACCTTCGCTTACCTCCGACACCAACACCCCTCCTTCTCATGGTCGATCATCGATTCATGAGTTGAATGGGGTGCCGGACTTTACACACAACGTCGCTCGGGCCAAAACTCTTCAGCTGGCCTGCCAGCTGGGCTTTGTGTGCAGTCCAGCACCTGGGCCAACTCATCGTCCACCCAGCCACGGCCGAGTCGGTCAATGAATTGCCGTCGGGAATTTGTCCCTTATTATGACCTTCTGTCCATTATTTGGAAGTGAGAATGTTGGCAACCCTACATACATGGCAGTAATGCCCCTGACCCACTTAGGAAACCTGAACGGAAACCTCTGGAGACTTTGTGCCCCACCCAAGGTTTCCGTGCGGTTCCCGGAGGTTCCCGGAGGTTTTTGTCAGTCTCCCTAATGGTCGAAAGTGGTTTCCGCTTCTTCTATGTTCCGGCGATTATTTCAAAAAATTCAAAACCGGCCGCGACTCAAATTAGGTTGCCGTTTTAAAAATCGGTGAATTTTTAGTCAAAGCCGGTTGCGATGCTAGTTGAAGGTGGTTGCCGGAGGTTGCAGGTAGTGGAATGTCTTACCTTCCGCTACCTGCAACCTCCGGCAACCACCTGCAACCTCCGGCAACCACCTTCAACTGACAGTCTCCAGAGATTTCCGTCCAGGTTTCCTAAGTGGGACAGGGGCATTACTGCTCCTTCACTGGATAACTGCCAATGCAGTTTCCTGCTGTCTCTTTTAGGCTATGTGTTGTCTACTTTTCTGATGGTGAATGGAGTTTTCTATTCAACAAGTATTCCATTGGCTCTGATTTAACATTTATGTGATATGCTGAATGCATCTGCCCTTGTTAGATACCCTTATAAATTCCTGCAATATGACTTCAATAATCTCAATTTTTAATTGTTTGTGACTTTATCAGTCACAAAGGCATTGTAGTGACCAGCAGTACAAAGGAAGAATCTGGCAAGAAGGACATTGTGCCTCTAACAAACCCCACTAGGATAATCCTTCTGTTCAAATAAAGGAGCAGAAACAGGTTGGCATTATTAAGCGAATGAAACGTCCATGCCAAATTTTCTTTCCTGAGCTGCAGTCATGTACACACAGCAGAGGCAACATTTTACCCCAAGAAATCTACAATTTACATTTCTTTTTCTGAGCTCTATGGCAATGGAATAAAGTAAACTCTCACAATAACGGACCTCTGTATAACAGGTTTTGGTTGTAGCGGACCCAGGCTCCCGTTGCACGGCCCTCCACCTCCACCACGTTACCCAATGAGCTGGCCGTGCAAACCTCTGGTCATGGGAACAGAGAGGGTGAGCAGTGTGAAGGTGGAGTGATACGACATTCCAGTACTCTGAAACAGACATCTAGAAATACATAAACAAACTGTCAAAGCAATGTAAAAATGTGTTAAATTGATATTCAGTGTCCTCACCGTAAAACCTCACAATAATGGATCAGGGGGGTGAAAGCAGGTTGGTGTACGTTATTTTCTGCTATGACCGAGTGAGGTGAGGTGAGGCGAGGTGAGGGGGAGGGGGGGTGCAGTGTAACCAAAGGCAGGGAAGATACGAGGAGGCTCTGCGGCTCCCCTACCTGTGAATTCCCGTTTGTTGAACGCCGCGTTTCTTCCCTAACTTTACAACATGGTTATAGCAGAAAATCAGCTAATAACGGACACCAACCCACTCCTCCTCTCTGGTCTATTATTGTGAGGGTTTACTGTATTACTGAATATCAAATGAACAATATTTTCCATTCATTTTGACAGTTCATTTACATATTTTCAGATATTTGTTTCGGAGCACTGGAATGAAAGTTTCCCCGCCTTATCTCAAAACGCTTGGCATAAAATCGGCATTGCGGGTTGCCTGTTGACTACTATTTTCCTCATTGTGATAAAAGTTAAAAGATGGTTCAGCCTGTTTTGCTACCTAGGTAAATCTTCAAATATTAACCTAACTTTCAGCCCTATAGAAATGCTATCTTGATATACTAGATTAAATAGATTGAATAGTTTTTTGCAGAATGTTTGGAATTGCTTATAAATAAAGCATTGATGAGTCAATGATTTAATTAGAAAATCAACCTCTGATAGATGCATATGTTTTAAAATGTATGAATGCTTTTATTGATTACCAAGTGATACACTTTTTGATATTACTTTCAATATCATTGGTTAAAACTTGCTAAATTTTAACTGAGTCCCTCTGTTCAAAACATGGTGGCCAAAATGTATCTAATCAAATATACTTAATGTTGTGCTTAGAATTAGTTTGGCTATTGCATCTATGAATATGATGTGCTGAGTAACGGCAAACTGTTACAATTTAAAATCTCCTGTCTGAAAAGATGGTGAAAGCAGATTCAAGATTAACTTTTTCTCATGGGACTTAGTTACGTCCTGGAAGTGACAAATTAAATAACTCTCTCAATCAATCAGTACAGGCACAGTGGCCCAAATGTCTTTATTTTTGTCCTCTACCATTGTCTGATTCCATGTGGGCCAAGAGCTTGAAAGTGGGCTGTTGTGAATCATGATATATAATAGTTCCAAACCCTGCTGCTTCCAATACAGGCGATATAGTCTACTGCAGCAGATAATGTTGTGTATTTTCAACTTATATTGAGGCAGTGCCTCTGGGGTCTCAGTCAGTTCCACTCAGAGCTCCTACTTCTGTCCTGATAATAGATAGTTGTCAGGAATGGCATGATCACATATTGGAGTCCATCTGCAGGCAATTATGCAAAATTGTGATTTGCGTGCACCAGATTGCTAACCAATTGAAGTTGAGCGAGACTGCTAGGGGATCAGGGAGACAGTGTGACTCTTTGAACCACCCATTTTGCAACAATGCCCTTGCATGTGTTCTACAATCACCTACCATAGTGTGATGTTTGAGGTGGGAGGATCCATTGCTCCTCCCGTGCAGCAGGTGGCACTGCACAGGACAAAGGGAGTTGTTTTGTACATAGTTATCTCTGTCGGTACCAAAGATCATACAGCGGAGCTAGATAATCCACTCGTCAAAAAAGTCGTAGTAGGTCATGGGTAATCCTCAGCGCCTTTTCCATAACCAGCTTCCGTCTATGCTCCAATCTATGATCTTTGGTCATGGCGTCCGTTCTATGATCTTTGGAGTGGACTATTTTGCTCCACTGTATGATCTTTGGTTTACACCGAAGATAGACACAAAAAGCTGGAGTAACGCAGTGGTTCGGGCCAGGCAGCATCTCTGGAGAGAATGAATGGGTGACGTTTCGGGTCGAGACCCTTCTCACCCAGGTGTTAGATAAAGTTCATTATTTTTCTTTTGATTACCTATAATTGTGTCGTACTCTAAAACTGCAGGCACTAGCTTCAGCTCCTAGCTCAATATATATGCAATTGTTCAATGCAGAACACAGTTCTGATTTGCTAAAGACCGATGCATTTCATTTGCCCAAGTGCGCGCCGCACGCAGAACTGTCGCGGCTCCTAGTGGATCGTATTGGGCGTCTAAAATCAAATTATTTTTATTTTTTTTTTTTTTTATTTTTATTAGAAGTACAGTAAATTACATTAATACACATCACATATGTCTTATTACATTTGTTGTACCACTTCGTTTTTTGAGCTTTATAAAAGGTAGAAATAAAAGAAGTAAGGAAAGTAAGCAAGAGTCATGAAGGTGCAGGAAAGCGGTGGGAGAAGAAAGCCCCTTAGGGAAGAAATTAGAGAAGGAAGTAAAGAAAGGAAATAAGACCCGTAGAAAGAAAAAAAAAAAAAAAAAAAAAGGAAAAACAATCGCCCTATTGTAACACAAAAGTCCGCAAAAAAGGATATTAACCAACCGTGTTTTTATTAAAAATTTATTTTATACCCCCCGTTACCAGATCCTGGTACCATTTATATTTTAAATTACTATTGCACCTTATGCTTGTAATATATAACCGTAAATGCAGACCACGTCTTTTGGAAAGTGGTCTGCTTTCCTGTCTAGGAGGACACATTTTTTTTCCCCCAAGTCCCAGTGTTTCCAACATGTTTGAAACCCACCATTTTTATTGTATGCCTATTGGAGCATTTTTCCAAAATTTGAGTATAAGCTTTTTTTCCCACTTCCATTAGCCCGTCATTCCACAAGTTCTTTTGAAACACGTTTAATTCCCCCTCATATTACCCCAATAACTTCAAAAATGATCCATTCTGCTTTTGGTACAAGTTTTGAATCGAATCTGTTTTGCTTGAAGATTTCCGTAAATTCATTCCAGAATGTTTGGAAGTGGTTTATACAGAAAACAAAAGAGTGCGCTATGTGGATCGGAAGTGGCCAAGTGTGTGGAACCTGCGGCTCGTTTGAAGTCCATTTTTTTTTTACTTGGTATTGTTGTTTTTTCCCGTTTTGAGTATAAAGTTTTTTTTCCCATTTTTAGGCCCGTGTTTAAGTAAGAGGGGGGAAGGGGGTTTAATTCGGGGGGGCTTGCTGTCATCCCAAAAATGATACGACCTTTTTGTCTTTTATCCAAGTTTTCTTTAAATCCGTCTTTGTGAGGATTTCAAAGCCGGCAACCTCGGGATTTTCTGGAGGCAGCTGACAGGACTCGTCCTGGTGCGCTCCCGGCCCAGCTTGGGACTGAACATTTACCACAAATGGGAGAGTGGCATTGGGAAAAGTGGATTTATTTTAGTTTTGAGGAATGGCAGTCTATGTGGAGTGGCCCAGCCCGGATTAGAGAACGGTCCCGTGGAGTGGCCCGAGCGAGGGAGGAACGGCACTCATGCTGGAGTGGCCCAGCTCCTTTTGAAAACGGCACTCCCGCTGGAGTGTTCCCAGTCGAGGGAGGAACGGCACCATCCGTTGTAGGTATTTCTATAGGGAGGAACGGCACTCCCGTCGGAGTGGCCCAGCCCGAGGGAGGAACGGCACTCCCGCAGGAGTGGCCCAGCCTGAGGGTGGAACGGTACTCACGTGAGGGCGATCCGGTCCGGGGGCTGGGACGGCGTTCTGGCGGCGGTGTCCAGAGTCCTGGGTTCAGCCGCGGGCCGGCGGCTGCGTGTGCTGGACTGGAGGTGCGGCGGCTTCGACCACCCCGGGCCGCAGTGTTTGAACCGGGGTGTATTGTGTAAGTGATTTATCTATAATTGAGGGTTTAAACGACAGGTTATTGACAATTGGCATTAAAAGAGATAGATTTCTTAATGTTAGATTCTGTTTTATTTGTTTCCAAGTTCTAATTGTACTATGTATCATTGGATTTTTATTTTAATTTTTGTTATTCAGATTCATTGGTGAGAGGAGAGTCGCTCCTGTATTACATGGAGCGCAGTCCTCTCTCTCCATTACAATCCAATCCACCTGCTGGGCAGAGTTGTCCAGCAGGTGAATCATATTTTTTAATATTTACTGCCCAATTATAGTACATAAAGTTAGGGAGCGCTAGACCACCCATCTCTTTTGGTTTACTAAGGTGTGCTCTTTGCATTCTGTGGGATTTGTAATCCCATATAAAATTTGTAATGTCTGAGTCAAGTTTTTTGAAAAACTTTTTTGGAAGATATATTGGAATTGATTGAAATAAATATAGGATTTGTGGTAAAAAAGATCATTTTTATAGCATTTATTCAACCTATTAAAGACATCGGAAGCATTTTCCAGAATTTAATTAGATTATTTAGTTTCTTAAGTAAGGGGCTATAATTGGCATTAAACATACTGTGATAATTTCTAGTGATTTCAATTCTTAAATATTTAAAATTTTCTGTGGCTATTTTAAAGGGGAATTTCATGAGATGTGTTGAGTCTTTCGGTTTTATCGACATAATTTCACTTTTGATCCAGTTTATTCTGTATCCTGAGAAAGATCCAAAGTCCTCAATTAGATTTAACATGATTGGTATACTGATTTGGGGTTTTGTGATATACAGTAATACATCGTCTGCGTATAAGGATATTTTGTTATTTGAATATTTTGTATTACAACCGTAAATATCCGGGGGTGTTCTAATTTTTTCAGCTAAAGGTTCAATTACCAGAGCGAATAACAGTGGTGATAATGAACATCCTTGTCTATTATCCCTTGTTAATTGGAATTTCGTAGATAGTATATTATTAGTTAATATTCTAGCCATGGGTTTGTTATATAATAATTTTATCCATGCGATGAAGCTCTCTCCCATTTAAAATTTTTGCAATACTTTAATCATATAATCCCATTCTACTTGATCAAACGCTTTTTCTGCGTCCAATGAAATGATAGATAATTCTTGTTCTTGAGGTTTGTGAGAGTGCATTATGTTAAACAGACGTCTCAGGTTATTAAATGAATGTCTCTTAGGTATAAATCCCGTTTGATCCTTATTTATTAATTTACTGACATATTGACTTAGTCTTCTAGCTAGTGTTTTCGCTAATATTTTTTGATCCGTATTTAACAAAGCAATAGCTCTATATGAGCCTGGTTCTTCTATATCTTTATCTTTTTTAAGTATTAATGTGATCGTTGATTCTGCTAGTGTTTCAGGTAAGGTTTGTTCTTTAAAAGCGTATGTATACATTTTCTGTAGACGTGGGGTCACTATGTCGTAAAAACATTTATAAAATTAATTACTGAATTCGTCTGGTCCTGGTGTTTTTCCATTATTAAGTGTGTTTATTGTGTCTTCTATTTCCTTAGCTGTAATTTGTGCTACCAGTTCCTCTTGTTCCTTCAATTCTAGCTTTGGAAGGTTACAATCGTTCAAAAATTCTGAAACTTTATTATTGTCTATTAGCGTTTTCGATGTGTATAAATTCTTATAATATTGAGCAAATCTTTTATTGATATCAATCAATCAATCAATCAATCAATCAACCTTTATTGTCATCTTGCAAGCAACAAGTACAGTGCAAAATGAAAATATCATTAGGTAGTGTTAATAATTCCCCTCTATCTGATTTGATCTTCAAAATTGCATGATCTTTTTCCCGTTTTTTCAGTTGGCGTGCCAAAAGTTTATGGGGTTTATCCCCAAATTCAAAATGTTCTTGTTTTGTAATTTGGAATAGTCTTATAATCTTCTCTGATAATAATTTATTTAGCTTAAATTTCAGTATTAGAATTTTATTATGTTTATCCATAGTTGGATCTTTAGCATTATCTATTTGTCTGATTTGTCTGATTTGTTCTTCTAATTGTCTTTGTTCATTCTTTTTTTTTTTGTTTTGAAAAGCTTGATACGAGGTAATGACTCCTCTAATAAATGTTTTGAAGGATTCCCATAATAAAGTGGGCGATATATCTGGTGTACCATTTATCTCAAAAAATAGGTCCATCTGTTTTTTTAGATATATACTCCCTTGTGGGTCTTTCAGAATTAGCGAGTTAAACCTCCAGAACGATTTGTTCGTAGAGATTCCTTCCAATTTTAAAACAAAAGTTAGCGGGGAGTGATCTGAAATCATATTGGTGTGATATTTAGGGTTCATAGTATAAGGGATTAGTTTTGTATCCACTAGGAAGTAGTCTATACGTGAGTATGTTTTATGTACCATTGAATAAAATGAGTATTCCCTTCCAGTCGGATTCGCGATCCTCCAAACGTCTGCATTATTTGTATTATATATATATATATGTATTTAAGAGTTCACTAGTTTTGGATATATATATATATTTCATTCAGACTTATCAGGTCTGTGCTCAGCTACTGTGAAATTTATTTATCTAACACTTTATTTATTTATCTAACACTTTCATCTACTAATTATTTATAATTAGTTATATCTTTGATAATAGTAAGCTGTTAGCTGTAAAGGTTAACCAGAAACAGGCTCCTGGAATTATGCCAGGTGCCTGAGTCTCCTCCCTTCTTCACACGAACTACATAACACTTAACCTTTCAGTATTATCTACTTTAATTCTAAAATTTGTCATCTATATATACGAGCTAGTCAGTTTTAATTAGCAGATTATTACCTTTTGCCCATTATATAGTTGTGGTTAGTTTCCATTTATATTTCTATATTAGTATTGTTAATTATTATTAATTTTCTATAATTTGTAAAGCTGTTTTAAGATCTTAAACCGCCATTTGTCCTTGTGATGTTTTCCACATTTGGCCCTGCTGTTCATCTCTGCGTTGCTTATCAGTCTTTCCTTCATTTTGAACAAAGAATGTCCTTGAGTTGAATTCCAAAGCATCCAAAGGAGATAAGGTGTCTAGACCATCGCACGTGGAAATTCTCTTCCATTTTAAACTTTTAGAGAGTGGTGTTTCTTCCCTTGTCTTCAGGTGTTCTCTGTGAGGTAATAAAAGACAAGAAACTGTCCATATCATCCCGCTGCCGTGATTAATCTTTTGTTTCTGCCACAATCTCTTGGGATAATTTATAAGATGCGTCCGAATTAGTGAAAGTATTCTCTTTCCCCTTGAAAGTAATGCGGATTCTGGCCGGATAAAAAATGCCACATCACGGGCTAATAATGGGAAAAAAGCTTATACTTAAATTCTGAAAAAATGCGCCCACACCAACAATAAAAATGTGGATATCAAATATGTTTGAAACATTACATCTGGAAGAGATGAGATTCCTCTTAGCAGGTAAAGCAGACCAATTCCAAAAGACGTGGTCTATGTTTCTGGACCTATTACAAGTATGAGATGCAATTGTAATTTTAAAAATGAATAAATAAATAAATGGTATCAGGACCTGGTAACGGGAGGTAAAACAACAAAAACAGACTTGGTTGGTAGTCCCCTTTCTGCGGAGTTTAATGTTATAATAGAGCGATTGTTCCTACTTTCTTTTTCTTTCTTTTCTAGGGTCTACTTTCTCACTTTACTTCCTTCTCTAACTTCTTTTCTAAGGGGCTTTCTTTTCCCAACACTCTTGCACTTCACGACTCTTGCGCACTTTCTTTACTTTCCCTACTTCTATCTTTTTCTTAAAGCTCAAAAAAAATGAAGCGGTACAAAAAATGTATTAAGATATATGTGTTGTGTAGTATTGTAATTTACTGTACTTCTAATTTAAAAAAAAAAAAAAAAAAAAAATTTAAAATGCCACATCTGACATCTTTAACTCCATGGAGAATCTGTCTTGTCTGTTCGAACTTTCTTCTCTTTTGAACGATCTCATAGGGATAATCCCGGAGGAGTTTGATAGAGTCGTTTCCAAAGGTCATCTTCACTCCATATTTGATTTTTTTCATCAGCTCTTCAAGTGCTGAAATGTCCCGAAGTTTGACTATGATCTGTCGTGGGTGGGCTGGATCTGCTTGTGATCTTGGCTTAAATCTAGGTATTCGATGTGCCACTTCAATTTCCGGTTCCACAGATAGATTGAGTACATGTTTGATTAAGTTGGCAGTGAACTCACGAGCATTGTTCCCCTCTGCCCCTTCTGTTACTGCCAATATTCGTAGATTTTGGCGTCGTGAGGGAGCTTCGAGATCAAGGCAGTTATCTGAAACTTTCGCCAGTTGACTCTTGAGGCTGTCTAGTTCTAGCTTCATTCCCTGCATATCTTCAGCCATTTGTTCAACCACTGTTTCCATGTCGTTCATTTCAGTTCCATGTGAAGAAACAATTACATGCACAGCCTCAAACTTCTTCTCAGTTTCTTCTTCGCCTTTCTTAATTCTCACCACTAGCTCTTCATGCACATCCTCAATTCGTTTTTGTATAATGCCAATGCAGTCAATAACTTTTTGATTACCAGCATTAATGTTTGACATATTTTCATATTTTCCATCATTTTTGAGTTTCCAGCCTCAATATCCTTTCTCAATTCTCTTACCGAGCTCTTTATCTCCTCCATTTCATTTTTCTCCTTAGTAGCCATTTCAGTCATGGATCTTGTAGCCATTCCAGAATCCACTTCAGAGGTCTGTTCTTCAGTTTTCTGTGTTTTCAGCAGTTTTGAGATTGTTCTCTGAGGGCTCTGAGCTGGAGACGTTTTTTTCATTTAAATACCTTTTTCCTCCGTTTTAGATCGCAGCGCTTACTGATGACGTCATCAGCCCGACGTCCCAGGGCTCCGGTGAGTTTTTGAATTGGTCCCGACTTCCCGACCCGATTTTAACGCGAAAAATCGCGATTTTACAGCAGCGGTGCTAAAAGTTGCGACTGCTAGTCCAGCATGGCGCAACCGGAAAAATCAAATTATAATCCGATGTTTCTTGATGCAGTGAATTAGGAATTTATGCACTCAGGACATTTTTCCTCGATTCTTGTTTTGGGAAAATATAATTGGTTTCTATTTCAAATGGTTTACACCGTTAACTAATCACAACTGAAGTCAACTCTTTTAAAAACACGATGTTCCTGCAATTTATCATTTACACGGTTTAAAAACATATATATATATGAATACCAATTAGCAGCGTATAGGGTAACCAGCTATGACCATGTGTAACTATTTATTTTACAGCAAAATAAATATTTAGATTTTAAAATGCAGGCATTTTAAGCATCGAACTACAGTAATGGTGCCTCGCTAGAATTTAGAAGATTGAGGGGGAATCTTATAGAAACTTACAAAATTCTTACGGGGTTGGACAGGCTAGATGCAGAAAGATTGTTCCCGATGTTGGGGAAGTCCAGAACAAGGGGTCACAGTTTAAGGATAAGGGGGAAGTCTTTTATGACCGAGATGAGAAAAACAATTTTCACACAGCAAGTGGTGAATCTCTGGAATTCTCTGCCACAGAAGGTAGTTGAGGCCAGTTCATTGGCTATATTTAAGAGGGAGTTAGATGTGGGCCTTGTGACTAAGGGCATAGAGAGAAGGCAGGTATGGGATATTGAGTTGGATGATCAGCCATGATCATATTGAATTGCGGTGCTGGCTCGAAGAGCCGAATGGCCTACTCCTGCACCTATTTTCTATGTTTCTATGTTTCAACATTAAGTGTTCCATTTCTCTACAAATCTCCAAAATGCTACGCATAATTTTAAAAAAATGTTGAATTCCATGTAAACGTCTATCACTTTTATTTATTCGATCCAAAATGAAAAGGCGAAATGTTAATACAATGCTAATCATTACAAGCTTTTTTGGTTGTTTGTGGCAAGAATCTTCATGTTGTATTGTCATTTGCTTTTACGCGCATTGAAACGAGTAAAGAAAATAACTCTACTCGGCTAATTGCAGCGAGATTCGTAATCGCTGTATGTTTCACCCATTCAAACGGGCCCCAAAGGATTGTGTGTGCCAATTTTAGAAACTGTCATACAAGTAATGAAAAGAGGGGAATGAAGCGTGTATTTACCGGTGATTAATACACCCCAGGATCGGTTTCAATGCAGGATGAAGTTAAGAACATAAACTGGAGCCAGGTGCATTAATGTGGCCCTTGTGGCTAAAGGGATCAGGGGGTATGGAGAGAAGGCAGGGATGGGATACTGAGTTGGATGATCAGCCATGATCATATTGAATGGCGGTGCAGGCTCGAAGGGCTGAATGGCCTACTCCTGCACCTATTTTCTATGTTTCTAATCATCCTTGAACACAAAGATCAGCTCCGCTCTATGATCTTTGCTTGAACACTCGCTGTTGTATTTCGATCGCCAATTGTACCCTCGAATGGACAGACTGATGTGTGTATAGGAAGGAACTGTAGATGCTGGTTTAAACCGAACTTAGACACAAAATGCTGGAGTAACTCAGCGGGACAAGCAGCATCTCCGGAGAGAAGGAATGGGTAATGTTTCTGGTCAAGTCCCTTTCCCGTGACTTTCAGTCTGAAGAAGGGTCTCGAACCCAAACTTCACCCATTCCTTCTCTCCAGAGATGCCGCCTGTCCTGCTGAGTTACTCTAGCATTCTGTGTCTTCAGTTTAAGCCAGTATCTGCAGTTCCTTCCTAAGCATTGCCCTCTCCTTCATGCCATTTTTAATGTTAGAATTGCAGATAATGCAGGCTTTTGAAATATTGCTCTGACAGCCAGCAAACATTTTCAAAAATTAATTCAATCCTGGGCTGTAAGCCAAAGCTCTCATCCATCCTCCTCAAAAAAGTCAATGGTTGCATACTCTGATTCCATTCTAAGTTGTTATTTCAGAAACTTTTCAATTACCATACCAAATCATTCCCTTGATAGTTTTCCTCATTTCTATTTTCAAATAGAAAAACTAACCCGATCCGACTACGCTCTATGATCTTTGCTGATTACACATTCCATGGAAGTCAGATCGAGTTTGCTAAAATGGCGGACGTCCCGTTCTGTACTACATGTTAGTCCATTGGATTTCGCAGGAGTGGACCATCTTGCTCCGCTCTATGACCACTGGTCTGTACACAGTGTGAGTGTGCAGTCAGATCGTGTGGTTGCAGACATTTTTAGTTGTCTTGCTGCCAGCATTGAATTAATGTAATAAAGACTTCTGTTGTACCTTGAAGACTCTCAAGTTTTACACAGACATAGACCAAGAACACGAAACATACATCATCTCAAGAGTATGTAGTCTCATCAGCAGACCCATCCAGGGTGTAGTTGGTCACTATTGTTGGCTGCTGTCATACTTCTGAGAAGGAGCAATCTTCCATCACCATGGTTGTTACTGCTATAACAAGGGAATTATGTGTGAAGTGGTATGCCAAGAGAACCAAATTGGAAAGTTGTCACTCGGATATATGCAAATATACATAGTTTCTATGAATGAATATAGAGTATGCAAGTTTCCCTTGGCTTTGACTATCAAGCTTCAGCTTTTTAAGATTTTTATAAACTTTCCATTGGAAAACACCAAAAACCTGTTCAAAATGATGTAAATGATCAATAAATTACTAGGGGAATTAAAATGCCACCCAGAACTAAGCAGTGGCCAATGTTGTTTCTTTGATTAAAGCTAGAAAGTAGAGAGAATTCAGTAAACTGTTGTCCAGTGAGTCTCGCATCAGTGGTAGCGAAACTATTGGGGAGAATCTTTCGAGATAGGATTGGTATGCACCACTTTGATGTAATCAATGCATTCCACATTTCAGAGCACCAGGTAGGACTACAGATGCTTGTTTACAAAACAAGACACAAAGTGCTGGAGAAACTCGGCGGCTGGCATCTTAATAACTCTTTCCATTCACATTGCCATACCAACCTTCCTGAACTCTGCCTCCTCCACTGGTTCCCCTTCCCATTGCCATACCGGCCTCTATCCCTGAGAAGAACATGATAATGAAGGCAATCCACAAAGTGTTAGTGAGTCGGATGTTCCACAAGCCAGCCAAGTGACAATGAAAGAATAACATTACATTTTGAATGAGATTTTGTGAGACTGGAGGAAAGCCTAGAATATGATATTTTCATAAATATACTATTCATGGGCATTTCATAATAAAGGCCAATATTTTGTAATGTAACCACAGCAGCACATTGTGTAGATGGTCATCTCTAGTCACTGCGTTGCTTCGAGGGGGAATGACTGCTTGATTAAATGGTGTGCTGTTCAATCTGTTTTTGTCCTGGAAGATGTTGAACGAGTTTTGGAGCTCCGTTGATTTTTATGTGGGGAGCATTTCATCCTGTGTAAATGTGCTTTGTAAATTGAGGAGAGGGTGGGGGTATCAGTTGAATACCCTGCCTTTGACCCTCTAATTCTATTTAGCTAGTTGGCCCAGTTAAATTTTTGGTCAGTGGTGACCTTAGTTGCAAATGGTAGGACATTTGGCATGTTTCTAGACAAGCTTTCAATTAAGGCCCTGACACAAAGCATATGCTAATTTACAAAAAAAGGTGCAAAGTGATGGAGTAACTCAGGGGATCAGGCTGCATCTCTGAAAAGGTGAGGTTTCAGGTCTGTAGAAGGATGCCTATCCATGTTCTCCAGAGATGATGCCTGATCCATTGAGTTACTCCCAACACTGTACAGTATTATTTTTTGCCAATTCAGGTTGGTTTCATTATATAACTTCTACTTGCAGGCCAAGTCTGCAGTGTAGCTGCACACAAGAGGCATCAAAGTGCAGATCTCACGTGACCTTCTTGCCCTTGCACACCATATTTGCAGAGAACCCTTTTCTAAGTCATGCAAACTAAGTGCCAAATCCTGTAGAATAATTCAAGTTCAAGTTCAAATGTATTTGTCACATTTGTCAGTGAAATGTAATTTACCATCCAGTGTTACAATTAAAAAAGGACATAATACAAAACATAATTCAACACAGACATCCACCACAGCATTCTTCACTGTGGTGAAAAGCAATACAGTTCAGACAGTCCTCCTCCTCCCTTGCTCAACTGTGGTCGGGGCCCTGACCCTTCGTAGTCGCCGCTACGTACAGCCCGATGTTCAAGCCCTCTGGTCGGGATGGACAGAACGCTGACGTCAGGACAGGTCGAGCACACCCCGCAGCCCGGTGCTCCTAATTGGCCACCTCCTCACTGCCTTGTAGGCCACAGACCAGCGGTTGGAGTGCTTCTCCGGGAACCCGGGCAAGGGGGTCCACGATGTTATAGTCCCCGCTATGCAACCGCTGAAGCTCTGGGCCTGCGATGGTAAGGTCCCTGCTGAAGCTCTGGGTACGACTCGGGGAAAGGCCGCGCCAAACCAGCTGTAAGGTCACGAGAAGACGGTCGAAGAAGCGACAAGGAAGAAAGTCGCCTCTCCGTCGAGGTAGGTGCCCGAAGACAGTTTCCCCCTATTCCCCCCACACAAGACATACTGAGAAACACTAAAACATACTTTTGGACAAACTAAAAAAAACAAAAGAAGTCAAAACAACGAACCCGCTGCAGGCGAGGCAGCTGACTCGCAGAGCCACCAGAACCGCTGCATTATGCAGCTTTCATGCACGAAAGCTGCATAATGCAATACAATTGCCATGCCCTGTCTGATTTCTTGGATACACGAAAAGGAGTTATCCTATATGCCTGCTCAAAATATGTTCCTCAACTAACATAACTAAAGTGGTAAGCTAGTCATTTCCTACTTGGGAAATTGTTGTGTGCAAAATGGATGCCACACTTCCCACGTTAAATTAATGATGATATTTCAGAAAGAATATGAGGACATCCCAGATTGCAAAAGGTACTGACTGAATGAATGCAAATCTATTTCAATTTAACTCCTACATGTTTTCACACTTTTAAAGACACCATCAGTCTCAGTGAATTTGACCTTTGAATTTGCAAAGATTTACTGCAAATAGATCACTGTTTCCTTTCTCTGATGCTATTTATTGTTTGTTGAATGAAAGCCTAATAAGAAAATTCATTTTACCACATCATTTGTCTCCACAATCAAATTATATTGCTGTGACAAAGAGATTCCATTCCATTTTACCGACTGGCATAAATCTAACATTGTGTTAAATTGCCACCGCATGTATCTTAATAGGAGTGGCTACACTCACAGCAGGACATAGGCCTTAAGTCCAGCCAGATAGATGGATGTTATTGAGGAGAACATGTCTGCGTGGAAAGAGAGGAAGATAACCCCATACTTTATAGAAAGAAATAATGAAATATTGATAACACATGCTTGTCACGAGAGAGGCCCTGTGTCAGAAGGGCCAGGAAAATTGTTGAAGGAATCCACAGCTAAAACCCATTGATGGTACACCAAGCAATAGTGGGCTAGCAGACATGGAGGAGACAATGTAATGATTGAATTATGGCTTTCTTGAGAAATAATGATGCAGATGCAAATGTTGATTCCAGAACTAATACTCTCTCCGTAGTCTGGGTCAGTAAATCACTGAGTCGAACACTGGAGTCCAAACCCTCTTTATTTGTATACAACACTGCGGGGCCGACCTTAGATCCACTCACTCGAGCCCTCAGCAGCCTCTCGTAAACAGAACAGAAAGAAAAGATAACTGACACACCCTAACGAATTACCCACCCTTTTATGCCCCTCTACAGCGGCGGGAAAACTAACGGCTTGCAAGTACAGGGGGGGGGGGGGGGCACCCCCTACAAACCAATCACGGCACTTATTCATTGCACAGAAACAAGGTAAATACATATTAGGTAAGGCAACCCCTCTTAGACCAATCACAAATACCGGCGGGAAGGTACTGAACCAATTAGAAACACAAAGCTTCCCCAACCAATCACAGACATGCATTAAGCGTCAGTATACTAAAACATAACTGAAACCTCTCCAGGAACCCAGACTTGGTTGTGACAGGTGGGTCACATGGGCAGAAACTTCTTGGGCCTTCTTCAGAGGTCCAGGTTTACTGGAGCCAGCTAGGTCACATGGTTCTCCAGCACCTTGCAATGTATTGTCACTGTCTGTGAAGCCCAGTCTTTCACAGACACCTGTCTTGGTTCTTCTTGGTTTCTTGGTCTTCCAAAATATTCCAAATGGAATTTAAACTGGAGGTGTCATTTCCCAAAGTACCCATATCCCTGCATATTCACACAAATAGAGTTGTTTTGTGTATTGGAAGCACTGCTTGCAGGAGTATGGCAGAGCCCATCTCCCTCTCACATAGGCAATGGTGCAGTCAGCACAATTTTGATTCTGGACACAGTCCCATATTAGAGTTAAAGTGAATGAATGTCAAATATTGAATGGGTTAACAACAGAATGGGTAGTATTAAAGGATTTAGTACGTTTTTTCTTTTAAACAGCCGATCCAGCAAAAATCTATCACTGGCTCAGTGAACATTTTATTGCTTTTTGTAAATTATAATAATCACAGATTCAAAGTTATACTGTATTTTCAATAGGCCCTTGTGAGGTGCAAGCGGCTGTGTTTTTTTAAAGCTGAGTTTTTTTTAAATGTGAATGAGATCCCATTGTGATGTCATTGTGAGGTAGAATACTGCTGATGGGCAGTTTATGTAAATTAGATCCCATTGTGATGTCATATGCTGCTAACGGCCAGTGCAGATGGAAGAGATTTTTGTCAGTGTTTTTTGTAAAGTTTAAAATGTGAATAATTTGTAAAATATACCATCTGAACAAAACGATACAACACACCACAGGGCAATGGTGAGTAAGGTGGGCCAATAATTGTAGCGCTATCCTGTACTGTTTTGGTGTAATTTCAAGATCACACTCACAGGCACACAGAGAGAATCACAGACATAATAACAAATAAGATGAGAGTTTTAGTAATATCTAGACTAAGTGGGGCCTGTTGGATCCTTGTCACACGGGAGAGCTGGTCCCCAAACACAATATTCCACAACTCACCCTTAGCCCCCGACTGTGCAGGCGTGGCTGATGGGTTCCTATTGTGACGCCAGAGAATCCCGTTGTGACATGAGACATGGCAACCCTCCACAAGTGCACCTCCCCATCCCTTTTCCTACCCCTATCCTCCTGATTCCCCCTAGATACATTATAAGGAATAACGTTTAGTGCAAGGTAACGCCAGCAATGCCCGATCAAGGATATTTTGAGGGTCACTAGATAATAGTTCAGCGCTGTTCTCTGGTTGTGGTAGGATGCTTCAGTTGCCTGATAACAGCTGGGAAGAAACTGTCCCTGAATCTGGAGGTGTGCATGTTCACACTTCTTCACCTATCTGCCGTCTCCCCCTGCACTTGGCAGCAGGTGGCCTTGAATCCTGGGGAAGTCTGTAATGTAACAAATCCCCCTGCGTATTTCTTACTGGAATCAATGCATACAAACCCTCTCTTCCTAAAGTGAAAATATTGGATGTTCTCAAGGTGCAGCAGACAGTGATAGGTGACAGAGATACTCAGCAGCCATCCTGAGAGTTCACAGTGACTGTGACTTCTACAGTGACAACAATCCAGGTCTACGATCATAGAAACATAGAAATTAGGTGCAGGAGTAGGCCATTCGGCCCTTCGAGCCTGCACCGCCATTCAATATGATCATGGCTGATCATCCAACTCAGTATCCCGTACCTGCCTTCTCTCCATACCCCCTGATCCCCTTAGCCACAAGGGCCACATCTAACTCCCTCTTAAATATAGCCAATGAACTCGCCTCAACTACCCTCTGTGGCAGAGAGTTCCAGAGATTCACCACTCTGTGTGTGAAAAAAGTTCTTCTCATCTCGGTTTTAAAGGATTTCCCCCTTATCCTTAAGCTGTGACCCCTTGTCCTGGACTTCCCTAACATCGGGAACAATCTTCCTGCATCTAGTCTGTCCAACCCCTTAAGAAATTTGTAAGTTTCTATAAGATCCCCTCTCAATCTCCTAAATTCTAGAGAGTATAAACCAAGTCTATCCAGTCTTTCTTCATAAGACAGTCCTGACATCCCAGGAATCAGTCTGGTGAACTGTCTCTGCACTCCCTCTATGGCAATAATGTCCTTCCTCAGATTTGGAGACCAAAACTGTACGCAATACTCCAGGTGTGGTCTCACCAAAACCCTGTACAACTGCAGTAGAACCTCCCTGCTCCTATACTCAAATCCTTTTGCAATGAAAGCTAACATACCATTCGCTTTCTTCACTGCCTGCTGCACCTGCATGCCTACCTTCAATGACTGGTGTACCATGACACCCAGGTCTCGCTGCATCTCCCCCTTTCCCAATCGGCCACCATTTAGATAATAGTCTGCTTTTCCGTTCTTGCCACCAAAATGGATAACCTCACATTTATCCACATTATACTGCATCTGCCAAACATTTGCCCACTCACCCAGCCTATCCAAGTCACCTTGCAGTCTCCTAGCATCCTCCTCACACCTAACACTGCCCCCCCAGCTTAATGTCATCCGCAAACTTGGAGATATTGCCTTCAATTCCCTCATCCAGATCATTAATATATATTGTAAATAGCTGGGGTCCCAGCACTGAGCCTTGCGGTACCCCACTAGTCACTGCCTGCCATTGTGAAAAGGACCCGTTTACTCCTACTCCTTGCTTCCTGTTTGCCAGCCAGTTCTCTATCCACATCAATACTGAACCCCCAATGTCTTGTGCTTTAAGTTTGTATACTAATCTCTTATGTGGCACCTTGTCGAAAGCCTTCTGGAAGTCCAGATACACCACATCCACTGGTTCTCCCCTATCCACGCTACTAGTTACATCCTCGAAAAATTCTATAAGATTCGTCAGACATGATTTACCTTTCGTAAATCCATGCTGACTTTGTCCAATGATTTCACCACTTTCCAAATGTGCTGCTATCCCATCTTTAATAACTGACTCTAGCAGTTTCCCCACTACCGATGTTAGACTAACTGGTCTGTAATTCCCCATTTTCTCTCTCCCTCCCTTCTTAAAAAGTGGGATTATGTTTGCTACCCGCCAATCTTCAGGAACTACTCCAGAATCTAAAGAGTTTTGAAAGATTATTACTAATGCATCCACTATTTCTGGAGCTACTTCCTTAAGTACTCTGGGATGCAGCCTATCTGGCCCTGGGGATTTATCGGCCTTTAATCCATTCAATTTACCCAACACCACTTCCCGACTAACCTGGATTTCACTCAATTCCTCCAACTCCTTTGACCCGCGGTCCCCTGCTATTTCCGGCAAATTATTTATATCTTCCTTAGTGAAGACGGAACCAAAGTAGTTATTCAATTGGTCCGCCATATCCTTGTTCCCCATGATCAACTCACCTGTTTCTGACTGCAAGGGACCTACATTTGTTTTAACTAATCTCTTTCTTTTCACATATTATGGCTGCAAGTTCTCCATAGAATTGCTAATCTCAGTGTGGTAGCCTTTGAAACCCTAAGCCTCGGATGACACGATCTAAGACTGAAAGTAACAATGTTACAAAATTTTGAGATTTTAAAAATCAAGTCTGCAAATTATCCCATCAGATAAAGCATAAAAAGAAGTTTAATTTGACACCTAATTCACTTTCATATCTTCAGTATTAAAAAAGTTATGGCCATTTTCATACTCGGAAATTAGCATCTTGTTCCCTATTGATTTTCCATTGACTTAACACAAAAGCTGTGATCGAGGACAGTTTAAAGCCCATAACTTTATTAAAAATTAAGAGAACCGAAAGAAATGTTCAGTTATTATAGATTGAAGCATTCTGAAACAAATATTAAACAATCTTACTTGGATGACCTGAAATGAAAGCATATAATTAGTTAGTTACCCAATTGTAGCTAATTCCAAAATTCAATTACTAGATCTAAACATCTATCCATTTCTTAAGGAAAGATTAACATTTTTAAATAGCCTAAGTGTCCAAAGAACATTCACATAATAATTTACAATAAAACATGATTTTCAAATCTCATTGACATTACTTTATAGGCCAAATAGAAGGGATTTAGTATTCAATTGCTGTAAATTAATGGCCATTTAAATCAGCCATTAAATGGGATTCTGTGGAACGTGCTGGTTTAGAACGCTGCCATTGTGGTGAATTTGTACCCCATGTCGGCATGAAAGATACTGCCGGTTCAGATGGGTCCCCAAGTCAACTCGCAACATAAAATATTGTATAATGGGACCTTAAGAAGCCCTTTTTAATGTAAAAATAAACAAACTACCTTGCGTTGTCCCCTACATGAGATCCGTCTCGTTATATTTAGAGGATGATTTTTAATCTACTATAACAATTAAATAACCCAATTTAGTTTAAAAATACCTGCAGCGAACGAATTTCGCAGCGATTTTTCGTCAATAACTAAGTAGGCTGAACAACATTGATTTCAGCAGCCTAGAGTAAATCGCGTTTTAAACCCGCCCCCCTCTCAAAGGCGCCAAAGTCGCGCACACGGGCAGCGGCAGAACTGCACCGCCGCTGAAGGTAAGTTTTGCAACATACCTACTGTAAGGCCCTCTTGTTGAGCAGTTCTCACCTCTGTTTAATACTGGCATTGTGCAACTACTTCTCCAAAGAACATGAACAGATAAGTGTGATTATTCCCCAGAGGACAGTGGGAACTGCAGTCAGCTTGTCACAGACTACAAATTCTGGGCCACTCTCCGATATCCCTTGTCAATTTAGCTGTTCATTGCTATTAATCTAAATTTGATTCCAGAATATCAGATATTTAGAGAGCTTGCAGTAGTAGCATGTAGTATGCCTTGTACTGCTGAAATATAACAAATATTGGCACAGTATATTGTGCCCGTGTTTTATATTTCATATAATCCATAATACTAAACTCTCACAGCAGTGTTTCTAGTTTAGTTTATTATTAGAAACAGAGAAACATAGAAAATAGGTGCAGAAGTAGGCCATTCGGCCCTTCGAGCCTGCACTGCCATTCAATATGATCATGGCTGATCATCCAACTCGGTATCCTGTACCTACCTTCTCTCCATACCCCCTGATCCCTTTAGCCACAAGGGCCACATCTAACTCCCTCTTAAATATAGCCAATGAACTGGCCTCAACTACCTTCTGTGGCAGAGAATTCCACAGATTCCACACCTCGTGCATGTACCGTATACTGTATGTTGGTGTGTTTTATGTTATGTTTGATGGGAATCAGCTTATTGTGTAACATCCTGTACTGAACCTGAATTCCACCAGCTTGACTGTGTGGTCATTAAATAATCTGAATCTGAGATTCACCACTCTCTGTGTGAAAAATGTTTTTCTCATCTTGGTCCGAAAAGACTTCCCCCTTATCCTTAAACTGTGACCCCTTGTTCTGGACTTCCCCAACATCGGGAACAATCTTCCTGCATCTAGCCTGTCCAACCCCTTAAGAATTTTGTAAGTTTCTATAAGATCCCCCCTCAATCTTCTAAATTCTAGCGAGTACAAGCCGAGTCTATCCAGTCTTTCTTCATATGAAAGTCCTGACATCCCAGGAATCAGTCTGGTGAACCTTCTCTGTACTCCCTCTATGGCAAAAATGTCTTTCCTGTGCATGTCACATGTGCCGAGGTACAGTGAAAAGCTTTTATTGCGTGCTATCCAGACTGTAGAAAGACAATACATGATTACAATCGAGCCATTTACAGTATAGAAGATACATGATGAGGGAACAACGTTTAGTGAGAGGAGTTTAAAAAGATCATAGTTAAAGTAAGAATTGTTCCTGTCGGAATAGAGATGTAAGAGTGTGGAGCGATTGTAATATGAGTTTGTAGATCTGCTTCTGTGGCTAACACGCAGATAGTCGCCTGGATTGGGCTCCAATTTATTATTTTGGCATACGCAAAAACAAGGCATGACATTGAATAATAAATACATAAGAACAAACTGTCAAATTCATTGTTCCTTTTAGAACTTATACCGCTACCTTGGCCTTGGGTCAATGCATTTGTTGGTGTATTTGCTCTTTAATTTGTCTGAATTAGAAATGATTAAAGAAAGCATCCTGTGTGGGTGGGA
The DNA here is from genome assembly GCF_028641065.1 of Leucoraja erinaceus. Taxonomy (NCBI): domain Eukaryota; kingdom Metazoa; phylum Chordata; class Chondrichthyes; order Rajiformes; family Rajidae; genus Leucoraja; species Leucoraja erinaceus. The sequence goes on along the minus strand of NC_073414.1, from coordinate 10,625,919 downwards.
CGCCGGAGTCATGTCAACACAAGGCAAGAAATCATTCTGAAGACTTCCCAGTAATGTTTATTCAATTCTCAATCTCACAATTTACAAATAATTAAATGTCCCATGGGACTGGAGAACCAAAACTACTAAAAAGAATGGTTATTGGATTATTTATTTTCATGATAGTGAAAAATCTTTGTTTTGTGTTCTAACCAGGTAAATCATGGATATCTTTTAACTTTGTCAGCAAATGCTTACATATTTTTGTGCCATTTGTCAGGAATAACCATTCTGCACAGAGAAAGATCCACAAACAGAATTAAAATATATGAACAATTAGATATTTCTGCTGTTATAGTTAAAGAGGGATATCTCATAGGAAAACTCTTGTGTTCTTCGACGAGTGCCAAAGGATTATTCACATTCAGCAGAAGGACCAGATGAAGCAAATTATTAACAATTATTTTAATAATCACCATTGTGCAATCTTTCTTTTGGTGGAAAATGGAATATCTTTGTTTGGTACAATGCAATTATTATGTATCAATGCAAGAACTTAATTACTCAGTTATTTTAATAATAATTCAAAATGGAAAAACTGAGCAGAATGGTATCTATATAAATAAATCAGCTGGATGGCTTAGTAAATTGTAGTTAGATGTATCCAAAAAAAATCAGGGAATTTAACAGTGAATTAAAAACATAGATAATTAAATTTAAACATAAGCTATAGTTACATCTTATACATTCTTTTGCACATTTATAGAGTCACTAGATTAAGTGGGGAGTGGGATGGGTTGTGGCGGGGAGGGGTTTGTGGACGGGAGGGTTGTGGGGGGGGTTGTGCGGGGGAGGGGTTGGGGGGGGAGGGGATTGTGGAACGTGTTTCTAGCTTCAGGTTCCTGGGAGTCAACATCTCCGATGACCTCTCTTGGACCCACAATACCTCTACTCTGATCAAGAAGGCTCATCAGCGTCTCTTCTTCCTGAGGAGACTGAAGAAGGTACATCTGTCTCCTCAGATCCTGGTGAACTTCTACCGCTGCACCATCGAGAGCATCCTTACCAACTGCATCACAGTATGGTATGGCAACTGCTCTGTCTCCGACCGGAAGGCACTGCAGAGGGTGGTGAAAATTGCCCAACGCATCACCGGTTCCACGCTCCCCTCCATTGAGTCTGTCCAAAGCAAGCGCGGTCTGCGGAGGGCGCTCAGCATCGCCAAGGACTGCTCTCCCCCCAACCATGGACTTTTTACCCTCCTACCATCCGGGAGGCGCTACAGGTCTCCTCCGTTGCCGAACCAGCAGGTCGAGGAACAGCTTCTTTCCGGCGGCTGTCACTCTACTAAACAACGTACCTCGGTGACTGCCAATCCCCCCCCCCCCCCCGGACACTTATTATTTATTTTTTATTCAAATCGTTTGCTATGTCGCTCTTCAAGGGGCTAAATGCATTTTGTTGTCTCTGTACTGTACACTGACTATGACAAATTAAAATTGAATCTGAATCTGAATCTTGTGGGGGAGGGTTGTGGGGGGGAGGGGTTGGGGGGGAGGGGTTGGGGGGGAGAGGGGGTGTGGGGGGGAGGGGGGGAGGGGGTGGGCAGGAGGGATTTGTGGGGGGTAGGGTTTGTGGGGGGAGGGGATTGTGGGGGGGGGGGGGTGTGTGGGGGAGGGATTGTGGGGGGGGAGGGGGGAGGGGGTTGTGGGGGGAGAGGGGGTTGTGGGGGGGGGGGGGAGGGGTTGGGGGGGAGGGGGGGGAGGGGGTGTGTGGGGTGGGGGGGGTTGTGGGGGAGGGGGGTTGTTGAGGGGGAAGGGGGGTTGCAGGGAGGGAGAGGGGTGTGTGGGTGGGGGAGATGTTGGAGGGGAATGTATGGGGCGGGGGGGGTGTAGTGGGGGGAGAGAGTGTGGGGGAGTGTTGGGGGGATTGTGGGGGGGGGGGGGGGGGCAGCGAGCATTGTGGGGCCGGAGAGTGTGGGGGGCAGAGGGGGGAAGGTTGTGTGATCGTGGGGGAGGGATGTGCGGGTGGGGGAGACCTCTGCCGGCCATCCAGAGCCTCCCTCAGATGCAGTAAAGATGCAATGGCGCAGGAAGGGGCGGTCCATCTCGCGGAGTGACAGGAGAAAAGACCAATCCATGCGGTGCCCACTGGCAGGCGTAGATCGAACTGCGCACGCGCGATTTTTAAACCTCGTTAACTTGATCGATACGCATAAACCCACCTGATCTCCCGGTTGCTTAACACTTTAACTCCCCTCCCATACCCAATGTGACCGTTCTGTCCTGGGCCTCCTCCACTGTCAATGAGACCCAACACAAATTGGAGGAGCAGCACCTCATATTTCACTTGGGCAGCTTACACCCCAGTGGTATGAACATTGACTTCTTTAACTTCAAGTGGTGTGTTTGGTCATTTTAAAGGTGGCATTGGCATGTGGCTACACAGTCAAAGGTATAGAAAGACAGTGGAATATGGGACTGAGCACACAGTCCTGAGGTGCTCTCGTACAGATGGCTATGAGGAAGCCTAGACCCATAGACCCAGTTCCCTGATTCTTCCTCATGGTGAAATGTAACCTCTCTTCATCCTTCATGAATTTCCCCACACCTTATTAAGGTTCATTGAATTTTGGCATATGTTGAGTCTGAAGATGGGTCCCGAGCCAGAACTCCACGGTGTTTGATCCACTGAGTTACTCCAGTATTTTGTGTTTTGCTCAAGTTTCCAGTATATGCAGTTCCTCATATCTCCCTGAATTTCTACTAGACTTTAAGCTTCCTTCAATAATTTGGCATTTCTTTCTCTACTGATCATCTCCTAGACTCCTCAATTATCCTCTCAAGCACCCCCAATCCTTCTGCAGGTCTACCTTCCCCCCTCCCCGCAAGTACCCACCTCCAGATTTTCCTTATTGCATTTTCTTCATGAAAGTCTCCCTGTCCTCTCTCTAATGACAATCTTCCCCACAGCGTGTCTTCAATGTATATTTGTCTATGTTAAAGAATTTCTAGTCCAAATAACATTGACAAAGGACTGTAGCCCATGCACACTGGTTTGCTCTACACAGCGAATGGTATGTTGGCATTCATAGCAAAAGGATTTGAGTATAGGAGCAGGGAGGTTCTACTGCAGTTGTACAGGGTATTGGTGAGACCACACTTGGAGTATTGCGGTCTCCTAATCTGAAGAAAGACATTCTTGCCATAGAGGGAGTACAAAGAAGGTTCACCAGACTGATTCCTGGGATGTCAGGACTATCATATGAAGAAAGACTGGATAAACTCGGCTTGTACTCACTAGAATTTATAAGATTGAGGGGGGATCTTATAGAAACTTACAAAATTCATAAGGGGTTGGACAGGCTAGATGCAGGAAGATTGTACCCGATGTTGGGGAAGTCCAGATCAAGGGGTCACAGTTTAAGGATAAGGGGGACCGAGATGAGGAAAACATTTTTCACACAGAGTGGTGAATATCTGGAATTCTCTGCCACAGAATGTAGTTGAGGCCACAGTTCATTGGCTATATTTAAGAGGAAGTTAGATGTGGGCCTTGTGGCTAAAGGGATCAGGGGGTATGGAGAGAAGGCAGGTACAGGATACTGAGTTGGATGATCAGCCATGATCATATTGAATGGTGGTGCAGGCTTGAAGGGCCGAATGGCCTACTCCTGCATCTATTTTCTATGTTTCTATGTTTCTATATAAATGCACAAGAAATTAGATTGCGTACCTCTCAAGAGAAGAATGAAGATTCATGAAGATAAACATAAGTTGAAACAGTAGAGAATGGTCATGAAAAATAGCCAGCTACAATAAAAGTAAAAAAAGTAAAAGTAAACTTTATTGTCAATTCAAATAATGCAACACAGAGGATTGAAATTGCGTTTCCCCATACTCCAAATAACCATATAACTATATAACAATTACAGCAATGAACATATACATTATATAAAATATTAACAGTGTGCCAGAGTGTAGTAAAATTTTGAGGTATGTTATTAAGGTGCAATAATAAAAGGTGCAATATAGAAAAATGCAAAAGCATACTGCAGACATTGAGTTTTTTTGACAGTCCCTTAGTCCCACCTGCCTGCACTCTGTACCATAACCCTCCCATTCCCTTCTCATCCATATGCCTATCCAATTTCTTTAAATGATATTACCAATGAACTCTGCCTCCACCACTTCCAATGGGAGCTCAGTCCACCCGCCACCACTCTCTTGGGTAAAGAAGTTCCCCCTCATATTCCCTAAACTTCTGTCCCTTAATTCTGAAGTCATGTCCTCTTGCAAATGTGTGCAAGTAAGATTTATAACACTGTCAGACTATATACCAAGAAAGCTAGACAATGCTCTCAATGGCATCCCTATAAAAAGTGGTGAGGGCAGAAGGGGCCAGGTCGGCTTCTCCTCATCCGTCGAGGAAGGTTGATTTGATGAGGATGCATGGGTGCTAGTATAAATAAAAGCTCTTACCAATATATGGTAAAATGATAAATAGCCTACTGCAGACATTGATTTAAATGTATTTTATGACAGTCAATTGGTGATTTTTGTTTTTAAAATAAAATGGTCATGGAATTTTCTTGAGTGTGTCCCTTGAGTAGTCTGACTTTGGCCTGTGAGAGAAAAAGCTGTTTTTGAATCCTCAGGGGTGTGCTGAGCCCCTCCTCTTTTGCTCCGCTATGCTGCTGTACATGGTACTAACACCATCGCTTGCGGATGGTACAAGGTGATTGGCCTCAACAGTTTGATGTGCTGGCCTGGGAGGAGGTCCTGCACTTAGCAGCATGGTGCGCTGACAACAACCTGGCCCTTTCCAAGAAGCAAGGAGCTCTTGCGACAGCGAGATGGGTATAAGTCCTGGATTGCTGGTTGGGGTGATCTGGTGATCTTCTCCGCTGTCCTCACCACTCTCTGTGGGGTCTTCTGGTCAGCAGCAGAGCAACTGCCATACCAGACTGAGAGACTGCTGGTACGAATGCTCTCAATGGCATCCCTGTAAAAAGTGGTGAGGGCAGAAGGGGGGAGGTCGGCTCTCCTCATCCGTCGAAGGAAGGTTGATTTGATGAGGATGCATGGCTATTTCTGGCTAGTATAAACTAAAGCTCTTACCAGTATAATGGTAACTTTGATAAGGAGTTAGTAATCGGTTTTGCACGAAATAATTTAAATGTGGGATTTTTATGATAAGTGTCTCATTTGTTTGGTGATTTAAACTTGGGACCGTTTAAAATAAAATGGGATTTGGCAGGAGTCTCTTCCTGGCAACCCAGTAGAAGGGCCTGCCAGCTATTAAATAAATTGTATGAATAGTCGGAAAAAACCCCTGCACTTAGCAAGGTGGGAGCAAGGAAGGGCCAAGGTTTAGAAGATTTAGATGCTAGTTTGCAAAAAACGGCTCAAAGTGCTGGAGTAACTCAGCGGGTCAGGCAGCATCTCTGGAGAACATGAATAGGTAACGTTTCACAGAATGCTGGAGTAATTCAGCTGGTCAGGAGTATCTCTGGAAAACATGGATAGGTGACGTTTCACAGAATACTGGAGTAACCCAGTGGGTCAGGCAGCATCTGTGGAGAACATGGATAGGTGAGGTTTCACAGTGTGCTGGAGTAATTCAGCGGATCAGGCAGCATCTCTGGAGAACGTGGATAGGTGACGTTTCACAGAGTGCTGGAGTAATTCAACGGGTCAGGCAGCATCTCTGGAGAACGTGGATAGGTGACGTTTGGTCGGACAGGGCGGACAAAATGTCCATTCCCTCCACAGATGCTGCCTGACCGGCTGAATCCCTCCTGTGTTTTGCTCAGGATTGCAGCAGATGCAATTCCTAACTATCTAAGAATTACTTAAAGCTCCATTTTAGACATTAACCTCATCAAAACGCGTTCAAATTCCAACCCATGCAAAAGTAATGGGCGTGATCTTTATAAAGGATATTTATCAGAAATGAGCAGATTTAAATTTGGTGCGTGACGTTTTGGATGCCTTGTAACCTATTTTCTTGTCGAAACCTGAAGGCTGATTAAATACTGAGGGCTTTGCTGCATTTGTCACCTAATGCTGTCGGCAACTGCAACACAGTGAAATACCAATATCACATTCTATCTACAGAATGTTGCAGCTGTTCCAGTAGATTTACAAGAGCATACCATTCATTTTTTATTTTGCCCTACCAAGCCTTATAGGGTAATTTTAGTTATTCCACCTATTCCACATTCTTGTTTGTTAAACTAGACCAGGCTGATTTGATTTGATTTGATTTGATTCCTTTATTGTCATTCAGACCTTTCGATCTGAACGAAATTTTGTTGCCTGCAGTCATACACAATAATAAAAATAGCAAAACATACAATAAACACAAATTAGCATCCACCACAGTGAGTTCACCAAGCACCTCCACTGTGATGGAGGCAAAAGTCTTAGTCTCTGTCTCTTCCCTCCTTCTTCTCCCTCTGCGCTGAGGCGATCCGGGCCGAAGATGCCATCCTCCAGTCCAGCGGACCTCCGAAGTGATGTCGCCGCTGCCGAAAGCCGGAACGCCGTCTCAGCTCCGAGTCGGCCCGCCGCAGCCTCAGCTCCGAGTCGGGCCGCTGCCGAAAGCTGGAACGCTGCCTCAGCGAGTCGGGCCACCGCTGCCTCAGCTCCGAGTCCCGCCGCCTCAGCTCCGAGTCCCACTGCGTCAGCTCCGAGTCCCGCTGCCTCAGCTCTGAGTCCCGCCGCCTTAGCGAGTCAGGCCACCGCTGCCTCAGCTCCGAGTCCCGCAGTCTCAGCTCCGAGTCGGGCCGCTGCCAAAAGCTGGAACGCCACATCAGCGAGTCGGGCCGCCGCCGCCTCAGCCCCGAAGTCGGCCAGCCTCGCGTTGTAAGTCCTGGCTGGCTCTGCTTCCGGAGCCTCGAGGTCGGTCGCAGTTGGAGAACGCCAGCTCCGCCATTAGGCCTCAGCGCAGACGGAGGCAGAGAAGGGGGATACGACAAGAAGAGTCGCATTCCCCCGAAGGAAGAGACAAAAAAACATGTTTTACCCCCCCACACCCATAACACAACCTAATAAACTAAAATTTAACTAAAACAAGACAAAAAAAAAAAAAAAGTAAAAACAGACGGACTGCAGGCGAGCCGCAGCTGTTCAACAGCGCCGCCACTTCCGAGAATTTCAGAGCAAAGTGCTCTCTCAGTCTGAAGAAGGGTCTCGACCTGAAACATCACATATTTCCTTTCCCAGCGAGAGGCAGCATCTACAGAGAGAAGGAATGGGTGACGTTTCGGATCGAGACCCTTCTTCAGAGTGAGAGTCAGGGGAATCTAGAGTATGAAAGGGTGAAGTGTGAAAATGACAGATCAAACCAGATGATGTTAAGGATAATGGATCATTCATCAGGGGTGACTCGGAGGCGTACAATCAGTAAAATTAATCAGAAGGACAGTGAAACTCATCGGAGAACTTGGTTGGGGGAGGGACTGAGAGAGAGGGAAAGCAAGGATGCTTGAAGTTAGAGAAATCAATGTTCAATACCGCTGGGGTGTAAGCTGCCCAAGCAAAATATGACGAGTTGTTCCTCCAATTTGTGTTAGGCCTCACTCTGACAATGGAGGAGGCCCAGGACAGAAAGATCAGTGTGAGAATGGGAGGGGGAATTTTAGCAACTGTGAGATCATGTAGGTTTAGGCTGAATGAGCGGAGGAGTTCAGCGGAACGATCTCCGAGCCTGCGCTTGGTCTCGCCGATATATAGGAGTCCACGCCTGGAATACAGTAGATGAGGTTGGAGGAGATACAAGTGAATCTCGGCCTCACCCACGGTTACAGAAATGGATCCTCTTGACCCATATCTTCCATGCTGATTGTTTGGTCAGTCTGAGCTAAGCCCCACTGCACCTTTCCATGGTTTCAATGCAACTTTATTGTCACGTACCTAGCTACAGTGAAATTGTATTTCTTGCAGGCAGGCACAAAATGCTGGAGTAACTCAGCGGGACAGGCAGCATCTTTGTACAATCATAGCTGAGTGCATGAGTAGGATTACAAGAAGGCAGTACACAAGTCGCCACATTTCCACCACCATCTTGTATCTTTCAAGTTTCAAAGTTCTTCAAAATTTAAATTCTTAACTTAGCCTTAAAAGCCCGTTGTCCGATAAAGCGGCACTGCTTTATCTTTCCTGTCTAAATTCCTGTAAAACTGCCTTTTAAATGTGGTAATTATATCAGCCTCCATCACATCCCTTCAACCCAACTTGCCCACACTAGCCAGCAGGTCCCAGCTACATTAGTCCCAAATGCAGGCAGGTGGGACTAATGTAGCTGGAACATGTTGGCCGGTGCGGGCAACTCGGGCTGAATAGCCCGTTCCCACTCTGTATTACTCTATGACTCTGTCCTCTGACAGATAATCGTCTTCTGCGTGTGAATCTTGCCCCTTCATGGCCCTGTCCCACTTAGGCGATTTTGACAGTCGCCGGCAATCGCCTAAAAAACCGGGAACTGGAACGGCGACTGTCAGAGTGGAACACAAACAAACACATCGCAATGTCGGGGCAAGCGCTGTCTGAAATTCACAGGATACAAAGCCAAGGTGATACTGACACACACCGCGATGAACAGGAAGGTTGGCGCTGTAATTAACATGACGAGCACAGTGTATGGTAAGTCCTTTAAAAGGGGGGAGAGGAGGGGAGAAGGGGAGAGAATGAGTGGAGACAACTTTTAAGAAGCCAGACAACTTTTAATAAGCCAGAGATACACAGCTGTGAAGTTCGGCGGGCATTTAACATTACCGGTCGATTCTTCTTAGTAATGAAAACTCGAGCTTGCTTTTTTTCCCCCCAATGAGCTAATGAAAATGTCCGATCAGCAAAGGCGATTAACTAAAACTACCTACGGCTAGCTCGACTACACATAAGATTCAGATTCATTCAGATTCATTCAGATTCAGACACTAACTACATGGCGACCCCACTACAATTGCACCGACGACTACAGGATTATCGATTATCTCCACGGTGACTAATTTTTGGTCGCAGAAACATTTTCAACATGTTGAAAAATTTGCGGTGACCATACTGAGGCTGCGACCAGATCCCATAATGTGGGAACACCTCGCGACCATGAAGGAGACTCACCAGAGACCACCAGCGAACATGTGGCGACCATGTGACAAGCGCAGAGTCTCCTGCATTCGACTCAAAAGTCGCCTATGTGGCACAGGCCCATGAAGTTTACTCACTCTGTGCTGCTGTGTAATATATGTTCCTTCAGTGTACTTTCTAAATACTTTAACCACAAGGAAAGAGTGGATACAATGTTTACCTATATCAGTCTGAAGAAGAGTCTTGACCCAAAACATCACCCATTCCTTCTCTCCAGAGATGCTGCCTATCCCGCTGAGTTACTCCAGCTTTTTGTGTCTATCGTCATTTTAAACCAGCATCTGCATGCAGTTCCTTCCTACCCATATCGAAAGCCTACATTCAACTAATATTTGGTTTGATTTTCCAGATCAGGCTGCCATGTGGGACCTCGTCAAAGTCATTGCTAAAGTCCATGTAGACTGCATCTACTACTCTGCCCTTATCAATTCTATTGCTCAGCTATTAAAAAGAACTCAATCAAATCTGTGAGACACGATTTCCCACTTACAAAGGCATGCAAACAATTGTTTATTAGCCCTTGTCTTTCCAATGCTGGTAGATCCAGTCTCTGAGAATCCCTTCCAGCCATCTACACTTTTTCCACAGCCCTAATATCATCCCATTGAGTTTATCTAAATTATCTATTGGTTGTAAATATATCATTTGTCTGTGTAATGGCATCCAGATATAACGTTCGTCCCAGCAAATAAAATGTAATCTAAAATGTAATCAACGAAGCAGAGATGCACTCTATGAATGAATATATATTTGAAGTATTGAATGGATACATGATTTAAGTACAGGTGTTTATAATTTTTTATGGTAAATATTACACCTGCTATATTTTTAGAAATTACTCAAAATAAATAGCAAATGTGACTCCCTTGTTCACAAAATGGAGCAATGATAAACCTAGCGTGATGTAATCATTTTATAAACATTGATCTGGATCAGGATTAATAGTCACCTAAAGGAGAATAGATTAATTAATCCAAGTCAACATGTCCTTGTTAAGGGGTGTTTAGTTAATTTGGTGTTTGTTTCTAATGTCACATGCACTATGATACATTGAAAAACAATGGTTTGTGTGTTATCCACAAAAATCATCCCTGTCACGAGTACACCAGACAGTGCAAAATAGAAAGGAAACAAAGAGTTAGAACTGCTGAGAAAGTGCAATGGCAGGATCACAATGAGGTTGATTGGGAGAGAGGAGAAGAGAGAATGACTGGAGTGTGAGTGGTTCTTAATTATTGTTGCTGCCATCCCGAGGCAGTGGGATTACGCGTGTGAGCCTCGGTGGAGGAGCCTCGAGGGTGGCGATGGAGCCTCGGCGGCAACGGTGGGGCCTTGGAGGCAGCGGTAAGACCTCGGTGGTGGCGGTGGGGACTTGGCAGCGGCAGTGGGCCTCAGCCTTGACGGTGGTGGAGGAGCCCCAGCAGCGGTGGTGGGCCTCGACGGCAGCGGTGGTGGGCCTCTACAATGGCAGCGGGGCCTCAGTGGTGGTGGTAGAGCAGTGGCTGTGGGGTATCTGTGATGGCGGTGGGGCCTCATCAGTGGTGGTGGGGCCTTGGTGGCGGTGGGGCCTCGGATGCCTCGTGGCGGCAGCGGTGAAGCCTCGCGGGTCAACGCACGGTTGGCGTTGGATGAGGATGCGGGAGAAGAACAATGGATGACCCGGCGTGGAGGAGGGGGGGAACAAAGGGAGACCTGGCGTAGGGGGACCACCGTGAGGGAGAGGGAAGAACAATGGACAATGGAGGACCTGATATGGGGGAACGCCATGAGAGGGGGAAAACAATGGAGGTCCCGGAACGGTTATTTTGCTCTTTTATACCTGCATATGGCTTGATTGTACGTATGATAGTATGATTTGACTCTATAACATGGTCAGCACAGGGGCGCAGCGGTAAAGCTGCTCCCTTACAGCGCCGAAGACCCAGGTTCAATCCTGACTACGGGTGTTGTCTGTATGGAGTTTGTATGTTCTCCCCGTGAACTCCGAGATCATCGATTTCCTCCTCACGTCCAAAGATGTGCAGGTTTGTAGATTAATTGGCTTAGTATCATTATAAAACTATTCCTAGTGCGTGTCGGAGTGTTAGTGTGCGGGGAACACTGGTCGGCGTGGACGCGATCGGGCGAAGGGCCTGTTTCCACGCTGTATCTCTAATCTAACCGAAACTAAGCAGGGAAACCAAGCTTTTTACTCTATCTCGGTACATGTGACAGACATAAACCAATATCAATACTCCACCCCAGAATCTCCTTTTACAGTTTGACACCAATTTCTTTGATTTAGTGTGCGGGCAGGAACTGCAGATGCTGGTTTAAACCGGAAATAGACACTAAAAGTTGCAGTAACTCAGCGGGACAGGCAGCATCTCTGGAGATAAGGAATGGGTGACATTTCAGGTCGAGACCCTTCTTCAGACTGGTTAGGGATAAGGGGAACGAGAGATATAGATGATGATGTGAAGAGAAAAAGAACAACGAATAAAATAAATAACGGGACCAGGGGCCACAGTCTTAGAATAAAGGGGAGATCATTTAAGACTGAGGTGAGAAAAAACCTTTTCACCCAGAGAGTTGTGAATTTGTGGCAATTCCCTGCCACAGAGGGCAGTGGAGGCCAAATCACTGGATGGATTTAAGAGAGAGTTAGATAGAGCTCTAGGGGCTAGTGGAGTCGAGGGATATGGGGAGAAGGCAGGCACTGGTTATTGGTTGGGACGATCAGCCATGATCACAATGAATGGCGGTGCTGGCTCGAAGGGCCGAATGGCCTCCTCCTGCACCTATTTTCTATGTTTCTATGTAAATGCAAAAAAAGTAACGATGATAAATGAAACAGGCCAACATTAGCTGTTTGTGGGGTGAAAACAAGAAGCTAGTATGAATTGGGTGGGGGAGGGAAAGAGAGAGAGAGAGAATGCTGCTGCTACCTGGTGAGACCTGCCCAAGCTTTTTTGATTTAACTTTCTGTGACATGCCTGTTGTCATTCACTATATTAACTGCAATATAAATGTGAGTTATTGTACGATAGCCTGCAGCTGTGTGCTCAGTTTGCTATTCTTGTCTCCAAATTGCACACACACACTGCTGAGCTGTCTCCAGACTGTTGGTTCCTATTCTGCTCCACGACTGCTCTTTGCCTTTTTGCCATGGGATTTAATGAGCCGATGGATCGAGCCCAATGCCTGAAATTACAGTCCATGATGCCCACCTGCCTGTGGTGAACTGTTAAATTAGTCTCTATATCAGTCATTAAAGGTTGCACCACTAATTAGCAGGACCTTTAAACGCAAAGCAAGCACTTGTGTTTGTCTCCAGGGAGATAGAATTGAGAAATATGAAAGTTATGCAAAATCTATATCATATACTTCACAGGGCTGCATGGTGGCGTAATGGTAGAGCTACTGCCTTACAACACTAGAGACCCGAGTTCGATCTTGACGATGGGTGCTGTCTGTACGGAGTTTGCACGTTCTCCTCGTGACCGGCGAGGGTTTTGTCCAAGATCTTCAGTTTCCTCCCACACTCCAAAGACAAGCAGGTTTATAGGTGACTTCATCCACTTCACCACCAACTTCCATCCGGCACTCCATTACACCTGGACCATTTCCGACACTTCCCTACCATTCCTTGACCTCACCATCTCCATCGCAGGGGACAGGCTTCTGACCGACATACACTACAAACCAACTGACTCACATGGCTATCTGGACTACACGTCTTTCCACCCTGCCCCCTGTAAAGACTCCATCCCCTACTCCCAATTCCTCCGCCTACGCCGCATCTGTTCCCAGGATGAGACGTTCCACACCAGGGCATCGGAAATGTCCTCGTTCTTCAGGGAACGGGGATTCCCCTCCGCCACCATAGATGAGGCTCGCACCAGGGTCTCATCCATACCCTGCAACACTGCTCTCTCTCCCCATCCCCACACTCGCAACAAGGGCAGAGTCCCCCTAGTCCTCACCTTTCACCCCACCAGCCGGCAAATACAACTCATAATCCTCCGCCATTTCCGCCACCTCCAACGTGACCCCACCACTCGCCACATCTTCCCATCTCCCCCCATGTCTGCCTTCCGCAAAGACCGCTCCCTCCGCAACTCCCTTGTCAATTCTTCCCTTCCCTCCCGTACCACCCCCTCCCCGGGCACTTTCCGTTGCAACCGCAAGAAATGCAACACCTGTCCCTTCACCTCCCCCCTCGACTCCATTCAAGGTCTCAAGCAGTCGTTCCAGGTGCGACAAAGGTTCATCGGTATCTCCTCCAACCTCATCTACTGCATCTGCTGCTCTAGATGTCAGCTGATTTACATCGGGGAGACTAAGCGGAGGTTGGGCGATCGTTTCGCCGAACACCTCTGCTCAGTCCTCAATAACCTACCTGAACTCCCGGTGGCTCAGCACTTCAACTCCCCCTCCCATTCCCAATCCGACCTCTCTGTCCTGGGTCTCCTCCATTGCCAGAGTGAGCAACACCGGAAATTGGAGGAACCGCACCTCATATTCCGCCTGGGTTGCTTGCGTCCGGATGGCATGAACGTTGAATTCTCCCAGTTTTGCTAGCCCTTGCTGTCTCCTCCCCTTCCTTAACCCTCGAGCTGTCTCCTCCCATCCCCCCGCCCTCGGGCTCCTCCTCCTCCCTTTTTCCTTCCTTCTCCCCCCCACCCCCCATCAGTCTGAAGAAGGGTTTCGGCCCAAAACGTCGCCTATTTCCTTCGCTCCATAGATGCTGCTGCACCCGCTGAGTTTCTCCAGCATTTTTGTGTACCTTCGATCTTCCAGCATCTGCAGTTCCTTCTTGAACAGGTTTATAGGCTAATTGGCTTGGTATAAATGTAAATTGTCCGTAGTGTGTGGAGGGTAGTGTAAATGTGTGAGGATCGCTGGTTGCTGTGGACTCAAGATTCAAGATGATTCAGGATGGGTTTATTGTCAGACTAAGTGGGACCCATTGGGTCCCAGCTTCACATGGGAGGGCTGGTCCCCCAACGCAATATTCCACCTCTTCACCAATTCCTATATTGCTGGCTAGTGGGGGCTTTCTGGAGCAATAGCATGGGTGTTGTGGGTCGAAGGGACTCACACACATATGTACACACACACACACACACACACACACACACACACACACACACACACACACACACACACACACACACACACACACACACACACACACACACACACACACACACACACACACACACACACACACACACACCACACTCACACACACACACATACACTCACACACACACATATATATACACACACACAGCCACACACACTCACACTTACACACATACACTGACTCACACACCATATATATGACAGTAAACCTTCTTGAATCTACTCACACGGCTGAGCACGGCCTCTCCACTGTGGGGCTTCCGCAGTCAGCGGCACTTCCGCAATCAGCGTGACCTCTGCACTTACCAAAAATGACGCAATCAGTGTGACCTCTGCACTCACCGGAAATTACGCAATCAGCGCGACCAGTCCACGAAGCGGAAGTCACGAAATGAGCGGGACCTTTGGACTAAACACAGTCGGACCTAAAAAAGCGTTTATTCCTTCCAAACACAGTTGGACCTAATAAAGCATTTATTCCTTCCAAACACAGTCGGACCTAATAAAGCAATTATTCCTTCCAAAGACAGTCGGACTTAATAAAGCATTTATTCCTTTCAAACACAGTCGGACCTAATAAAACTGCAGTTTCAAGCACAGGCAGGGCAGCAGTCCAAACAACTCATGACATTGTCATAAGGGCTAACGAATCATTTATTGCAAGTACATTGCAGACTCACAGTTCAGTTGATTCACAGCTTAGAATGACAGCCGTGGCCTACCTCTCGTGATCTGGCAGAGTGACTGACTCGCGTCCAGGCATCCGGGGTTTTATAGTCTTGCCCCCCCCTGGAATCATCGCGGCGAATGACAGACGAGAGGACCAATCAGCTGATCTCAAGGTTTTTAATAACTTTTTTATTTTTCATTGATGGGAAAAATCCTCGGGGCCTGCTCAGTGGAGGAGGACTGTGAGTAAGATGGTCAAAAATTACAGCGATACAGGGTAGTGTTTTTGTTAAATCAATATACAGCGCAGACAGGAAGTGGTCAAGATGAGATGCACCAGAATTCGAGTTACCATCAAGTGAAAAGCAGTAAGACACGCAATCACACAAAATAAAATTGAACATAAACATCCACCACAGCGGCTCCCCACATTCCTCACTATGATGGAAGGCAATAAAGTCCAATCTCTCCCTCTTTCTTCACCTTGGTCGGGGCCATCAAAGCTCCCACAGCCGGCGATCCGAGGCCCTCGCGTTGGGGTGATGGAACTCCCTCGTTGGGATGGTTGAAACTCACCACGGCTTGGAGCCCCAACTCAATCTCTAACCAGGAACCGCAATGTTAAACCAGGCTCCAAGATGTTAAAGTCCACAGGCCGCGGTTGGAGCTCTCCACAGTTGATTCCCGGCAAGGGGATCGCTAATCAACAATTGTAAGTTTGCGCCATGCCGAGTCGGTCTCCAGGAAAGGCCACGCGTTTCCACGATGTAAGGCCGCCATGGAGGACGGAGTATTGACACGGAAAAAATCCCATCACCGTCGAGGTAAGAGATTGAGAAAACTTTCCCCCAAACCCCTTCGCCCCCCCCCCCACACAAAACAAACCAAGAAACACTAAAACATACTTTTAACACATACTTAGTGGGCCGAAGGGCCTATTTCCCCACTGTATCTCTAAAGTAAACTACATAAATGGCATACATTTCTGTTTGTCATATAGAAATGTTACAGAGAAACTATTAATATGAGGCTACGTACAGTACAGCATCCCTTTACTCTTGTGTAAACGAGAAATTACTTAACCGCGCTCTTCAGAATTGTGAAAGATTGTGATAGTGGAATGAACGTTTCCACATTAGGATATTGGTATGTGTTGATTAATGTCACATGCACTGAGATGCAGTGAAAAGCCTTTGATTGCATCTGTCCAGTCAAATCAGATAATACTACACATGAATGCAATCAAGCCACACCCAAACTGGACATTTATAGATTCATCATGAAACACAGTTAAGAATCTAGATAAAACTTCTTTCACAAACATATATGAAAATATGAAATTCACCACCGTCAGGAATAGTTGAAGTAAATAGAATAGAAATTTAAAGGGAGGCTGGACTGGCAAAGAGTCAGAAGAAAATAGGATAGAGAATTGATATGGATTCATAGACTGGTATATTTATGTGAGAAAAAGAGCATGGTACAAGGTACAAAGAGCACAAGGTACTCAAGTGAAGGGTAAACACTGGCATAGACGAGTTGCTTTATGTTGCATATATACTAGCTAATCCTATATAAAACAGCATTGGAAAAGTGCCTTACAATACTAGAGGTATTAACCCGGGTTCGATCCTGAAAACTGGCCAAGGTACTCAAGTGTTCTACCACAGAATGGGGTGGTCTGTAAGTGGTGACTAGGTATGCCCCTGAAATATCTTTACAGCCTTTGATATTTTGTAGGATTTTAAATGTCTGCAAAGGTGATGTTATAAACAGTTCAAATATATAATTTGGGGTGGCATAGTGGTCACAGTGCCAGAGACCCGGGTTCGATCCTGACTACGGGTGCTGTCTGTACGGAGTTTGTACGTTCTCACTGTGACCATGTGGGTTTTCTCCAACTGATCCAGTTTCCTCCCATTTTCAAAAGACATACAGGTTTGTAGGTTAATTGGCTTCTGTAAATTACCCCTAATGTGTAGGATGCAAAACTGGGATAACATAGAACTAGTGAATGGGTGATCGTTGATTAATATAGACTCGGTGTCCCAAAAGGCCTGTTTCTGCACTAAACTAAACTAAATAATACAAATGACTTTTTTCATATGTTTTTCAGGCCCAACAGCCTTAGCAGAGGAAAAGCCACGACAGTTTAAAAATTCACCTGCAGGTAAGGACCTGTTAGTTTTCAGGCCTGACAACTTTAGCAGCGAGTGAAAGGGAATCAGGCTCGAGCAGAGTGGCCATTTTGAATGGTGCTGGTATGAGATGGAGGTGATGCTGGTAGGTAAAATGGTGGTGTTTGGTGAAGACCAGTGAGGAGAGCAAGCAGAAACAAGGTGTTTAAGGTTTACAATTCACTAGGTTTATTTTAAGTGTGCGTAAAGGGGGGCAGTTATGGCAGTCACTGAGTTAGTATGCTCCTGTCAGATGCAGGAACTTGGAACAGCTATGAGTTCCTGGCGACTATGTCTGGAGGAAGTGCATTTAACTGCTGCTCCTCTTGCACTGCATGGATTGTGTGATATGGTAATTAGACAACGAGGAGCCTAAGGAGGTAAAGGATGGTGTAGAATGGAGTTTGACACATCAGACGTTTAGCTGGATAGATGGTAATCACCAGGATAGGCAGGCGGGTAGTGCGGGTCTGCTGTGGTTATCTCCCTCTCAAACAAAGTACCATTCTGGATACGTTTGGGGGTGATGGCCTTTCAGGAGCAAATAGCAGCAGGTGCCAGACCAGTGGCACTATGTCTAGCTCTGTTGAAAAGCAGGGAAGGGCTTGGCTGAGCGGGCAATAGTGATAGGGGACTGTATAGTCACGAACGGGCTGGGAGATTGCAACCTTCACGTGGTCCGCCCTGTTTCAACGAATGCAATCAACCTGGCGTGCACAATCAAATCAGATCAAATAGAACAAGCTGTCCTACAACTTTAGGCTGTGCACGCCACAGAGAGTGGTGAGTCTGTGGAATTCTCTGCCTCAGAGGGCGGTGGAGGCAGGTTCTCTGGATACTTTCAAGAGAGAGCTAGATAGGGCTCTTAAAGATAGCAGAGTCAGGGGATATGGGGAGAAGGCGGGAACGGGGTACTGATTGGGGATGATCAGCCATGAGCACATTGAATGGCGGTGCTGGCTCGAAGGGCCGAATGGTCTGCAACTATCATCTATTGTCTATTGCCATGCGCAAGAAGAAAATAGTCGCAAACGCACACCGGTGTATCTGTGGCTGCGTGCAAGACTCCAGGATGGAGTGCTGCCTCTCTAATGCCAAGTGAAGGATGACCCTGAGTAGGTGCAGGATATTCTGTGAGGGGAACATGAGCAGCCAGAAGTTACCGTCTATTTTGGTATCAATTATATCGGCAGGAAGGGAGATGATGTCCTGCAAAGAGAATTCAGGGAGTTTAGAGATACAGTCCAGAAACAGGCCCTTCGACCCACTGAGTCCAAACCGACCAGTGATCCCTGCACATTAGAATAGATAGAATAGAATAGAATATGTTTATTGTCATTGCACAAAACTGAGCAACGAAATTCCATTTGCTACCCTACACACACTAGGGACAATTTTACATTTATACATTTATACCAAGCCAATCAACCTACAAACCTTAACGTCTTTGGAATGTTGGAGGAAGCCAGAGATCTCGGAGAAAGCCCACGAAGGTTACAGGGAGAACGTACAAACTCCGTACAGACAGCACATGTTGTCAGGATCGAACCCTCGTCTCTGGTGCTGCAAGTGCTGCAAGGCAGCAACTCCACCGTGCTTCCCTGGGGTAGTAGGTTTTTGTAAAAGAAAAAGATCTCTTTGTAAAATTACTAGCTGTGGCACAAACTAATGAGACGTAAAGTAGAAGATAATGTATTTCGAGTATAGAAGTTGGGAGGTCATGTTGCAGTTGTATAAGACGTTGGTGAGACCACATTTAGAATATTGTGTTCAGTTCTGGGCACCATGTTATAGGAAAGATATTGTCAAGCTTGAAAGGGTTCAGAAAAGATTTACGTGGATGTTGCCTGGACCAGAGGGTGTGAGCTATAGGGAGAGGTTGAGCAGGCTGGGTCTCTATTCCATGGAGCGCAGGAGGATGAAGGGTGATCTTATAGAAGTATACAAAATCATGAAAGGAATAGATCGGGTCGATGCACAGAGTCTCTTGCTCAGAGTGGGGGGAATCGAGGACCAAGGGACATAGGTTCAAAGTGAAGGGGAAAAGATTTAATAGGAATCTGAGGGGTAACTTTTTTCACACAAAGGATGGTGGGTGTATGGAACAAGCTGCCACTAAAAGTAGTTGAGGCTGGGACTATCCCAATGTTTAAGAAACAGTTAGACCGGTACATGGATAGAACAGGTTCGGAGGGATATGGACCAAGCACAGGCAAGTGGGATCAGTGTAGCTGGCAATTGTTGGCCAGTGTGGGCAAGTTGGACCGAAGGGCCTGTTTCCACACTGTATCACTATATGACTATGATTCTAATTCATGGCTGAGGAGTTGGTGCAGGAGGGAGGGATTCAGATATACAGATCATTGGGTTCCATGGCAGGGTAGATGGGATCTGAACACGGATGGGTTGCACCTCAACTGCAATGGAATAGATATCCCTGCAGGCAGGTTCGCTAGTGCTACTCGAGTAGCCGGGGGTGAGAACCAGAGCAGCAGGTCAGGAAGTGGAGGGATGGATAGGGAACTGGAGGTCAGACCAGTAAGTCTGAAGGAAAATTCAAGCAGGGACAGGTTAATGAGAAGGAACGGATGCAGACAAATGAGTTAGTTTAATGGCATCACGTTCGGCATAGTCATTGTGGGCCGAAGGGCCTGTCCCTGTACTATACTGTTCTATGTTCTACTGTGTAATGAACCCATTGAGACTGATGGACAAGGAGTATTATGGACAAAGCAGATGAACTGAGGACCTGGGAATAAGTGCATGGAAATATGATCTTGTGGCCATTACAGAGACTTGGTAGCGAGAGGGATAGGATTGGAGTGGGGGATGGGGAGGGGAGTGGGGGGTGGGGAGGGTAGTGGGGGATGGGGAGGAGGGCTGGGGGATGGGGAGAGAGCTGGGGGATGGGGAGGTCAGTGGGGGATGGGGAGAGAGCTGGGGGATGGGGAGGGGAGTGGGGGATGGGGGAGAGCTGGGGGATGGGGAGAGAGCTGGGGGATGGGGAGGTCAGTGGGGGATGGGGAGGGGAGTGTGGGATGGGGAGGGGAGTGGGGGATGGGGAGAGGGCTGGGGGATGGGGAGAGAGCTGGGGGATGGGGAGGTCAGTGGGGGATGGGGAGGGGAGTGGGGGATGGAGAGAGGGCTGGGGGGGGAGAGAGAGAACAGGGGGATGGGGAGGGGGGGAGTGGGGGGATGGGGAGGGGAGTGGGGGATGGGGAGGGGAGTGGGGGATGGGGAGAGGGTAGGGGGATGGGGAGGGGAGTGGAGGATGGAGAGAGGGCTGGGGGTGGAGGTGAGAGTAGTGTGGGAGGGGGAAGGGGAAAGGGTGAGGTGGTAGGGGGCTGAGGTAAGAGTTAGAGTGGGGGAGAGGTTTGTGTGCATGGACTGAGATGGTGGGGCATTGACAGTCAGAGCAGC
The DNA here is from genome assembly GCF_028641065.1 of Leucoraja erinaceus. NCBI lineage: Eukaryota > Metazoa > Chordata > Chondrichthyes > Rajiformes > Rajidae > Leucoraja > Leucoraja erinaceus. The sequence goes on along the minus strand of NC_073414.1, from coordinate 10,605,392 downwards.
GGGGTGAGTAGAGTAGGGGGAGCAGTGGGGAGATGCTTTCAGGGGGAGTGAAGAGGGGGAGGAGTAGAAAAGTGTGGAGTTGAGGGGGGAACTGAGGCATGTGAGGATGCTGTAAGATGGTCGGGGATGAGGGAGGGGAAGTGAGGTTAGATGAGTGTTGGGTGAGGGAGTCAGGCTGGGCTAGGTCATAAGTGATAGGAGCAGTAGTCAAGTTTGCTCCACCAATCGATCATGACAGCTATCTCTCCGAACCCCATTCTCCTGCCTTCTCCCCATAACCCCTGGCACCCGTACTAATCAAGAATCTATCTATCTCTGCCTTAAATATATCCATTGGCTTGGCCTCCACAGCCTTCTGTGGCAATGAATTCCACAGATTCACCACCCTCTGACTAAATTCCTCCTCATCTCCTTCCTAAAGGAACACCCTTTAATTCTGAGGCTGTGACCTCTAGTACTAGAGGTGGAACTATCCTCTCCATATCCACTCTATCCAAGCCTTTCACTATTCTGTACCTTTCAATGAGGTCCCCCCTTCATTCTTCTAAACTCCAGCGAGTACAGGCCCAGTGCCGACAAACGCTCATCGTATGTTAACCTACTCATTCATGGGGTCATTCTTGTAAACCCCCTCTGGACCCTCTCCAGAGCCAGCACATCCTTCCTCAGATATGGTGCCCAAAATTGCTCACAATACCCCAAATGCGGCCTGACCAGCGCCTTATAAAGCCTCAGCATTACATCCCTGTTTTTGTGTTCTAGCCCTCTTGAAATAAATGCTAGTTGATGGCTGAGGGAGGGGTGAGGTGAGGGTGGTGTGAGAAAACTGGGGAGTGAGGGGAGTGAGGGTGGGGGAGTTGAGGGGTGAGGTGAAGGGTGGTAGAGGGCCAGGGGAATGTTCTCCCTGAACCTGAGTCACAGTTTTCTGTTGCATTGTTGTGTGTAATGCTACTGCCAGGTGCCATACAGCTGTCCAAGTGCATCAGGCCTGCCTGCTTCTGCACCGTTAATCCTGAGTGTGGCTGAAGTGAGACACAAAAAGCTGGAGTAACTCAGCGGGACAGGCAGCATCTCTGGTGAGAAGGAATGGCTGACGGTTCAGGTCGAGACCCTTCAGACTGAGAGTCAGGGGAAAGGAAAACGAGAGATATAGACGTTGATGTAGAGAGATACCGAACAAATTAAGTTTCATTTGGTTGATGTTTCGGGTCGAGACCCTTCAGTCTGAAGAAGGGTCTGGACCCGAAACGTTACACATTCCTTCTCTCCAGACATGCCTCTGACTTGAAACGTCACCTATCCATGTTCCCCTGGGATGCTCTCTGACCCGCTGAGTTACTCCAGCACTGTGTCTTTAAATTGTTTTCAGCTCAAGGTTTATAGAGTCGCTGAAAATATACAGCACAAGAAATAACCATCATCAGCTCTGGTTCTTCCCTCAGGAAGGGAATAATATAGACAAAGAAAGAACAAAGTCCTTAAACTCATCCACTAAACATCATCAGACTAAATACTATTGGGAGCCGCTGACTCCGGTAGGAGTGGGCCGACTGTGTTGTCCAGGCCGCTGAGGGGGTCCCCCAGCCCCGACGTCGGAATTACATCACCCCGGCGAGCGGGCCTGAACATCGGGCCGCCCGTAGCGGCGACTGCGGGGGGCTCGGGGAGGCCCCGACCACGGGTGAACATTGGGGAACATTAGAGGAAGAGACTGACTTTGGTGCTTTCCCTCAGTGGGAAACTTTGATTCTGCTGTGGGAGGATGTTTTATGTTGAATTCTATCGTGTGTTGTGTTCTTTATTTTCATTGTATGGCTGTATGGTGATCACAATTCACTGTGCCAACTGGCACATGTGACAAATAAATGTATCTTGTATCTTGTATTGATACAGTTGTAACAGCAGGAGTTGCCATTCCATGTTGTATCTGCAGGAGACAGCGCCCCCCTGTGGATGTGGTCATCATCACATTAGAAGAACATTATAAAAGCAAGGTAATAAGATGGACACAAAAAGATAGAGTAAAAAGACTTTCACGTCTAATTCACAACCTCTGCCGAGTTTGCCCTTGATTCATACTCCCAGCATGGTCGTCACGAGGTCGTAGCGGGCCGTGATGCTAGTCGTAGGTACTCGTGGCATCAAATTGGTCGGGTGTTTTTATAGCATGATGAAAAATATCCATGAGTAAAATAGGTTGTGAATTAGGTCGTGAAAGTGGGACATGCCCTTTACTCAGCAGGTCAGGCTGCGTCTCTGGAGAGAAAGAATGGGTGAAGTTTCTGGTCGAGACCCTTCTTCAGTCTGAGAGTCAGGGAAAAGGGAAACGAGAGATATAGACGGTGATGTAGAGAGAGATAGAACAGATGAATGAAAGATATGCAAGAATAGCGATGTTAAAGGAAACAGGCCATTGTTAGCTAGGGGCCAGGTGAAAACAGGTTACAGACAATGAGACTCAACATGATGACTATGCAGCTAGTATGACTTGGGTGGGGGAGACAAAATGCTGGAGTAAATCCGCGGGACAGGCAGCATCTCTGGAGAGAAGGATTGTATATGATGTTTCGGGTCAAGACCCTTCTTCAGAGGGGGGGGGGGGGGTGCAAGGGCTACTTGAAGTTAGGGAAAATCAAATTCATACCTCGGGGCTGTAAGCTGCCCAAGCAAAATACGAGGTGCTGTTCCTCCAATTTGTGTTTGGCCTGACTCTGACAATAGGGGAATCCAAGGATGGAAAGCTCAGTGTGTGAATGGGAAGGGGAGTTAAAGTGTTTGGCAACAGGGAGATCAGGTAGGGACAGGCAGACTGAGAGAAGGTGATCACTGACACGATCGCCCAGTCTACGTTTGGTCTCTTATACATCGGCGAGACCTAACATAGGCTGGGTGATCATTTTGTTGAACACCTTTGCTCAGTCCGCCTGATATTGTGGAACATGTCTGTGTTAAGAGGAGGAACCATTAAAGATATTGGCACACATTAAGGTGGATATAGGCATTCTGGAAGTGGCGGCGCTGTTGAACGGCTGTGGCTCGCCTGTAGTCCGTCTGTCTTTACTTTTTGTTGTTGTTTTTTTGTCTTGTTTTAGTTACATTTTTGGTTATTAGGTTGTGTTATGTGTGGGGGGAGGGGGCTGAAACATGGTTTTCTGTCCCTCCCTTCGGGGGAATGCTTCTGTCGTATCCCCCCTTCTCTGCCTCCGTCTGCGTTGAGGCCTAATGGCGGAGCTGGCGGCCTCCAACCTGCGACCGACCTCGAGGCTCCGGAGGCAGAGCCAGCCAGGACTCACCAACGCGAGGCTGGTCGACTTCGGAGCTGTGGCGGCGTTCGGGCGCTCCAGTGACAGCGGCACGACTCGGGGCTGAGACGGTGCTCCGGTGGCTGTGGCGGCGTTCCGGTGGCGGCGACATGAATCCGGGACTCGGCCGCGGGCCAGTGGACGACATCGTCGGGAGCTCGCAGGTCACAGGCTGGTGCCTGTTTTCCAGAGCTCCCGCGGCAACAGCTGCGTCCGCTGGACTGGAGGGCGGAAGCTTCGACCACCCCCGGGCCGCGGAGCTTGAACCGGCCCATTCGCGGAGCTCGGTTGAGCCGCTGGACTGACTACCATCGCCCGGTGGGGTAACAACATATCACCTCAGCGCAGAGGGAGAATGAGGAGGGAAGAGACATTAACCTTAAGACTTTTGCCTCCATCACAGTGAGGAGGTGCCTGGTGAACCTGACTGGATCTATTGTGAAACAAAGGAGGAGATTGTTGCTGCATCTCCATTGCCCACTTTGAGGTAACAGAAGATTGGAGGATAAGTGTTCAAGAAGGAACTGCAGATGCTGGATAATCAAAGATAGACAAAATTGCTGGAGAAACTCAGCGGGTGCGGCAGCATTTATGGAGCAAAGGAAATAGGCAATGTTTCGGTCCAAAACGTTGCCTATTTCTCCAGCACTTTTGTCTACCATTGGAGGATAAGTAATGTGATTTAATCAAAACTAGCAATAGGGATAAGCCTGGAATCTGCAGGGCAGTGAGTCTGACATCAGTCGTTGGTCTGCCATTAGAAAGAATTCTGAACTCAAATTATTACGTTCACTTGGACTGAATGGTTTTACACAGGAGAGATCATGTCTCACATGTCTGATCTAGTTTATTGAGGTGGTAAATGAGAAATGCAATGAAGGTAAACATGGTAAGAACCATGGTTCTTCAGATGTATCTCTCTGTCCTAACCCCTGGTTGTCCAGAAGGCGAGAGCTCAAGGAATCCAAGTTACGTTGGCAACCTGGATCCCAAATTACCATGGTGATAGGAGGCACTGGAAGTATCTAACCAGTGGTGCACCACAGGGTTCAGTGCTGGGTCAAATATATGAATGACTTGGATGGGAATATGGAATGATCAGTCTGTTTGCTGATGGCTTAAAGCTAATGGCCATCGGTGGTGGGAAAGAATATCTAAGGATATAGAAGAGCATAGATCAACTGAAAATCGGGGTGGAGGTTTGGCAGATGGAGCTTAATCATAGAAACATAGAAAAAATAGTCTGAAGATGGGTCCCGACCTGAAACCTATCTGTCTTCTCTAAAGATGTTGCTTGACCCACTGAGTTACTCCAGCTTTTGTCTTTGGTAAACCAGTATCTGCAGTTTCTTGGTATTACATTCCTCAATCCAAGCTGTTCAAGGACAAGTGCAACATTGGAGTTGTCTGTCTGCTAATTGGTAAAATTGCCCAAATGTCTTATTCAGCAAATGCAGAGCTGACTGGAGAGTGGAGGTAATGCAGCCTCTCCCTCCTGACCATCAATGCCCTGAAGTAGGGTCTCGACACAAAACGCCAGCCATTCCTTCTCTCCATAGATGCTACTTCACCCGCTGAGTTATTCCAGCATTTTGTGTCTACCTTCACCATCTTTAGAATTGTACACCAGACTCCCTTCTCAACACTCACAATCCATGGGCAATTAGTTAGGTCAGTTAACCTAACTAACTTGGCCTGGATAGAGTGGATGTGGAGAGGATGTTTCCACTAGTGGGAGAGTCTAGGACCAGAGGCTACAGCCTCAGAATTAAAGGATGTCCCTTCAGGAAGGAGATGAGGGGGAACTTCTTTAGTCAGAGGGTGGTGAATCTGTGGAAATGATTGCCACAGAAGGCTGTGGAGGCCAAGTCAGTGGATATTTTTAAGACAGTGATAGATAGATTCTTGATTAGTATGGGTGTTGGGTTATGGGGCGAAGGCAGGAAATGGGGTTGAGAGGGAAAGGTAGATCAGCCATGGTTGAATGGTGTAGTCGGCGATGGGCCGAATGGCCTGATTGTGCTCTCTTATGAATTTGGCCATTCAGGATAAGGGAGAAAATGTATGTGGTCACAGAGAGACACAAGAGCAGCAGAGATCAGGACCAGTGTATTACTATCCTACACATGCTTCTTGGAGCTTTTATAGCTGAACCACTCCCCGTGTCCTACCAGCCTCATTACTCTGATCATTCCAAGTATACATCTCCTTGAACGTGGCCACACAAGTGGATCGAGTTGTAAAGAAGGTGTATGGTCTGCCTGCCTTCATTAGTTGGGGCTTTGAGTACAAGAGTCAGGAAGGCATGTTGCAGATTAATAAGATTTTGGTTAGGCTGCACTGACAGAGTATTGTGTGTAGTTCTGGTCACCCCATTACAGGCAGGATGTGGAGGCTTGTAAAAGAGGGTACAGGAAACGGTCACCAGAAAGCTCCGTGGATTAGAGGGATTGAGCTAAAAGGAGAGCATGGACAAAGTTGGATTGTTTTCTCTGGAGCGTAGGATAGAAGGGGATCTGATAGATGTATATATAATTATATGAGGCAGAGATAAGTCAGAACGTATTTACCAGCGTGCTAATGCAAAAGACAAGAGAGCACAACTTTAAGGTGAGAGGGGAAAGGTTTAAAGGAGATGTGCAAGTCAAACGTATTTAGGCAGAGTGGAGGGTGCCTGGAATGCCGTGCCATGGGTGGTGTAGAGGCAGATATGATAGTGACAATTAGGAGGCTTTTAAGGGTCTGTCTCACTTGGCCGTCATTTGCGCGCCATTTACGTGACCTCCAAAAACATGGTCGTCGCGTTGTGACGCACGGGTAGCGTGGGACGGGCGCATGGAGAGGAGTGTGGAGATGCGAGTTGTATCGTGCGGCGCCCCAGGATTTCATGCTGCACTAAATCCTCGCTTGCCACCTGCATGACGTATCGCGTAGGCACGCTGACGCATTGGCATCCCGATGTCTCATGTGTACCGAGTGGTAACGCATGGTTACGTCACCGTGCGTAACCATGCGTCACCGCGCCCCTCAGGGTATTCTAATGACGTCACGCGCACCAGATGGCAAGATGACACGTGATTTGCGTGCGACGTCGCACGTAAAAACGCGTCGACCTATTTTACATATGACGCATAAATGAGGCGCAAATGACAGCCAAGTGGGACAGGCCCTTTAGATAGACACATGGATATGGAGGGATATGGATTGTGTGCAGACAGAGAAGATTTGTTTAACCTAACATCATGTTCGGCCTAGACATTGTAGGCCAAAGGGCCTGTTTGTGTGCTGGACTATTCTATGTTCTACTATTCCTCAAGGTGGAAGCAGCACTAAACTAGGTGGGTGCAACACTAGTCTAGACGCCGCACAAACATTAACAAGTATTTCTTCAGCATTATTGTAAATAAGGTTTAATATTATGTTAAACATAGCATTAAAATAATTAATATTAATGAGCATAGAACATAGAAACAGAAAAGTACAAGTGTGTAAGAAGGAACTGCAGATGCTGAAGAAACATAGAAACATAGACAATAGGTGCAGGAGGAGGCCATTCAGCCCTTCGAGCCTGCACCGCCATTCAATATGATCATGGCTGATCAGGTAAAATCAGTATCCCGTTTCTGCTTTTTCCCCATATCCCTTGATTCCTTTAGTCCTAAGAGCTAAATCTAACTTTGTAATCATATTTCTGTCCTTGTCTAATGGACCGAGATGTGTATATGCAATAAGCAATAAATAGCTGTCAAAAGCTGGAATAAAAACAGAACGTTCGGGAAATGCTACACAGGCCATGACACATCTGTTGGAAGGGATAACATTGGATCGAAGACCTATCATCAAAATGTTTTTGAATCTTCAGCTCTGCAGTTTTTTGGTCTCAATGTTGAAAATCTGGCTATATATATCTTTAATTCGGGAGATTTGAGTTTCATTGTTTGCCACAGCTCATTCGGGAAAAATAGACCAAGAAGCATCCCGAGGGATTTGTTGGATTGTCTGCTTCATCTCATTACTGTATTTATCTGCTATTTCATCATCCCTGTCCCATGACATTGGCAGACATTATTCCACTATCAGTGTTGATACGTCTGTTTTGGCTAAAAATCATTGACATTGGGATTAGCGTGTAGTTATAGATGGATTCACAGGTTGATTAACAATCAACAAAGATTCTTATTGGCACAGTCCTCCTGTGGTAACACAAGGCTATAGTGCAGGAGTAGAGTTGCAATGGCAGCATCTCAGTGAGCTAAAACTGCAGAGCTAATCCATCATCAAAGGCCATCTGTTTATTGATTTCTTGGATTCATGTGATGCCACAGTATCGTGAAAATTAAAAGTTTCAGGTATGGGTGAAAGACGATCTAGAACATAAAAAATCATCTCCTTGTGGCGATTGAATAAACTCCCTCCTGCTTTGCCCCCTCACTTATTTATTTTATTCACTATTTTCTTTTTCTGCCTTTTACTCACGTGCACTAGCCTATCCTTCACTCTTTCCTTCCTCTTTCTCATTTTTCTTTTCTTCAAAGGCTCAAAGGTCATTTTATTGGTCACATACACCTAGGTGTAATGAAATGCTTCTTGCCAATGCAGCACATAAAGAAAGAATACAGACATAACAGTAATAAAGAAATTTAAACATAAAAAACATCCCCCCGCAATGGCTCCCACCGTGGGGGAAGGCACAATGTCCAGTCCCCATCCCATGTCCACCCATTCTTGGATGGGTAAATTATTAGCTTCTCAAGTTTTGCTTGTATCCACCCTGTAAAAAAAAAATAAAAAAATAGAGAGTGTACAGAGGAGATTTACTAGAATGTTGCCTGGGTTTCAGCAACTAAGTTACAGAGAAAGGTTGAACAAGTTAGGGCTTTATTCTTTGGAGCACAGAAGGTTAAGGGGGGACTTGATAGAGGTCTTTAAAATGATGAGAGGGATAGACAGAGTTGACGTGGAAAACCTTTTCCCACTGAGAGTAGGGAAGATTCAAACAAGGGGACATGACTTGAGAATTAAGGGACTGAAGTTTAGGGGCAACATGAGGGGGAACTTCTTTACTCAGAGAGTGGTGGCTGTGTGGAATGAGCTTCCAGTGAAGGTGGTGGAGGCAGGTTCGTTTTTAACATTTAAAAATAAATTGGATAGTTATATGGACGGGAAAGGAATGGAAGGTTATGGTCTGAGCGCAGGTATATGGGATTAGGGGAGATTATGTGTTCGGCACGGACTAGATGGGTCGAGATGGCCTGTTCCCATGCTGTAATTGTTATATGGTTATATGATTATATGGTTATATTCTTACTTTTCTCTTTAAAAAAAAAAAAAGGAAGTACAGAGAATGCAATATGTTAAGATAATTTTGGGAACCTGTAAAAAGGTACCACTGTATTTTACTTACTTCTAATAAATAAAATTATTAAAAAATAAAAAAAAAAGGCCATCAGCTCCACTGGCAATTTCTGATCCAGTCCAGTAATGTTATTGCTTGTTCATAAAACAATGATAATGGCAAGATATGCACGGCTCTATGTCAGAGACAAACATGAATGATAATGAGTTATGTGTTGCATTAACTCATTGAACACTGAGGGAGCTTGTCAGATGCCAGAATTCCAACTAGCAGTCAATATTTACATGCTCATTTAGTGGCAGCAATTATAAATTATTAGCTTCTCAAGTTTTGCTTGTAAATTTATACATTTACTAGTAAAGAAAATGTGATTATGGTTTAAAGTAATTCGAGTAAGATTAATGTAAACACATAAGATTGTTAAGGGCTTGGACACGCTAGAGGCAGGAAACATGTTCCCGATGTTGGGGGAGTCCTGAACCAGGGGCCACAGTTTAAGAATAAGGAGTAAGCCATTTAGAACGGAGACGAGGAAACACTTTTCACACAGAGAGTGGTGAGTCTGTGGAATTCTCTGCCTCAGAGGCCGGTTCTCTGAATGCTTTCAAAAGAGAGCTAGATAGGGCTCTTAAAAATAGTGGAGTAGGGGATATGGGGAGAAGGCAGAAACGGGGTACTGATTGGGGATCAGAGGAACAGCTTCTTTCCGGCGGCTGTCACTCTACTAAACAACGTACCTCGGTGACTGCCAATCACCCCCCCCCGGACACTTATTATTTATTTTTTATTCAAATCGTTTGCTATGTCGCTCTTCAAGGGAGATGCTAAATGCATTTCGTTGTCTCTGTACTGTGCACTGACAATGACAATTAAAATTGAATCTGAATCTGAAGGGATGATCAGCCATGATCACATTGAATGGTGGTGCTGGCTCGAAGGGCCGAATGGCCTACTCCTGCACCTATTGTCTATTGAGTTGCACTGTACCTTAGTTGGTACATGTGACGATAAACTTTGAATCTTTGAAGTGTGTTTAATGAGATTGAAATGTGGGCATGTTCAGAAGTGGCTTTACAAAATGGCACAGCAGATTATTCCTGATACTCGATCTCACTAAGTCGAGGCTGATATTCCAGCGCAGTGCTGAGGAGTGCTGTACTGTCCCAGAAATTCAGAGTGTCTCCAACGATACTCGAGTGCTTCTACTCAGCGGCTGTGGAAAGCATCTTGTCCGGAAATATTACCATCTGGTTTGGGAATTGCTCTGCCCAGGACAAGAAGGCTCTGCAGAGAGCAGTGCGTTCGGCCGAACGCACTATGGGAACTTCACTCGCCCCCCCCTGCAGGAACTATACATCAGGAGGTGCAACTCCAGAGCCAATAAGATCATGGGAGACCCCTTCCACCCCTGCAACGGACTGTTCCAGCTGCTACGGTTAGGCAAACGCCTCCGTTGCCATGCAGTGCGAACGGAGAGGTTGAGAAGGAGTTTCTTCCCAGAGGCCATTCGGACTGTAAACTCCCAACTCACCAGGGACTAACTTTACTGAACGTTTCTCCTTCCAATATTTAATATGTAAAAGAATATGTGTGTGTTTATGATTGTGTTTATAGTTTGTTTGGTTGTTTGTTTGTTTGTCTGTTTGCACAAAGTTCGCGAGCATTGCCACTTTCATTTCACTGCACACCTCGTATGTGTATGTGACAAATAAACTTGACTTGACTTGTTTAATGTTTCTGGACACTAATTCAAGACCTTACAATTCCCCTCAGGTGAATGGAAATATGCCATGGTTTTATTTCGATTAGCAAATGCGCTGACTCCTATGTCCTGGCCAGTATTATCTCTCATTCAATATGACTACAATGTACTATGGCAAGGTTTATCACATTCCTCTTTAAACATGGGTGTGCAAAATAGCTGCTCTGTTTCCCACAATACAAGGGGCTACATATTGCAAAACACACTTCATTGCTTGTTAAACACTTTGGACAATCCTTCCTTTTTTATCTTCTACTAGCTTCACCTTCAAGGGGCTAGTGGAGGCTACACAGCTCCTCTGATAAAGATCAGTGCAAATTCCTACAGACTGAGTTGGCTTGTGACTCAGCCAAGCCTCTTGATATTGCATTCTGACAAGTCTGCCCAATACATAAAGTATTGATCACACAGAGCCCTCGGCCTTCACCTGATCGGTCCTTATCTGAATACACCCCACCTTCCAGCATTGACACCCCTCGATGGAAGGAAGGTCCCCGGCAGCACCTGAGGCTTCTCTGTCTGAACTGAGAGGAAAAGACTACAAAAAGTAGTAAACACTGCCCAGTCCATCATTGGCTCTGACCTTCCTTCCATCGAGGGGATTTATCGCAGTCGCTGCCTCAAAAAGGCTGGCAGTATCATCAAAGACCCACACCATCCTGGCCACACACTCATCACCTTGCTACCTTCAGGTAGAAGGTACAGGAGCCTGAAGACTGCAACAACCAGGTTCAGGAATAGCTACTTCCCCACAGCCCTCAGGCTATTAAACCTGGCTCAGACAAAACTCTGATTATTAATAACCCATTATCTGTTATTTTCACTTTATCAGTTTATTTATTCATGTGTGTATATATTAATATTATAGTATATGGACACACTGATCTGTTTTGTAGTCAATGCCTACTATGTTCTGTTGTGCTGAAGCAAAGCAAGAATTTCATTGTCCTATCAGGGACACATGACAATAATCTCACTTGACTTGACTTGAGAATGGAGCAGCTGGGCTTGTATACTATGGAGTTTAGAAGGATGAGAGGAATCTCATTGAAACATATAAGATTGTTAAGGGCTTGGACACGCTAAAGGCAGGAAACATGTTCCTGATGTTGGGGGAGTCCAGAACCAGGGGCCACAGTTTAAGAATAAGGGGTAAGCCATTTAGAACAGAGATGAGGAAACACTTTTTCTCTCAGAGAGTGGTGAGTCTGTGGAATTCTCTGCCTCAGAGGGCAGCGGAGGCAGGTTCTCTGGTTGCTTTCAAGAGAGAGCTAGATAGGGCTCTTAAAGATAGCGGAGTCAGGGGATATGGGGAGAAGGCAGGAACGGGGTACTGATTGAGGATCATTGAATGGCATCACATTGAATGGCGGTGCTGGCTCGAAGGGCCGAATGGCCTACTCCTGTACCTATTGTCTATTGACTTAAATTGAAATCAACATTTTGAGTCTGGGCCTTTCTTCAGACTGAAGAACGATCCCGCCTCAAAATGTCATCTGTCTGTTTTCTTTCACAGATGCTGCCTGGCCCATTGTGTTTAGTTTAGTTTAGATTAGTTTAGTTTAGTTTAGTTTAGAGATACAGTGCGGGAACAGGCCCAGCGGCCCAGCGAATCCACGCCGACCAGCGATCCCCGCACACTAACACTATCGTACACACACCAGGGTCAATTAGGGACAATTTTGACATTTTTTAAACTTAGCAAACCAATGAACCTACAAACCTGTCCATCTATCGAGTGTGGGAGAAAACCAACGATCTCAGAGAAAACCTGTGCAGGTCATGGGGAGAACGTACAAACTCCGTACAGACAGCGGAGTCAGGGGATGTGGGGAGAAGGCATGATCGGGGTACTGATTGGGGATGATCAGCCATGATCACATTGAATGGCGGTGCTGGCTCGAAGGGCCAAATGGCCTACTCCTGCACCTATTGTCTATTGTCTATTGAACTAATTTGTCCTCTTATTCCATCTGCAGATCCAGGGGGGTTCTCAGACAGATGCATCGAACCCAATGCAATCTTATTCTAGGTGACCAGAAATGTGTACGGTAAATTGGAGATTTAAGGAATGCCCTTTTGTGCCTTTGCTTTGAAAGAAACCTGTGAAATGCTTGTCGTTTGAGCTGTCGATGACACATACAAAGTGTTGCAGATAACCTCCAAAAATGGTCTGAAAAAGGGTCTCGACCCAAAACGTCACCTATTCTGCTCTCCTTGTTCTCAGCTATTGATTGATACTCACATCCTTGCCAACATGCCTTTACTTAGCCAATGTGTCCAGCTCAGATTATCTGCCTCTTCCCTCCTTTGGCCACATCTACCTAGTCTGGTGCATGTGGGACTCCAAGCCATCTCAATGCAATTAAAGGTATCATGCACCTTTTCCCTTTCTCCAGAAATGCTATCTGTCCCACAGAGTTAATCCAGCTTTTTGTGTCTATCTTCAATAGCAAAGTACAACAGAGGAACCGAATATGTAGGAAGGAACTGCAGATGCTGGTTTTAACCAAAGATAGACACAAAAAGCTGGAATAACTCAGCGGGACAGACAGCATCTCAACGGTGGGAGTGGATGGAACTGAGCTGATCTCTGCGAGAATTACTCGAACTCTGTAATTACTCCAAATCTATCGTATCGTAATCCATTATCAGGTCCCCTCTCACTTGCACTTTCTGGATGATGAGAGCTGCGGGAGAATGAAAAGAGAGTTGAAAAGAAAAATCACCCAAAGAAAGCAACAATGGCCGGCTCAGAGCTGAGGGGCTGATTGCAGGGGGTGCAGTAAGTCAGCGCATTCTGTACATCCATGCACAGTGCACATGCACAGCGATTCAGAATTACACTGACACACACTGTGCGGGAAGCTGTGGTTCTATAAATCAAAAACTGCACACTAAACGGAAACACATCAATCTCAACCTCCACTCACAGCCACAATAAACGTTTTTGCTTTTGCTGGCTTCAAACCCGGATACATCAGTGCATTGACAGGTTGAAGAGTCGCTTAAATCTCATGAACAAGATGATGCAACGCACTCCAAATGTTTTTTTGAAAACCACTTCACCTATGTATCATCTCCACAGTAATTTGGCAAGTCACAGACAGATTTCCTTTCCAGTATCTAGAGAAAACTGTTAGTTTTCCATCAAACTGTTCTTGCTGTTCAAACTATCCCACGATTGGTACGGGTGTTACAGGGGGAAGGCGGGAGAATGGGGTTTAGAGGGAGAGTTGAAAAGAAAAATCACCCAAAGAAAGCAACAATGGCCGGCTCAGAGTTGAGGGGCTGATTGCAGGGGTGCAGTCAACAAAATACAGAGAGTACAGAGGAAATTTACTAGAATGTTGCCTGTGTTTCAACAACTAAGTTACAGAGATAGGTTGAATAAGTTAGGTCTTTATTCTCTGGAGCGCAGAAGGTTAAGGGGGGGACTTGATAGAGGTCTTTAAAATGATGAGAGGGATAGACAGAGTTGATGTGGATCAGCTTTTCCCTTTGAGAATAGGGAAGATTCAAACAAGAGGACATGACTTCAGAATTAAGGGACAGAAGTTAGGGGTACATGAGGGGGAACTTCTTTACTCGGAGAGCGGTAGCGAGTGGTAGAGGTGTGGAATGAGCTTCCAGTGGAAGGTGGTGGAGGCAGGTTCGTTTTTATCATTTAAAAATAAATTGGATAGGTATATGGATGAGAAGGGAATGGAGGGTTATGGTATGAGTGCAGGCAGGTGGGACTAAGGGGAAAAAAATTTGTTCGGCATGGACTTGAAGGGCCGAGATGGCCTGTTTCCGTGCTGTAATTGTTATATGGTTATATGGTTTAGATAGATCAGCCATGATTGAATGGCAGAATAGACAATGGGCTGAATGGCCTAATTCTGCTCCTGTAATTCATGAACTAAAGGGCCTGTCCCACTTGGGCGTCATTTATGCAACCTAATTTATGCGTCATGATGCGCGCATGGCGTACATTACATGCGCACGGTGCGTGGTGACATAGGCAACAACGCGTGGTCGCGTGCGGTGCTACAGGATTTTGGGATTCACAAAATCTTCGCGCGCCACCTATGCGACACGCAAATGACGCCCAAGTGGTACAGGCCCATTATGAAACTGTGCAACCACTGGGACACCTGCATTGCATATTGAATGCTAAAAGATGAATGTGCAATTTCATGTTTTTGTGATCGTAACTAGGATAGCCCTCTGTGACAAATACTGCTCTGCCTTTTTTCCAAAGGAAGCTATGCAAATGTAAAATACAGAGGGAAATTTAGTTTAGTTTGGAGATACAGCACAGAAACAGGCCCTTCTGCGCACTGGGTCCACGCCGACCAGCGATCCCAGCATATTAACACTATCCTACACACACACTAGGGACAAAATTTCCATTTTTACCAAGCCAATTTACCTACATACCTGCATGACTGGAGTGTGGGAGGAAACCGGAGATCTCGGAGAAAACCCTCGCAGGTCACAGGGAGAATGTACAAACTGTGTGCAGATAGCACCCGTAGTCAGGATCAAACCTGGGTCTCCAGCGCTGCAAGCGCTGCATGGCAGCAACTCTACCGCTGCGCCACTGTGCCGCCAAACACTGAAGTGTAGTCTATTCAATGTAGAAACAAGGAACTGCACATGCTGGTTTACAAAAAAAAAGACACAAAGTGCTGGAGTAAGAGTCTGCGGAAAACATGGAAATAATGTTTTGGGTCAGGACCCTTCAGACTGAATCTGTGTGAAGAAGGGACTCTGCCTGGAATGTCATCTGTCCATGTTCTCCAGAGATACTGCCTGACCCACTGAGTTACTCCAGCACCTTGTGTCTTTTATGTAATGCTAACGACCCTGAGTCTGCTCCCTAATCAATGTCCATGGGTGTCTGCATTCCATTCTTTTTTCAAAGCCAGTTTCAAGTCAAGAGTCAAGAGTCAAGAGAATTTATGTGTCATGTGTCCCAGATAAGACAACGAAATTCTTGCTTGCTGCAGCACAACAGAATATGTAAACAAAATACAGAACAGGTCATTCAACGCTGCAAAGCGCTGCATAGGCAGCAACTCTACCGCTGTGAAACGGCTGCGGCAAACGCCTGAAGTGTAGTCTTTTTGTAGAAACAAGGAACTGCACATGTGGTTTACAAAAAAAAGAGACAAAGTGTGGAGTAAGAGTCTTCGGAAAACATGGAAATAATTGTTTGGTCAGGACCCTTCAGACTGAATCTGTGTGAAGAAGGGACTCTGCCTGGAATGTCATCTGTCCATGTTCTCCAGAGATACTGCCTGACCCACTGAGTTACTCCAGCACCTTGTGTCTTTTATGTAATGCTAGCGACCCAGAGTCTGCTCCCTAATCAATGTCCATGGGTGTGTCTGCATTCCATTCTTTTTTCAAAGCCAGTTTCAAGTCAAGAGTCAAGAGTCAAGAGAATTTATGTGTCATGTGTCCCAGATAAGACAACGAAATTCTTGCTTGCTGCAGCACAACAGAATATGTAAACAAAAATACAGAGCAGATCATTCAATATACACATAAACAAGCAGATAAAGAGCAATAGGCTGTTCCGGAAGTGTTGGCGCTGTGAAACGGCTGCGGCTCGCCTGCAGTCTGTCTGTTTTTACTTTTTTTGTGTTGTTTTTTTTGTCTTGTTCAGTTAAACATTTGGTTATTTGGTTGTGTTATGTGTGTGTGGGGGGCTGAAACAGGGCTTTCTGTCTCTCCCTTCGGGGGAATGCGACTTTCTTGTCGTATTCCCCTTCTCTTCCCCCGCCTGAGCTGAGGCCTAATGGTGGAGCTGGCGGCCTCCAACCTGCGACCGACCTCGAGCCTCTGGAGGTAGAGCCAGCCAGACTCACCAACGCGAGGCTGGCCGTCTTCGAGCTGCGGCAACGTTTGGGCAGCGGCACGACTCGGCGCTCCGGTGAGGGCGGACGGCGCGGGGCTGAGACCCTCCCGTGTGGGCGGCGCGGTGCGGGGCTGAGGCGCTCCCGTGGGGGCGGCGCGGTGCGGGGCTGAGACGCTCTCGTGTGGGTGGCCTGGGTCCCAGCTGGAATGTGTTCCCGTGTGGCGGCCCGGCTCTCGGCTGGAATGCGCTCCCGTGTGGGCTGCACGGTGCGGTGCTGAGACGCTCTCGTGTGGGTGGCCCGGTGCGGGGCTGAGACGCTCCCGTGTGGGTGGCCCGGTGCGGGGCTGAGACGCTCCCGTGTGGGCGGCGCGGTGCGGGGCTGAGACGCTCCCGTGGGGGCGGCCCGGTGGGGGGCTGAGGCGCTCTCGTGTGGGTGGCCCGGTGCGGGGCGGAGACGGTGCTCCGGTGGCTGAGGCGGCGTTCTGGCGGCGGCGACCTGAATCCGGGGCTCGGCCGTGGGCCAGTGGACGACATCGTCGGGAGCTCGCAGGTCACAGGCTGGTGCCTGCTCCCGTGGCAACAGCTGCGTCCGCTGGACTGGAGGGCGGCAGCTTCAACCACCCCCGGGCCGCGGAGCTTGAACCGCGGGACTGACTTACCATCGCCCGGTGGGGTATCGCCTCAGCGCAGAGGGAGAAGAGGAGGGAAGAGACAGTAACTCTAAGACTTTTGCCTCCATCACAGTGAGGAGGTGCTTGGTGAACTCACTGTGGTGGATGTTAATTTGTGTTTATTGTGTGTTGTTTATTATTACATGTATGGCTGCAGGCAACGACATTTCGTTCAGACTGAAAGGTCTGAATGACAAATAAAGGATTCAATTAATACAGTTAAGAGTCTGTTTGTTGGAGAGTTTAATAGCCTGATGACTGTGGGGAAGTAGCTGTTCCTGAACCTGGATGTAACAGATTTCAGGCTCCTGTACCTTCTACCCGATGGTAGCGGAGAGATGAGTGTGTGGCCAGGATGGTGTGGGTCCTTGATGATGTTGGCTACTTTTTGAGGCAGCGACTGTGATAGATCCCCTCGATGGTGGGGAGGTCAGAGCCGATGATGGACTGGGCAGTGGTTATAACTTTCTGCATCCTTTTCTGCAGTGGGTCCAGGTTCTTGTCGAGGTAGGAGTTGATATGCGTCATAATCAACCTCTCAAAGCACTTCATCACCACCGGCGTTAGTGCCACTGGTCGATAGTCATTGAGGCACGTCACCTTACTCTTCTTGGGCACTGGTATAATTGATGCCCTTTTAAAGCAGGTGGGGACCTCAGACCTCAGAAATGAGAGGTTGAAAATGTCCATAAAAACTCCAGCCAGTTGGTCCGCACAGGTGTTTAGAACACGACCGGGTATACCATCAGGTCCAGGTGCTTTTCGGGGGTTCACCCCTCTGAAGGATTTCCTGACATCGGCATCTGAGACTGAAATACTGTCACGGCGAATGGGGGCTCGAGAAGGCACATCAGTATTCTCCCTATCAAAGCGTGCGTAAAATGCATTGAGCTCGTCAGGGAGTGATGTTTCGCCGACATTTGAGCTGCCTCCTGATTTTGCCTTGTAGGAGGTGATGGAATTCAAGCCCCGCCACAGTTACCGAACATCTGTCTCATCCAGCTTGGAGCAGAAGTCCCTTTTGGCCTTTTTGATGGCCTTACCAAGGTCGTATCTGGACTTCTTGTTGACCACTGTATCTCCAGACCTGAATGCCCAGGATCTGGTCTTCAGAAGAGTGCGGATCTCATGGTTCATCCAAGGCTTCTGGTTAGGAAACACTCAGAAGGTCTTAGTTGGGATGCAGTCCTCCACACATTTCTATATGAAGTCTGTAACGACTGTGACGTATTTATCAGGTCCGTTGCCGAGTCCCTGAACATTGCCCAGTCTACAGACTCCAAACAATCCTAGAGTTATTCCTCTAAGATGACCCGTCATCCTTCTAAATTCCAGCGAGTACAGGTCCAGAGCCTTCAAACGCTAATCATACATTAATCATATCAGCCCCAGGATAGTTCTCGTAAACCTCCACTGGACCCTCTCCAACGCCAAACATCCCTCCTCAGATACGAGGCCCAAAATTGTTCACAATACTCTAAATGCAGTCTCAGCATTACATACAGTACCTGCTTTATATTCTGGTTCTTTCAAATTGAATGCTAACGTTGCAATTACCTTCCTTACTAACAATTCAAATTGCAAAGTAATCATTTGGGAATCCTGCACCATCACTTCCAAGTTCCTTTACACCTCTGATTTCGGAGTCCTCTTTCCATTTAGAATATAGTCTGCAACTTTATTCCTACTTAATTCCTGCCAGCAAAGTGCATGCCCGCACACATTGCTCTGCTGTATTCCACCTGCCACTTCTTTGCCTTCTCTCCCAACCTGTCTAAGTCCTTCTGCAAAATCCCTGCTTCCTCTATACTATCTGCTCCTCCACCTATCTTCGTATCATCTCCATAGATGTATATACAATATAAGTGACAAGGTAGACATTAAGGAATCAAGGGTAATGGGTTAGTGAGGGAGAGTGCCAATGATGCTGTTGTATGATATTTTTAAGGCAGAGATAGATAGATTCTGGATTAGTACAGATGTCAGAGGTTATGGGGAGAAGGCAGGAGAATGGGGTTAGGAGGGAGAGATAGATGAGCCATGATTGAATGATGGAATAGACTTGATGGGCCGAATGGCCTACTTCTACTCCTATCACTTATGACCTTATGATGTAAAAGACATGGTCTCTTTGAAATATGGAGCCAAATGACGCTTCATCTTCTGTAGATAGAGCTCAGTCTTGAACAACATTGTCTGTGGCTGGCAGCAAAACTGATTAAGATGTACGAGATTCACAATGACTTGGTCGTATGGATTCAGAACTGGCTTATTCATAGAAGACAGAGTGGTGTGGTGGAAGGTAGATATGCCGTACTGGCTGGAGGTGAGTAGGCCAGTGGAGTTCCGAAGGCATCTGTGCTGGGAACCTCTGCTGTTTGTGATATTGATAAATGAACTGGAAGTAACTGTAAGGGTAGACAAAACTGCTGGAGAAACTCAGCGGGTGAGGCAGCATCTATGGAGCGAAGGAAATAGGCAACGTTTCGGGTGGAGACCCTTCTTCAAAGTAAATGTCGATGGGATGGTGAGTACATTTGCTGACAACACCAAAATTGGAGGAGCTATCAGAAGATGCAACAGGTTATAGATCGGCTGCAGAAATGGGTGGAGAAATGGCAGATTTAAGTGTGAGGTGTTGCCCTTTGGCAGGTTGAATGTATGGGGGAAATATACAATTAATGGCAAGACCCTTAACATCATTGATATGCAGAAGGATCTTGGAGCCCAAGTTCATCGCTTGCTGAAGGTGCAGCATGTAGATGGGGTGGTGAGGAAGGCATGTGGTCTACTTGGCTTCATTGCTAGAGGCATTGAATATGAGATGAGTTAAGAAGTCATGACGCAGCTCTGTTGGAGTTTGGTTAAGGGCCTGTCCCACGAGCATGTGACCTGCATGCGGCGAGCGCGACCAAACCGGAAGTGGGGGGCGCGCGGAGGTCGAGTGAGTGACGTGAAGTTCAAGCAAAGTCCGCGGGAAGTTCGCGCATTAAGTACTGCGCCAAGGCGCTGCGTACGGCGTTGAGATGCTTTGCACGCCCGTCAAGGCGGTGCGTATGATGTCGAGGCAGCTGCGGGCCGGCAGGCCGTTGCTGCGAGGAATTTTTTAACACAGTTTTTCGTTGCCCCTCGCGATGTCGGGACCAGCTCCGCACAACGGCTCCGGCGATCAAAGTGGGACCGGCCCCACGAGGCCAGACGGCTCAAGCGACTACATTAGGTTGCGCTTGCCGCATGGAATCGCATGCTCGTGGGACAGGCCCTTAATAAGGCTGCATTCGGAGTATTCCTTGCTGTTCTGGCAATGTGCACATGCAAAGAAATAATTGAACAGATTAATAGTAATTTGTTTTTATTTCAAGATTATTTGTACATAAAGGGGAGGGAGCCATGCACTGCCTGTACCATGTACATGTCCATAAGTCTTTTGAATGCTGTAATTATACCTGCTTCACCTACTTCTTCTGGCAGCTCGTTCCCTATACCCACCAACCTCTGCCTAAAAAGGTTGCCCCTCAGGTTCCTATTAAATCCTATAAAATCCCCTACACTGGGAAAAAGACTCTGCCTTCACCATATTAATACTTCCTATCATTGTATTCACTTCTATAAGAACACACCTCAGCCTATTGTGTGCTCTAAGGAATAAAGTCCTAACCTACCCGAACTCTCCCAATAGCTCAGGCCCTTGGATCCTGGCAACATCCTTGTAAATCTTTCCAGCTTAATGCACCCTCCCTATAGCAGGATGACCCAAATGGAACACAATACTCCAAATGTGGCCTCACCAATGGGTTGTTACAACTGCAACATAACGTCCTCTACTTCTATGCTCAATTTCCTGAAGGCCGGTGTGCCAAAATCCTTCTTCTCCACTCGACCTACCTGCAAAACCACTTGTAGGGAGCTACATACTTGAACTCTGAAATCCCTCTGCTCCACAACACCCTCCAGTGCTTACCCTTCCCTGTGAAGATCTGAAGAAGGGTCTCGACCTGAAATGTCCCCCATTCCTTCTCTCCAGAGATGCTGCCTGTCCCGCTGAGTAACTCCAGCATTTTGTGTCTATGGTTTAAACCAGCATCTGCAGTTCCTTCCCACCCACAAGGTCCTGCCCTGGTTTGGCTTCCAAGTGAATGGACGTAAGTGAATTCAAGATTCAAGAGAGTTTATTGTCATGTGTTCCAGATAGGACAATGAAATTCTTGCTTTGCTTCAGCACAACAGAATATAGTATCATAAATAAATACAGAACAGATCAGTGTGTCCATATACTATTGAATATATATATATACACATAAATAATCAGATAAAGTACGATGGGCTATTAATGTTCAGAGTTGTGTTTGAGTTGAGTTTAATAGCCTGATGGCTGTGGGAAAGCAGCTATTCCTGAACCTGGATGTTGCAGTCTTCAGGCTCCTGGACCTTCTACCTGAAGATAGCGGCTAGATGAGTGAGTGGCCAGGATGGTGTGGATCCTTGATGATGCTGCCAGCCTTTTTGAAGCAGCGACTGCGATAGATTCCCTCAATGGTAGGGAGGTCAGAGCCGATGATGTTGAATGGGTTTGAATGAAAGATTCGGGAAGAATAGTTCCCTTCAAAGACAGGAGCTGACCATTAATTGGAGATCAGCTCGTATTTCTGTTGCCAAGAGGAAGTAACACGGTGATGTGTTTCAGAGCCTGAGATAAAGCATTCTCCAAGATGTAGAACTTCCGGGAGGTTTCTCAGGAATGTGGTGGTCTGGAACTTAAAGGAAAAATTGTGTGAAGTAAATTTTCCATGGCAGGTATCTCTCTGCCCAGAGCAATGCTTCTGACAATATCTCATTGGTCCTGGATCTCAGCTCACAGTAAGTCATCTTCAGGCCCAGGATCCAATGACAGGTTGAAGCTGATTCATCTGGTTTGCAATCTCCTGACAGATCTTGATTTTAGCCCCAGGGTTCAGCCTGGTCTTGGTCTTGCCAAACATCTTGGTCTCATTGTTGCAAGTTATTTTCAGAATATTTCCTTTCGCTGTGACACGGGGAAGATTCTTCTTTTTTATTTCATTTCGAAAGAATTTGAGAAGGAACCTAGTTTAACACATTGTTTGAATCATCCAGATTATTGCGTGGAACAACATTCTTCTTCCTCAATAGGATCAAATAAAGGCTGCAGAAGCGCATTGATTTACGGGAATCCATATTGTAATAAAAGAACATTATTTGTAATATGTGGTCTTCCTATTTGTGAAATAATTTGGCATAAATAATGCTGCAGATAAATAATAAACGAGCAGCATGGTGGCACAGCGGTAGAGTTGCTGCCTTATGCCCCTGTCCCACTTAGGAAACATGAACGGAAACCTCTGGAGACTTTGCGCCCCACCCAAGGTTTCCGTGTGGTTCCCAGAGGATCCCGGAGGTTTTTGTCAGTCTCCCTACCTGCTTCCACTACCTGCAACCTCCGGCAACCACCTGCAACCTCCGGGAACCGCACGGAAACCTTGGGTGGGGCGCAAAGTCTCCAGAGGGTTCTGTTCAGGTTTCCTAAGTGGGACAGGGGCATTACAGCGCTTGCAGCGCTGGAGACCCGGGTTCAATCCCGACTACGGGTGCTGTCTGTACGGAGTTTGTACATTCTCCCCCCTGAGACTAACATCAAAGAACATCAAAGACGAAGATGATTGAACATTGGGCCTTCCCTCACAGTGGGAAACTTTGATTCCACTGTGTGGGGGATGTTTATGTTAAAGACCATCATGTTCTGTCTTCTCCTTTTATTCGTATGGCTGTATGGTGACCCCAAATGTCACTGTACTAATTGGTGCAGGTGACAATAAATGTCTCTTGTCTTGTCTTGTCTTGACCATGTGGGTTTTCTCTGAGATCTTCGGTTTCCTCCCACACTCCAAAGACCTACAGATTTGTAGGTTAATTGGCTTGGTATAAGTGTAAATTGTCCCTAAAGTGTGTAGGATAGTGTTAGTTTGCGGGGATCGCAGGTCTGCAGTGGGCCGAAGGGCCTGTTTCCACACTGTATCTCTAAACTAGACTAAATTAAGAAACACTGTATCTCTAAACTAGACTCAACTAGACAAAAGATAAAATAGACAGTCAGAGCCTTTTTTCCCCAGGGTGAAGTGTCAAAGATTAGCTTGGGAAAAATATTCCCAATGTTGGGCGAGTCCAGAACCAGGGGCCACAGTCTTAGAATAAAAGGGAGGTCATTTAAGACTGAGGTGAAAAAAAACGTTTTCACCCAGAGAGTTGTGAATTTGTGGAATTCCCTGCCACAGAGGGCAAGTCACAGGATGGATTTAAGAGAGAGTTAGATAGAGCTCTAGGGGCTAGTGGAGCCAAGAGATATGGGGAGAAGGCAGGCACGGGTTATTGATAGGGGACGATCAGCCATGATCACAATGAATGGCGGAGCTGGCTCGAAGGGCTGAATGGCCTCCTCCTGCACCAATTTTCTATGTTTCTATGTTTCTATGTGAGGGGCAAGATTTTGAGTGAGATGTGTGGGGGAAGTTTTTTACATAGCGAGTGGTGGGTGCCTGGAATGTGTTGCCAGGGGTGGTCGCGGAAACAGGTCCGCCACCAATTTTCCGGCACCCTCGGTACCAGAGCTTTTCCAGAGCGGCCTAAACAAACTCCTACAGAGCTGCATCATGACTTCTTAACTCATATTCAATGCCTCTAGCAATGGAGGCAAGTATACATATGCCTTCCTCACCACCCTATCCACTTGTACTGCAGAGGAGACTAGTCATCTTTAGATTATGTTTGGCACAGATATGGTGGGCCGTTCCTGACCAGCACGTTGTGTTTTACACAAGGTTGCAGCATCTGCCGTTTCTTGTGATTCTGATATCTTTTGAGTTTCGTTACTCTCCGAAAGTGCATCGATAAACACTGAGTTTAGAAGAATGGTAGATGATGTCAGTGAGACAATAAAGATTCTGAGCGAGGTTGCTTTCTCTGCCCAGAGAGTGTAGAAGTGGGCGACTGAAGATCAAGACAGGAGGTTAGTTATGTGGGACTCGGTCAAAACAGAAGTGTATTTATCCACTGAGTTTGAAGACAAGACTTTTGGAGATAAGACTTTTGCCTTCCATCACAGTGAGAAGGTGTTTGGAGATTCACTGTGATGGATGTTTGTGTGCAACTGTACTAATTGTGTTTAAGAAGGAACTGCAGATGCTGGAGAATCGAAGGTACACAAAAAAGCTGGAGAAACTCAGCGGGTGCAGCAGCATCTATGGAGCGAAGGAAATAGGCAACGTTTCGGGCCGAAACCCTTCTTCAGACTGATCGGGGGCGGGGACAAGAAAGGAAAAAGGAGGAGGAGCCCGAAGGCTGGGGGATGGGAGGAGACAGCAGGGGGACTGAGGAAGGGGAGGAGACAGCAAGGACTAACAAAATTGGGAGAATTCGTACTAATTGTGTGTTATGGTTATTTTACTGTTATAACTGCAGGGAACAAAATGTTGTTCAAACCTCTGTTTGTTTGAATGACAATAAAGGCATTTTGTATTTGTATTTTGTAATTTGTACCTGCTTTTAATAGTGTGTTCTTCCTCATTTATTGAGTTTGTTCAAGGCTGAGAGTGATATACTGTGTTTAGTTTAGTTTAGTTTAGTTTAGTTTAGAGATACAGAGTGGAAGCAGGCCACTTTGGCCCACCGAGTCCGCGCCGACCAGCGATCCCCGCACATTAATGCTGTCCTACACACACACACTAGGGACAACTTACATTTATACCAAGCTAATTAACCTACAAACCTGTACGTCTTTGGAGTTTTGGAGGAAATCGAAGAACTCAGAGAAAACCCACGCATGTCACGGGGAGAATGTACAAACTTCGTACAGACAGCACCCATAGTCAGGATCGAACCCGGGTCTCTGGCGCTGTGAGGCAGCAACTCTAATGCCCCTGTCCCACTTAGGAAACCTGAACGGAAACCTCTGGAGACTTTGCGCTACACCCAAGGTTTCCGTGCGGTTCCCGGAGGTTTTTGTCAGTCTCCCTACCTGCTTCCACTGCCTGCAACCTCCGGCAACCACATGCAACCTCCGGGAACCGCACGGAAACCTTGGGTGTGGCGCAAAGTCTCCAGAGGTTTCCGTTCAGGTTTCCTAAGTGGGACAAGGGCGTTAGGCTGCGCCACTGGGCCACACTATCTTTGAACATATCTTTGAAGGCCTGGACTATCATGGATTATGGAAATCGTGGGGTAAAGTGCACTTGGATATGATGGGAACGGTGGAGTATGGATCACAAACAAGCAGAGGAGATGCGTTTAATGGCATCAAGTTCAGTATGGGCATTGTGGGCTGAAGGGCCTGTTCTTGTTCTTTACTGTTCTATGTTCTAAATACACAAGGATCAGCAATGATTACAATGAATGATGGAGGGAGGTTGAAGGGCCATATTCCTACTTTTGTTTCTTTGCCTTATGTTCTTGCACTCGCATTCTTGGCTATACAAACACACTCAAAGATCATAAAGACATCTCTGACAAGGTTCAAAGCTATCCCAGAGCCAGATTCAGTAGAAGTACTGTCCAATGTGTGTAAAATCATGAGAGGAATAGATCGGGTAGATGCTGGAGTAACTCAGCGGGCCAGGCAGCATCTTCGGAGAGAAGGTATGGGTGACGTTTCAGGTCGAGACCCTTCTACAGAATACTGTTCAGTTCTGGGTACCATGTTATTGGAAAGATGTGGTCTAGCTGGAAAGGGTGCAGCAACAATTTACAAGGATGTTGCCAGGACTAGAGGGTGTAGGAAGAGGTTGAGTAGGTTGGGTTTCTATTCCTTGGAGCACAGGAGGATGAGGGATGATCTTATAGAGGTGTATAAAATGATGAGAGGAATAGATCGAATAGATGCACAAAGTCTCTTGCCCAGAGAAGGTGAATCTGGGACCAGAGGACATAGGTTTAAGGCGAAAGTGAAAAGATTTAATAGGAATCTGAGGGGTAACTTTTTCACACAAAGGGTGGTGGGTGTATGGAACAAGCTGCCAGTGGAGGTAGTTGAGGCAGGGACTATCCCAACATTTAAGAAACAGATAGACAGGTACATGGATAGGATAGGTTTGGAGGGATATGGACCAAGCGCGGGCAGGTGGGACTAGTGTCGCTGGGACATGTTGGTCGGTGTGGGCAGGTTGACAATGCAATACAATATACAATACAATACGGTTTATTTGTCACATTGCACATAAGTGCAAGTGAAATGAATATGTCAGCAGCGGTACAATGATAAAGAACACACACAAAAACACAATAAAAATTTAACATAAACATCCACCACAGCATTCATCACTGTGGTGGAAGGCACACAATTTGGCCAGTCCTCCTCCATTTTCCCCCGTGGTCGGGACCTCAATCCTCCGCAGCCATTGCTGCGGGCGTCCAGATGGTAAAAGGACAAGGTACAAGTCCAGGTAAGTCCAGAGTCGGCTCTTCCCCACCGGAGACCGCGGCTTTTAGTTGGTGTAGGCCGCAGGCCGGCGGTCGAGATTTAAAGTTTAAAGTTCCAACCGCGCTGCAGCCAGAAGCACCGCAGAACGCAGGGCCGGCGGTCGAAGCTCCCCTCCACGGGTGATGGTAAGTCGCCACCGCGCCCACGGTAGAAGTTGGCCGCGGGCCGGCAGTGATGGCTTCTTCTTCCCCCGGGTCCCCCATGAGGGATCCCGGGCTGTAGACACCGCGCCAGCTGGACCTGGGCCCCGGGCCAGCGAAACGGAGCACTCCCCTCCAGCGAGCCCCAGCAAGGGTTCACCCGCTCCACGCCGAGAGTCGACGCTGAGCCCGCCGCTGAAGCCCCGGGCACGTCTCCGGGGAAGGCCGCGCCGATCCTTGCTGTTAGGCCACGGGGGAGGCGGCCTGGAAAAAGTCGCCTCTCCATGGAGGAGGCGGCCGAAACGGTTTCCCCCTCACACCCCCACACCACCCCCCACACAAAACACACAAAGAAACATTAAAAACAGACTTTAAAACATACTAAAAAAAATAAAAAAAGTTGAAAAAACTAACGCGCTGCTGACAGGGCTGCCGCCATTGCAGCGCCCCCACCAATACCAAACCAAGCTGAAGGGCCTGTTTCCACACTGTATCACTCTATGACTCTATGACACTGAAACTCTAAATGTTGGAGATCAGAAGGCCTCAGGTTAAATCCTGAACATGTGCAGAGAAAGCAAATGTCATCCAGGGCCACAGGTGTACGGGAAGGAACTACAGATGCTGGTTTGCACCGAAGATAGACACAACATGCTGGAGTAGCTCAGCGGGACAGGCAGCATCTCTGGAGAGAAGGAATGGGTGAGGTTTCGGGATGAGACCCTTCTTCAGACAGTTGTGTAAGTGGCAGAGCTAGATTATTGGGGGGAAATGGACATCAGGTAAGATTGCAATTCCTATTCAACATCCAGTAAACGTTTTCACGAACAATGTGTGAATTGATCTTGGGCAAGAAGGCAGGAAGGATTTCCTGACCACATTTTGCCGATGCTCTCGGGTTTGTGCATGTTTAGTTTAGTTTAGTTTAGTGATACAGAGCGGTAATAGGCTCTTCGGCCCATCGAGTCTGCACCCACCAGCGATCCCAATAGGCAATAGACAATAGGCAATAGGTGCAGGAGGAGGCCATTCGGTCCTTCGAGCCAGCACCGCCATTCAATGTGATCAAGGCTGATCATCCACAATCAGTACCCCGTTCCTGCCTTCTCACCATATCCCCTGACTCCGCTATTTTTAAGAGCCCTATCTAGCCCTCTCTTGAAAGCATCCACAGAACCTGCCTCCACCGCCCTCTGAGGCAGAGTATTCCACAGACTCACCACTCTCTGTGAGAAAAAGTGTTTCCTCATCTCCATGCTAAATGACTTACTCCTTATTCTTAAACTGTGGCCCCTGATTCTGGACTCCCCGAACATCAGGAACATGTTTCCTGCCTCTAGCGTGTCCAAACCCTTAACAATCCCCGCACATTAATACTATTCCACTAACACCAGGGGCAATTTACACATACATCAAGCCAATTAGCCTACAAACCTGTGCGTCTTTGGAGTGTGGGAGGAAACTGAAGATTTCGGAGAAAACCCATGTGGTACGGATGTATCGGTGCAGACAGCACCCGTGGTCGGGATCGAACCCGGGTCTCTGGCCCTGCAAGCGCTGTAAGGCAGCAACTCTACCGCTGCGCCACTGTGATGAGATAGCATCAGAAATACTGAAGAGGTCATGAAACTTGGATCCACAGAATCACACAGGTGACTTTTTCTTACATATTGGAAGGCGCTCAAAGTCCTCAGGCAAGCCAAGTGGGGTCCTTAACCTAAACATAGAACAGTACAACAGAGACACAAGGAACTGCAGATGCTAACTTACCAAAAAGGACATAAAGTGCTGGAATAACTCAGAGGGTCAGGCAGCTTCTCTGAAGTACATGGATCGGTGACGTTTTGGGTTGGGACACTTCTTGTCGTGGGGGGAGGGGGTGAGGGGAAGAAGTGATAGGTGGCAAGTAATAGGTACATACAGATGAGGGGAAAGGGTTTGACTGGCAGATGGGTTGAGTAAGTGACAAAGGCCAGAGATGAAAAGGTAGGAAGACAAGAGGGGTGAGATGTGAAGCCGGAGGAACAGGATGGGGGGAAGAGGAAAGGGAGGGAGGGCAGTTGAAATTTGTCACATATCCATGTCATCCAGAGATGCTTTCTGACCTGTTGAGTTACTCCAGCACCGTGTTTTTTTGCAGAACAATAGAGCACAGGCACAGGCCCTTCGGCCCACATAATCAGTGCTGATAAAGATGCCAAATGCTGACAGCCTGCGTTCAATGGCTTCACCGCTATCTAACAGTGTTAGAAGAGCACAGTTGTGGAGAGAAGGAATTGGTGACATTTCAGGTCGAGACCCTTCTTCAGTGTTTGAAGGATCTCGACCCAAAACATCACCTAGAGATCCTGCCTGTCCCGCTAAGTCACTCCAGCATTTTGTGTCTATCTTCGATTTAAACTAACTTCTGCAGTTCTTTCTCACACACAGGTTTAGAGGTTATTTGGATTTGGTAAAATTGTAAATTATCCCTAGTGTGTGTAGGGTAGTGTTAGTGTGCGGGGATCGCTGGTCGGTGCGGACGTGGTGAGCTGAGGGGCCTGTTTCCGTGCTGTATCTCTAAAGTTTATAGTCTTAAGATTGAAATCCCCAGCTATTATGAACAAGGCCGAGAGGTATTTTGTTACACGGGGTGGTCGTGGTTGTTTCACCCACGGTGATCTTAGCATCGGCCTGGGGTGAGGTGCAGCATCTGTGCCAAGGAAGGTCGAGGTGATTTCCCTTGGCCGGCTGTAGGTACGGTACTTCACGGTTAGATATCCCGGTGGTGGGGAGCAGGAGATCGCCGGGACCGCCACGTCCCACCACCGTGCGGATCTGAATAGGCAGCAGACACGCCAAGCCCTGTACCTCGCCCCAGTACTGGTTGGGGCGCCCCGGAGACACGAGATACCATCAGGCTGCGGGAACCTGCATTAATGGGGCATTTACAGCCGGCCAATTGCCCAGCCAGCATACCCTTGCATCATGGGAGGAAACCGGAGCATCAGATGGCCATGGCCTGCAAACTCCACATAGACAGCACCTGAGGTCAAGATGAACCTCGAGTCCCTGGAACTGTGAGGCAGCGGCGCACCACGGCGTTCCATCCGTACTGCCTGCTGCCAGAATTCCCCTGGCTACCCTGACACCAGACAGCACCTCACCCCAGGCTGATGGTAAACTTCCACTGGGTGAAGCACTCACTGGGACCAAAGACTGAGACTCAGGGGAAAGGGAATAAGGTCATAAGGAACAGTAGAATGAGGCCATTCAGCCCATCGTCTACTCCACCATGATTTATCTCCCCCTGCTAACTCCATTAACCATATAACCATATATAACCATATAACAATTACAGCACGGAAACAGGCCATCTCGGCCCTTCTAGTCCGTGCCGAACACTTACTCTTCACCTAGTCCCATCTACCTGCACTCAGACCATAACCCGCCATTCCTTTCCCGTCCATATACCTATCCAATTTATTTTTAAATGATAAAATCGAACCTGCCTCCACCACTTCCACTGGAAGCTCATTGCACACAGCCGCCACTCTCTGAGTAAAGAAGTTCCCCCTCATGCTGCCCCTTGGTTCGTGGTTCTTGGGTTCTTGGTCCTCCAAAATATTCCAAACTAGCCCCTAAACTTTTGTCCCTTAATTCTCAAGTCATGTCGTCTTGTTTGAATCTTCCCTACTCTTAATGGAAAAAGCTTATCCACGTCAACTCTGTCTATCCCTCTCATCATTTTAAAGACCTCTATCAAGTCCCCCCTTAACCTTCTGCGATACAAAGAATAAAGACCTATCTTGTTCAACCTTTCTCTGTAATCTAGTTGCTGAAACCCAGGCAACATTCTAGTAAATCTTTCTCCTGCCTTCTCCCCATAACCCCTGACACCCGTACTAATCAAGAATCTATTTATCTCTGCCTTAAAAATTATCCATTGACTTGACCTCCACAGCCTTCTGTAGCAAAGAATTCTTCAGATTTACCACCCTCTGTCTAAATAAATGTCTCATCTTCTTCCTAAAAGAACATCCTTTAATTCTGAGGCTGTGACCTCTAGTACTAGACTCTCACACTAGTGGAAACATCCTCCAATATCATAAACGAGACATATAGACGGCCATGTAGAGATATAGAACAAATGCCTCACCCACTGAGTTTCTCCAGCATTTTTGTCTACCTCGATGTTCCAGCATCTGCAGTTCCTTCTTAAACACTTCCAGAACAAATGAATGAAAGGTATGCAAAAAGTAACGATTATAAAGGAAATAATCCATTGTTTGCTGTTTGCTAGGTGAGAACGAGAAGCTGGTGCGACTTGGGTGGGGGAGGGATGGAGAGAGCGAGGGAATGCTGGGGTTACTTGAAGTTAGATAAATCATTACCATCCCACGGGGGTGCAAGCTGTCCAAGCGAAATATGAGGTGCTGTTCCTCCAATTTGCTTTTGACCTCAGTTGGAGAACTGGGATGGTGGTGGGGGGGAGGGGGGGGACGTGTTTGTAAACAGAAGGTCAATGCCACATATTGGTGTGATTGTGGACAACATTAAATGGAGCCAACGCTCCAGCTGTGGACAATCCTTCATCTGGTATCAGACACATCTGTGGAGATGTCTGCTACATCGGTGTCAACTTCCCCGTACACATATGGAGGCACCAATACACTCTGCTTGGCTTTGAAGTTTTTTTTTCTCTCGTTCAGGATCCTGTTGTGGACTCAGACAGATTTATCACTCTTCTGTGAGATGAGCATTGATGTTTGGAAACCGGGATTTGGAGAATGAGACTGAGGAAATAAAACTGTCAGAAAACATCACTGGCAGCTTAGGCATTGCCCCAGCACTTCCATGCAGGTTGCAATTCGATGTTCAGCCACAGTGACTCAACATCTACCTGCTGGTATTATTACAAGAGTGGGGGGGGTGCGGGGGTTAAACTGGGCCCTCAGAATTGGTGCGGCACAGTGGCGCAGCGGTAGAGTTGCTGTTTTACAGCACTTGCAGCGCCAGAAAATCGGGGTTCCATCCCGCCGATGGGTGCTGTCTGTACGGAGTTTGCACGTTCTCCCTGTAACCGCATGGGTTTTCTCCGGTGATCTTCTGTTTCTTCCCACACTCCAAAGACGTACAGGTTTGTAGGTAAAATTGGCTTGGTATAAGTAGAAATTATTCCTGGTGTGTGTAGATAGCGTTAATGAGCATGGATCGCTGGTCGGCGTGGACTTGGTGGGCCGAAGGGCCTGTTTCCACGCTGTATTTCTAACTAAACTAAACTAAACTAAACTAATTCATGTTTGCAGAGAGAATACTTAGTGGAAGTGACAATATAAATGAATCTCAAATATTCAATTGGCCTCTTTAACATTGCCTCTAATGTACTGGGATTGGACAAGACAATGGGATGACATAGAACTAACGTGAACAGGCGATCGATGGTCAATAGACAATAGGTGCAGGAGTAGGCCAATCGGCCCTTCGAGCCAGCACCGCCATTCAATATGATCATGGCTGATCAGCGTGGACTGTTAAAATTGTTATGGGTTTGGACACGCTAGAGGCAGGAAACATATTCCCGATGTTGGGGGAGTCCAGAACCAGGGGCCACACAGTTTAAGAATAAGGGGTAAGCCATTTAGAAAGGAGACGAGGAAACACTTTTTCTCACAGAGAGTGGTGAGTCTGTGGAATTCTCTGCCTCAGAGGGTGGTGGAGGCAGGTTGTCTGGATGCTTTCAAGAGAGAGCTAGATAGGGCTCTTAAAGATAGCGGAGTCAGGGGATATGGGGAGAAGGCAGGAACGGGGTACTGATTGAGGATCATTGAATGGCGTCACATTGAATGGCGGTGCTGGCTCGAAGGGCCGAATGGCTTACTCCTGTACCTATTGTCTATTGACTTGGT
This sequence comes from Leucoraja erinaceus, assembly GCF_028641065.1. Taxonomy (NCBI): domain Eukaryota; kingdom Metazoa; phylum Chordata; class Chondrichthyes; order Rajiformes; family Rajidae; genus Leucoraja; species Leucoraja erinaceus. Next base: position 10,572,938 of record NC_073414.1, on the reverse strand, counting down.
GGCCTGAAGGGCCTGTTTCCATACTGTATCTTCCAATCATGCTTCACCTCTAACTTAAATTGAAATCAACATTTTGAGTCTGGACCTTTCTTCAGACTGAAGAACGATCCCGCCTCAGAATGTCAATTGTCTGTTTTCTTTCACAGATGCTGCCTGGCCCATTGTGTTTAGTTTAGTTTAGATTAGTTTAGTTTAGTTTAGTTTAGAGATACAGTGCGGAAACAGGCCCATCGGCCCAGCGAATCCACGCCGACCAGCGATCCCTGCACACTAACACTATCCTACACACACCAGGGTCAATTAGGGACAATTTTGACATTTTTTAAACTTAGCAAGCCAATGAACCTACAAACCTGTCCCTCTATCGAGTGTGGGAGAAAACCAATTATCTCAGAGAAAACCTGTGCAGGTCATGGGGAGAACGTACAAACTCCGTACAGACAGCACCCGTAGTCAGGATCGAACCCCCGGGTCCCTGGTGCTGTAAGGCAGTAACTACCGCTGCGCCACCGGGCCGACCAGTTGCTCCAGAATCTTGTGATTTGCTCAAGATATTCCAGTATCAGTCGTTCCCAGTTTTTCCATTATCAAACAACCATTTTCTATGGTATCGACACATAGGTTAGGTTCAGTTGGTGCAGCTGGAAAGCAGAAATGCCATCTGGTCACCATGAGAATTCTTCGTTATTCTATGATCAATAACTTGGGATCTTCGATTTTAATCGGAATTGAAGACGGGGCTTGGGGAAAACATTTGATCCCATGGACACCACCAGCAATGTTGTGGACTTCCTGACAATGGCTAGAAGAAGATAATTAAAAAAGCAAATGAGATTTAGTGTCTCATATGTGGAAGCGCAAAATGCAAGAACAAAGAAGTGATGACACTGAGTGTTGGAGTAGTTCAGCGGGGCACGCATATCTCCAGTTTAGTTTAGAGATACAGCAGGGAAACAGGCCCTTCGGCCCACCGAGTCCACACTGACCAGCATCCCCGCACATTAACACAAGCCTACACACACTAGGGACAATTTACACATACACCAAGCCAATTAACCTACAAACACGTACGTCTTTTGTTTTTGGAGTGTGGGAGGAAACCGAAGATCTCGGAGAAAACCCACGTGGTCACGGGCAGTACGTACAAACTCCGTACAGACAGCGCCCGTAGTTGGGATCGAACCCGGTTTTCTGACGCTGCAAGTGCTGTAAGGCAGCAACTCTACTGCTGTGCCATCGTGCCACACTGTGAACATGGATTGGTGAGGTTTCAGGTCGGGACCCTTCTTTAGACTGATTGCAAGGTTGGGGGGGGGGGGGGGGGGGGGGGGGGGGGGGGAAGGGTGAGAGCAGGAAGAGAGGAGGGGCAGGAGAATACCAGGCAGGTAATATCTGACACAGGTAAAGAGGGTTATTTGATAGGCAGGTAGTTGGACAAAGGTAAGGAATGAAAAGACTGACAATGTGACTGAAAAGGATTGAAGGGTTGCGAAGTGTGAAGCTAGAGGAAGGAATGGAGGTGGAAGGGAGGGGTGAAATAGGTGTGAGTATGTGGAGCCCAGGGGAGATGGGGGAGGGATAGTTATCTGTGGGAGAAAGGGAGAAAGGGAGGCACCTAACATTAGAGAATTGAATGTTTTGACCATTGTAAGCTCCCCATGCCGTATATGTGTTTAAGAAAGAACTGCAGAGGCTGGAAAATCGAAGGTACACAAAAATGCTGGAGAAACTCAGCGGGTGCAGCAGCATCTATGGAGCGAAGGAAATAGGCAACGTTTCGGCCCGAAACGTTGCCTATTTCCTTCGCTCCATAGATGCTGCTGCACCCGCTGAGTTTCTCCAGCATTTTTGTGTACCTTGTAGTATATGTGTTCACCCAGTGTGCGTGTGGCCTCACTCTGGCAATGGAGGAGGCCCAGGACAGAAAGGTCAGTATGGGAATGGGAAGAGGAGTTTAAATGGTTAGCAGCCGGGAGATGTTGATGGACCAAGTGTATATGTTCAACAAAACAATCGGTGAGTCCACGCTTTGTCTTCCCGATGTACAGGAGCCCACATCAGGAACATTGGATGCAGTAGAAGGCGTTAGACGGGGTAATCTGAGGAAAGACATTCTTGCCATAGAGGGAGTACAGAGAAGGTTCACCAGACTGATTCCTGGGATAGACTCAGCTTGTACTCGCTAGAATTTAGAAGATTGAGGGGGGATCTTATAGAAACTTACAAAATTCTTAAGGGGTTGGACAGGCTAGATGCAGGAAGATTGTTCCCGATGTTGGGGAAGTCCTGCACACGGAATCACAGTTTAAGGATAAGGGGGAAATCTTTTAGGACCGAGATGAGAAAAACATTTTTCACAGTGGTGAATCTCTGGAATTCTCTGCCACAGAATGTAGCTGAGGCCAGTACATTGGCTATATTTAAGAGGGAGTTCGATGTGGCCCTTGTGGCTAAAGGGATCAGGGGGTATGGAGAGAAGGCAGGTACAGGATACTGAGTTGGATGATCAGCCATGATCATATCGAATAGCAGTGCAGGCCCGAAGGGCCGAATGGCCTACTCCTGCACCTATTTTCTATGTTTCTATGTTTCTATGTGCACATGAAGAAAAGTCCAGACCCGAAATGCCATCCATCCTTTTTCTCCAGAGATGCTGCCTGACCCCGTTGAGTTACTCCAGCACTTTGTGTCTATCTGAGCTGCAAGTGAAACTGTCTCACCTGGAAGGATTGCTGGGGTCCCTGGATGGAAGTGAGGGAGGAGGTACAAGGCCTCCCCTGTTCTTGTAGCGGAAAGGACCTTTAGTAAATCAGCCTCTTGTTTCAATAAAGAAGTGGTATGTGATTTGAACATGAATATGGTTTAAGATCATTTATATTGTCGTGTGAACTAAGCGAAATAAATTGGAATTAAGGGGAAACACATTCTTGTGATAACAGGACCATCTCAACTAAGGCAGTCACGGTGGCGCAGCGGTAGAGTTGCTGCCTCACAGCGCCGGAGACCCGGGTTCGGTCCTGATTATGGGGCTGTCTGTATGGAGTTTGCACGTTCTCCCCATGACCTGCGTTGGTTTTCTCCGGGATCTTTGGTTTCCTCCCACACTCTAAAGATGTACGGGTTTGTACATTAATTGGCTTGGTATAAATGTAAATTGTTCCTCATGTGTGTAGGATAGTGTTAGTGTGCAGGGATCGCTGGTCGGTGTGGACTCGATGGGCCGAAGGGCCTGTTTCCGCATTGTATTTCTAAACTAAAATAAAATTACTAGAGTTACGCCAGCATTTTCCATTGTGCTCTGAGTTTAATTTAATCGAAACGTCACCAATTCCTTCTCTCCAGAGATGCTGCCTGTCGCGCTGAGGTACTCCAGCGTTTTTCAGTCTCCTAGTTCTCTGACTATTCCTACTGTCCTCCTGATTAATAATGCAACTACAATGCCGCATTGTCACCTTCCCCTCAGCTAACAATGAACAATTCTACATTTTCTTATCATCGTCTGCTTTGATCTGTTGTTTTCACACCTTATCCTTCCATATATCTGGACTCCCTCTCCCGTGACTCTCAATCTGATGAAGTGACTCGACCCAAAATGTCACCCATTCCTTCTCTCCAGGGATGCTGCCTGTCCCGCTGAGTTACTCCAGCATTTTGTATCGATCTCTGATTTAAACCAGCATCTGCAGTTCCTTCCTACACATCCTAACACTGGCCAGGCTTTGTCCTGCCCCTGAGACCAGGGTTCGATCCCGACTACGGGGGGTTCCTGTACGGAGTTTTACGTCCTCCCCGTGACCAGCGTGGGTTTTCTCCGGGATCTCGGGTTTTCTCCCACAATGCAAAGACGGACAGGTTTGTAGGTTAATTGGCTTGGTAAAATTGTAAATTGCCCCTAGTGTGTGTAGGATAGTGTTAGTGTGCGGGGATCGCTGGTCGGTACAGACTCGGTGGGCCAAAGGGCCTGTTTCTGCATTGTATCTCTAAACTAAACTACACTAAAACTTGCTCCGTTTGGTTGTGGCCTGTTTAATACTCCGGGAAGGCACAAATGGTGTGGCATATGTTTGTTTTATTGCGCTTACGTATGTCATGGACAGGAAAGGTTTAAAGGAGTATGGGCCTAATGCAGGTGAATGGGACCATAAACCCATTGAGGGGCATTTTGGTTAGCATGGATGAGTTGGGCTGAATGGCCTGTTCTGCACTCAGTAAGTTGAAATGGGTTAGAAAGGGACGTGTTAATAATGTAACTACAAGTATAATATATAAAGACCAGAGAGTAGTCTGATAGGCATTTAATGTAGACAAACAGACACAGTCACAAATGGAATGAAATACTTTATGTTTGAGAACGTGCAACTGGAATTAGTCTGAATAGATGTTTTTTGGCCAACGCGGACAATAATTGGCTGAATGCCGCACATTTCCACGCTTTGGAAACAAACTGTGTGGCTTTGACAGATATTGCAGGCGCCAGTGTGATTTATCCTTCACATCATCTCCTTGTGCAGAGAAACTGCAGGCAGAGTCCAAAATGCATTTTTCCGTTCCTTAGTCGTCTCAACGGGGCAGCAGTAAAGCTTTGCAGTGTTTGAGTTTCACTTCCCTGCAACTCTCCCTCACTGCCCTTCAATCTTCCTCACATGCGGACCATTCCCCTGGGAGCTGGGACCCCATCTCCAGTACTGGTACCGACCTACAGGAGGCGCTGCCAATATAATATTGTTTGGCATCATCTTGGCTATCCCACGAGGTCGAGGATGATGGTCTACAGTCTGGTGTTTTTAGGAACTCTCAGGTGGCTTATGAGTCCAATCCTGGCTTTGAATGTTCTTCGACATTCAGGACACGTAATTCCAGACGGCAGATCAGGCTTTGCTTGTTGCTGCCTCTCTTTCCGTTTCCTTCTCACTTCTTCTAATCTGCACATCTCTTGGCTTCCAAGGTTGCCGTTCCTTCTTGCATGATGGTTCGCCAGAGTTTTTTGTCCTTGGCATTGGTTTCCCAATTGTCGATGTCGATGTCGATGTCACATTTCTTCAGTAGGCGGCGCGACTCTCGTCAGCAGCGGCCTCTGCAGCCCGTCCGCGTTTTTATTATTTTTTGTCTATGTTTCTGTTATTTTTTGTTATTTTTTTGTTATTTTTTTTGTTGGGGTGTGTGTGTGGGGAGGGAGGGGGTAACTTTTAAATCTCTCCCTGCACGGGAGACCCGACCTTTACTTGTCAACGAGGAGCGGCCTCCAACAGGAGAAGACCGGGGGCTCTGGTGCCGACGACTCACTTCACCGTCGCAGAGCTGGCCGAGTCCGGAGCGGGTGGAGCGGTGGTGGACCGCTGCTGCTGCTGTGGCCCGACCTCCGGAGATTCGGAGGCTGCAACTGTGGGTCTGGTGGACGGCGGCACCGGGAGCCCGCGGGTCCCTGGAGGGAGACCGCTTTTCTGGGCTCTCGCAACGGCGACTTCTCCCGCCCGAGTTGCGGGGTTGAAGAGCTCCTGGAGCGGGGCCTGACATCACCGCCCCACGCGGCTTGGAATGGCCGCGGGACTTTGCGAGCGCCCGCCAGGGGCTCCAACATCAAGAACCCGGTGTGCGACGTTGCACCACCCAGCGTGGCTTTATTGGCCGCGGGACAATCGCCATCGCCAGCTTTGACTTTGACTCTGACATCGAGAGATTTTTTGGCCTTCCACCATGGATGTGATGGATGTTTATGTAAAATGTAAATTATGTTGTGTCTTGGGTCTATTTGTTTGTAATGTATGGCTGCAGAAACGGCATTTCGTTTGGACCTCAAGGGGTCCAAATGACAATTAAATTGAATCTTGATCTTGAATCTTGATCTTCATGCTGGCTTTTAAGGCATCTTTGATGTTGCTGGGAAGAAACTGTTCTTGATTCTGGTGGTCATGATTTTTCGGATCCTGAACCTTCTTGTCTCCAGTAGTAGCGTGATGAGAATGTAGCCGGAGTGGTCTGGCTCTTTGTAACTATTGACTGCCTTTTTGAGATCCCCTTGACCGTGGGGAGGTGAGTACCTGTGATGGATTAGGAAATGTCTAGCACACTCTTTGTTCCTTGGTGTTTGAGTTGCTGAACTAGGCCATGATGCAACCAGTCCATATGTTCTCTACTCTACCACTGTCGAAGACCGAGAGAATATTTATCGACATACGAAATCTCCATAAACTTTGAAGAAAGTTGATGAACTCTCTTTATGATCGCTTGATATCTTGGGCCCAGGACAGATGTTCACAGATATACACGTCCAGAAACTTGAAGTTGTTGTCCTCTCCACTGCTGTCCCATTGATGAAGACTCGTGTGGGGAAGACTTGCCTAATTGGCCAGGGCTCACGTGCTCCTGTACCTTCCTCTCGATGATCGGAGTGAAGTGGGAGCGTGTATCACGGTTGCATCACGGCCTAGTTCGGCAACTTGAACGCCCAGGAGTAAAGAAGACTGCACAAAGTTGTGACCATAGAAACATAGAAACATAGACAATAGGTGCAGGAGTAGGCCATTCAGCTCTTCGAGCCTGCACCGCCATTCAATATGATCATGGCTGATCATCCAACTCAGTATCCTGTACCTGCCTTCTCTCCATAGATCAGATTCAGATTCAGATTCAGATTCAACTTTAATTGTCATTGTCAGTGTACAGTACAGAGACAATGAAATGCATTTAGCATCTCCCTGGAAGAGCGACATAACATATGATTTGAATAAATATTTACATTAGCATATATACAGACATAGTGTTTTTCCTGTGGGAGGAGTGTCTGGGGTGGGGGGTGATTGGCAGTCACCGAGGTACGTTGTTGAGTAGAGTGACAGCTGCCGGGAAGAAGCTGTTCCTGGACCTGCTGGTTCGGCAACGGAGAGACCTGTAGCGCCTCCCGGATGGTAGGAGGGTAAAAAGTCCATGGTTGGGGTGAGTGCAGTCCTTGGCGATGCTGAGCGCCCTCCGCAGACTGCGCTTGCTTTGGACAGGCTCAATGGAGGGGAGCGAGGAACCGGTGATGCGTTGGGCAATTTTCACCACCCTCTGCAATGCCTTCCGGTCGGAGACAGAGCAGTTGCCATACCATACTGTGATGCAGTTGGTAAGGATGCTCTCGATGGTGCAGCGGTAGAAGTTCACCAGGATCTGAGGAGACAGATGAACCTTCTTCAGTCTCCTCAGGAAGAAGAGACGCTGGTGAGCCTTTTTGACCAGAGTTGAGGTATTGTGGGTCCAAGAGAGGTCATCGGAGATGTTAACACCTAGGAACCTGAAGCTAGAAACACGTTCCACCTCCGTCCCGTTAATGTGGATGGGGGTGTGCGTGCCGCCCCTGGACTTCCTACAATGAGCATCTAACTCCCTCTTAAATATAGCCAATGAACTGGCCTCAATTACCTCTGTGGCAGAGAATTCCACAGATTCACCACTCTCTGTGTGAAAAATGTTTTTCTTATCTCGGTCCTAAAAGACTTCCCCCTTATCCTTAAACTGTGAACACTGCCCGGCCCTTCACCAGCTCTGACCTCCCCTCCATCGAAGGGATTTACCGGCGTCGCTGCCTCTAAAAGGCAGCCAGCATCATCAGAGACTCACAGCATCCTGGCCACACACTCATTTCACCCCTGCCATTGGGAAGAAGGTACAGGAGCCTGAAAACTGCAAAGTCCAGGTTCAGGAACAGATTGTTCCCTACAGCCATCAGGCTATTAAACACGACATCCTCAAATAAGCTCTGAACTATATTGATCATTATTGTTATCATTGAACTATTATTGTTTGCTTTTTGTGTGTACGTACTGTATGTGTGCGTGTGTGATCTACATATATATGTATTTGTGTTTGTGTGTATATACACACAAAACTTTTTTTCTCTCTCGATTATTATATTGTTTACAGTGTACTATATTTACATATTCTTCCTGCTGCTGCAAGTAAGAATTTCATTGTTCTATCGGTGACCTATGGCAATAATTTTACATGAATGGTCACTGGAATGAGTAGGTTAACCTATGATGAGCGTTTGTCGGCACTGGGCCTGTACTCGCTGGAGTTTAGAAGAATGAGGGGGGACCTCAATGAAACTTACAGAATAGTGCAAGTAGGTATGTTACAAAACCTACCTGAATCGTCGTTGAGAATCTGTCCCAGCCCCGCGTGTGTGATTTTGGCGCTGTTTAGAGGGGGCGGGTTTAAAACGCGATTTTTTCTAGGCTGTTGCAATCGAAAATGTTCAGCCTAGTAAATCATCAACGGAAAATCGCTGAAAGACCCCGTCGCAAAAGGTATTATTAGTTTTTATGGCCTTGTATAATAGTTATAGTAGTTTAAAAATCACCCTCTAAACCCGCGACCTCTCGCAGCCCCAGGGTTTTATAAAGCAAACAATTAAAGGTATGTACCTTATTTTTACATTAAAAGGGGCTTCTTAAGAACCCTGTATATAAAGTTTTCTATAGCGAGTAGCTCATTTTGGGCTCTTTATATCCCGCAGTATTTTTCTGGGCGTTTGAGGGCACAAATCCACTGCAATGTGAACGTTCTAAACCAGCGCGTTCCACAGGAACCCACTAGAAAGCTGATTTAAAATGGAGTTTAAGAAGGAACTGCAGATGCTGGAGAATCGAAGGTTACACAAAAAAGCTGGAGAAACTCAGCGGGTGCAGCAGCATCTATGGAGCGAAGGAAATAGGCAACGTTTCGGGCCGAAACCCTTCTTCAGACTGATTTAAAATGGACTTTAATTTACAGCAATTGGACACTAAATTCCTTCCATTTGGCCTATAAATTGATGTAAATGAGATTTAAAAATCATGTTTTATTGTGAATTATTTGTGAATATTATTTGGACACTTAGGCTATTTAAAAATGTTAATCATTTATTAAGAAATGGATAGAAGTTTAGATCTAGTAATTGAAGTTTGAAATTAGCTACAATTGGGTAACTAACTAATTATATGCTTTAATTTCAGGTCATCCAAGTAAGATTATTTTATATTTGTTTCAGAATGGTTCAATCTATGATAACTGAAAATTTCATTCAGTTCTCTTAATTTTTAAGAAGGTTATGGGCTTTTGACTGTCCATGATCACAGCTTTTTTGTTATGTCCATAGAAAATCAATAGGGAACAAGATGTTAATTTCCGAGTATGAAAATGGCCATAACTTTTTTATTACTTGAGATATGAAAGTGAATTAGGTGTCAAATTAAACTTATTGTAATGCTTTATCTGATGGGATAAATTGCAGTTTTGATTTTTTAAATCTCAAAATTTTGTAACATTGCTAGTGAAAGGCCTGGATAGAATGGATTCGGAGAGGATGTGTCCACTAGTGGGAGAGTCTAGGACTGGAGGTCGCAGCCTCAGAATTAAAGGACTTTCTTTTAGGAAGGAGATGAGTAGAAATGTCTTTAGTCAGAGTGTGGTGAATCTGTGGAATTCATTGCTACAGAAGGCTGTGTAGGCCAAGTCAGTGGAAATCTTTAAGGTAGAGTGAAATAGATTTTTGATTAGTACAGGTGTCAGAGGTTATGGGGAGAAGGCAGGAGAATGGGGTTAGGAGGGTGTATTATATTGTTTACAGTGAACTATGCTTACATATTCTGTCGTGCTGCTGCAAGTAAGAATATTCTATCTGGGACATATGACAATAAAACACTCTTGACTGTCTCTTGACCAGAGTGGTGTGGGTCTCTGATGATGTTGGCTGCCTTTTTGTGGCAGCACCTCCTGTGGATCCATCCCTCCGATGGTGGGGAGGTCGGTACCTGTGATGGACCAGGCAATGGTGGAGATGGAGGCCCAGCACCAAGGGCAATGGTCCACAGGTGAGGGAAGATTGGATGACAGTGAGAGAGTCACAGGAAAGTGGAACATGAGGCTTCCAAACACAAATTAGAGGAACACCATCACATATTTCGCTCGGGCAGCTTACAGCCCAGTGGTATGAACATTGACTTCTCTCACTTCAGGTAGCCCCGGCATTCCCTCTCTCTCTATCCCTCACCCACCCAAGTCTCACCAGCTTCTCGTTTTCACCCAACAAACAGCTAACAATGGCCTGTTTCCTTTATCATCGTTACTTTTTTTACCTACCTTTCATTCATTGTTCTTTATCTCTCTACATCATCGTCTGTATCTCTCGTTTCCCTTATCCCTAACCAGTTTGAAGAAGGGTCTCGACTCGAAACGTCACCCATTCCTTCTCTCCAGAGATGCTGCCTGTCCCGCTGAGTTACTCCAGCTTTTCTTTGGTATTAACCAGCATCTGCAGTTCCTTCCGACACCTTCCGAGTGATGATCTAAGCTTCATTTGGGACATCACACCCTTGTCAGCTTCCTGCTACTTTAGTTTGCAGGTTTGTTGGCTCCAGAGCTGTACTGTGATAAGAATGTAATGTGCGTTTAACTTGTTCCGCAGTGAGATACTGTGTTCCAAAAATCTCGCTGGCACGTTGCAGATCACTGGTGCTCAAAGAATGCTCCTGGTATTGCCTTTCTTCCATCTCAGTAGGTGTTCTCATGTGTGATATACGAGAGCTCACGTTATCACATTCCTATACTCCCCATGTCGTTTTATCTCAGCCTTGGCTCCACATTATTCACTAGTTTCTTGATTTCCTCAGCACACGATCTTCACCAGTTCACCCGGTAGAAGATGGAGGAACACGGAAACAGGCCCTTCGGCCCTCAAGGTCTGTGCCGGAAATTGTTGCCAAGTTACACTAGGCCTGCGATTTGTGGTGTGCCTCAAGGATCGGTGCTGGGCCCATTGCTGTTTGTGGCTTACATCGATGACTTGGATGAGAATGCAGAAGGCATGATGAGTAAAGGGCCTGTCCCACTTACGTGTCCTTGGCACGCAAATTACGCGACCCGGTGGAATGGATGATGTTTCGGGTCGAGACCCTTCTTCAGTCTGTAAAGAAAGGTCTTGACCCGAAACATCACCCATTGCTTCTCTCCAGAGATGCTGCCGGTCCCGCTAAGTTACTCCAGCATTTTATGTCTATCTTCAATTTTCTAGGCCCCGCTGTTTTTTATTCTTTTTTTTTTTTCGGAAATTATTTTTATTAGATTTTCAAACAAATGTACAATTTACAAGGGGAGGTAAAAAGCTCAAACAATTTAAAAAACACTTAAACAAAATTATCAAATGAAAATATTAATATTTTTATCCATAATATATTCAACCTCCTGTGGTGACCAGTGTTCACAGAAGGCCCCCACAGTCCCCATGGACACCACGTGTGTTCCCTTTCTAGGGACATGCGAGCTCGGACGTAACCCCGGAAAAGGGGCAGGCAGCCGACCACTGTGCGGCCATCGACTGCCCGCTGCCTGGACCCGCGAATGGCCATCTTGGCCAGGCCCAGGAGCAGACCGACAGGGAGACCCCCTCCTCCCTCCCGACCCTCCCCCCTCTGTACCGGGTGCCCATAAATTAATAGCGTTGGACTAAAATGTAGCCAAAACTTGAGGAGCAGCCCCTTCAGATACTCGAACAGTGGCTGCAACCTCTCACACTCTATGTACACATGGAACACGGTCTCTTCCTCACCGCAGAAATGACAAGCAGGGGAATAGTCTGTGAACCGGCTCAAATACCTATTACAGGCCACGGCTTTGTGCAACACTCTCCACCCCAGGTCCCCGATGTAAAGGGGGAGGACTCCCTTGTAGAGAGACGTCCACTGGGGACCGCTCCCCTCGTCAGGTGGTAACACGGACCGCCAGGGTGTGTCTGGACGGAAGACGAGGGCGAGGAAGTGGAGAGTGTGCAAGAGCAGCCTGTACAGTACGCGCCTCTCCGCGTCACAGAACAGCACGCTGGGCATCTGGGAAAGGCGGCTCATGTTGCATGGGGCCGGCTCTCGGGGAGGGACCCGGGCCGTGGGCCCTATGAACAATTCCGACTGAGCGGGGGTAAGCTCGTCCGGAATCGCTCCATGCACACGCCTCTCCTGAACACCCACCGTCACAGCCACGACACCCCCCCCCCCCCTCCCCCTGAGGAGCACGGCCCTGGCTGAAGGTGACCAAATTCCTGGCCTTCAGGAGGTCACGGTAAAAGCCAGGCAACTCCCGCCTAGCGCGTCAACTCATCCCCGCTACCGGGAGCCGTGAGCCCTCCTGAAGGCAGCGCCCCGGCGGTAAAAATACGTCGCCAGCACGTGCCATTTAGGAGGGTAGTCCGAGTAGACGTACCTCCGCAGGGTCCTGAGTCGGAGAGCCGCCACCTGGGTACGAATACAGACCAGCGCCTGACCACCCTCCTCCAACGGGAGACTCAGAACCCCAGCAGAGACCCAGTGGTTCCTCTCACCCCAGAAGAAGTTGACCAATCTCCTCTGTAACATGGTTATAAAATAAGAGGACGGGACCATAGTGGCCATCGGTACCACAGCAGAGAGGTCACCAGCTGGTTTATAACTACAGCCCTGCCCAGGTAAGAGAGCACACCAAGTAGGCCGGACCAACGTCCCAGCCGGGCGATCACCTTCGCCTCCAGCTCCTGCCAGTTCGCCGGCCAGCCCCCCTCAGCGGGACTCAGGTAGACCCCCAGATAGAGGGGGTGCGTGGTACTCCACGCAAAACCTGCCATCTCCTCCGGCAGGGAGTCCACCTGCCACCCACCCACCAAGAGACCAGAACACTTCCCCCAGTTGATCTTGACGGAGGAAGCAGCCGAGAAAACCTGCTGGCACTCACGCATCCTCCGCAGGTCAACAGGGTTGGTGAACATTAGAGTTCTTCAAAAGGCGGAGATCGCCCTTCTTGGGCAGCAGGACAACAACTGCCCTGCGCCACGAGACGGGCATCTCCCCAGTCGCCAGGCTCTCCCCCAGGACCTTCATATAGTCACCCGCCAGGACATCCCAGAAGGCTCTAAGGTACTCCACAGTCAGCCCATCCAGCCCTGGAGACTTGCCCCCTTGAGCTGGTGCAGGGCACCAGTCATCTCCTTCAGAGTTAGGGGATCATCCAGGTGTTCAGCCACATCATTGCACACAGCAGGTAAGCACTCCCACAGGACCTCTTGCGCCTCCCCACTCGATGTGCCTGCCGAGAACAGAGTCTTGTAGAAAAACCGAACCGAGGCACCAATGCTCCCTGGATCTGTGACAGAGGAGCCATCATCCGCAAGCAACTCAACAAGCTGCCTGCGGGCTCCTCGCCCCTTCTCCAGAGAAAACAAAAAGTGGAGGTGCGGTCCAGATCATGCAACATCTGGACTCGCGACCTCACATACGCACCCCGGGACCTCCTAAGCTGCAAGTCCCTCAGTGCTCCCTTCTTCTCCTGGTACTCCTCCCACTCACACGAAGCCCCACCAGTCTGATCCAGACGTGCCTCCGAGTCCAGCAACTCTCTCTCAAGCCGTCCGATCTCGGAGTCCCGCTCCTTGGTCGACCCCCTCGCGTAGCCCTGGCAAAACAGACGGACGTAGGCCTTCCCCACGTCCCACCACTGCCTTAGGGAAAGGAAACGCCCCTGCCTCTCTCTCCACCTCGCCCAGAACTGCCTGAATGAATCCCGGAATCAGCGATCCTCCAACTGCTGGCTGTTAAAATGGCAGTACGCGGACCCAGCCCGTGTGCGCATCGGGATAAAATCCACTCGCACCAGGCAATGGTCCGAGCATGGTGCTGGCTGCATGGAGGCTGCCGAAACACAGGAGACATAGGCCTTGGACACGTATAAATGATCAATACGGGAACCACCACCCTCAAACCTGTACGAGAAGGCGTTATAGTCGGGATGGAAATTCCGCCAAGCATCTACCAGTTCAAAAGAGTCCACCATCTCCCTTAAAGTCTTTACTGCACCCGGGTCACGCTGAACGCCAGAGCGATCTCTTACCTCGAGGGCACAATTAAAATCTCCCCCAAGGAAAACACACTCCCCACGGTCGATAGTATTCAACAACGTGGTCACTTCCCTTGTTAAGCGTGTCTGCATTACGCCGATCTTGGGGGCGTACACATTAATGAAGTGTAATGGCACGCCATCCAAGCGCACAGCCAGATACAGCAAACGGCCTGGTACAATGTCCTGCACTTTGAGGATCTCTGGCTGGAAAGACGGGGCCAACAGGAAGGCCACTCCACTCGAATTGGAGCTGAGATGACTCATGTAGACCCCCCTTCCCACACCAGGAGCCAGGTGGGTTCATCACTAGCCACAGTGTGTGTTTCCTGCAGGAAGCTCACCGCATACCTCCCGTCCCTGAGCACTGAGAGATGGTGAAACCTACGGAGAGACCCCCTGCCCCCATTGATATTCAGGCTGGCTATAGTGACCTTCATTTTGAAAGTACACTAGATCTTTTACCCGCCCCGGTGAAGGATTGGAGCCACCCCTAACCTTCTGCCCTCTCTTTAGGGCCTTAAAAAGCTCTTGGAACTGGCGCCTCTCATTTCTTATTAGCCCCACCTCATTCCCCTTCTTCTAAAGGATGGCATGAATGGACTGCATGGGCGCACTCAGATCCGACCAGCGGTCGACAGCCAAATCCACCTTGTTCCCACTCCCTCTAGTGTCCTTTAAGAACTTCTGAAGTTCCCAGACTTCGACAAGTCGAGACACGGGGCCGCGGGTGGAGCAGTCCGTCAACTCACTGTCGATGGACTCCGCGTACCCCTCCTCCTCGCACTCAATGTCCGAGCCCGAGTCTGGACGGTTACTACTCTCAGCCGCCTCGCTCACCCCTCCCTGTGAGGTGGGCATTACAGCCACATCACACAGTCCCTCCTCTGTCACCATCCCACCCCCAGGATCAGTGACAGGGGCAGGTACTGGTGCCTCTGACTGCGGCAAGCTATCTGACAATTGGCCAGTCTCCTGTACGCTCCCACCACCCTCTGTAACCGGATTGGGAACAGTGAAGTCGGACCAAGTCTCCGGGCCTTGCTGTAAGCGTGCCTGTCTGGAGTCCGGCCGAAGGACATGATCCAGAACGATCTTCCCCTCCTCCCCACCCAGAGTACCCGCCCCTGCACCGTCACCCACAGAGTCCCCGTCCCCCTCCACCAGGTGAATCACCTCACTGTGGCCCTCAGGGGCCGATGTTACTGGAGTCTCCCCTGCTCCCTCAACCAGTGGGGCATCACACCCCTCAACTGGGCTTGTAGCCTCAACAGGGAGCTCATGTTGGGGACCCACCCCCTCACCCAAGTCCTCCCCTTCAGGCTGCCCCTGGTCATCCACTAAGCTAGTAGACGCGTTCTCTGGGGGAACAGCCCCCAAGAGTAATATATCGCCACTCTCAGGTGGTCCCTGACGTACAGAGGCATCCTCCCACTCAGAGGAAGTGTGCCCTGGGTACTCCACCTCAACAGGAGGGGAAGGCTCCCCTTCAGGTTGCCCCTGACCTTCAGGGCCCTTCTCTGTATCGGAGGACCCATGCCTCCTCCTCTTCCAACCACTGGCGTGCGGTGGTACGGTGAGCTCCATTGCAGAAGCCTCTACCTCCGCACTACCATCTATCTCTGAGGCGAGCACAAAATGATCTGCTGCCAGGGGTCCCGCTTGGAGGTGATCATCATCTAGGGGACCCGCCTGGAGATGTTTCTTCTTTTTCTTGACTTTCCTCCCCCCGCTGTTGCTCCCAAACCTTCCCATCCACCCCACGCACTTCACCGGCATCCACCGCCACAGGGACGGGACATGGGGGTGGTGGGGGGATACGGGTTTGTGGGTAGGGGAGTAAAGCCTTCATGGGCCACCGTGGTAAAACCAGCAGCCCCAGATGGGCCAGTAGTGCTTTCCCGGGCCCATCGTGGTGGAACTGGCAGCCCGGGTCCTGGGACAAATCCTGCGAAAATGCCCCACCTTTTTGCAAGCGTGACAACGCACTTGGCCCGCATTCCAGAACACGCGATAGGAGAAATCATCCACCTCCACCTCAAAACTCCCCTCCGTGTCCGTCCCCTGTGCCAACTGTATAGACACGTGACGCTTGAACGTATATATATGTTGCATCTCAGGATCGTCAAACCTGTACAACAGTTTGGTGAGCCCTGACCGCACCCCCCCCAGCTTCCTTACATGTGGGATCAGGAGCGCATCCGGAACAAAAGTGGGAACGTTGGACAGAATGACCGGCAAAATGGGACCCCCCAACGGGTCCACCGCCGTGAAATTCCCGCCTGCTGTTACACCCCTTTCCAGAGCCAGAGCCACCGCCCGTTCAGTCTTTAGTAGAACAACAACCTTCCCACTGACCACCGCACCCGAGACTATGGCTTTCTTGCCAACAGTCTCACCCAGCGCATCTAGAAAGGCCTTGAAGGGCAGGTTGCTCTGCATGTACATTTTTATACCATGTGTGCGCCCCATCAACTCGTGACCCCCAGTCTCCGAGACTGTCGACCGTGCTACAGCTGCATAACTCTGAGGGGCCGCCATCTATAGAGCGTGGCACAACACACAATGTATCAGTACTTTATATCCAAGCAGTCTCTCTGCAGTTGCTGCACCTCCACTCTTTTCCAGCAGTCAAATAACCATATAATA
This sequence comes from Leucoraja erinaceus, assembly GCF_028641065.1. Taxonomy (NCBI): domain Eukaryota; kingdom Metazoa; phylum Chordata; class Chondrichthyes; order Rajiformes; family Rajidae; genus Leucoraja; species Leucoraja erinaceus. The sequence continues at coordinate 10,556,414 of NC_073414.1, read as the reverse complement.
TAATATAACCATATAACAATTACAGCACGGAAACAGGCCATCTCGACCCTACAAGTCCGTGCCGAATAAAATAGTCTTGTGAAGGCTTTCCTGGCAAGCAACAGAAGCAGTCTCCTCCTGATAAGGTAGGAAATGCCCGTGACAATCCTTCCCGTCGTTAAAAATGGAGCTTCCGGAGGCTTCTTCCCCAGGTCTCCGTCGCCTCCCCGGCTTCAACAAAATCCAAGGCACTGTTGCCGTTCTTACCCAGCACACCTGGACTGGGCAAGTCGGTGTAGGAGGGAGCTTTCCAATGTTACTGTCCACAAACACCGCTCCAGACTCAGCTCCGACTTGTACAAGTGTAACTTGGCATTCCGCCAACCACAGGCGCTCCTACGACTTTACAGATAGACGGACAAATCCTCCCTAATTAGAGGAATCTTTGAAACAAAGAAAGTCTCTGCAGATCGACAAAGCTCTGAACTGCAAAGTCTGACTGCTTTTGTTTCTCCCCGCCAAACAAATCCTTCCGAAAAGTTCATCAAATCCTCCCCACCAGCAGAAACGCTCTTCTCCTGGCCCCGCTCTGGGAGTAGGAGTGGGTGCGGATCCGGACTGCAACGGCCGTGAGCCCCAGGCCGAGCTCGGCGATCGTTTGCCTGCTTCTGCTGCTGTTGAAGGTGAAACGTTGCGTCATGCCAGGGTCTTGGGCCTGTCCCACTTTGGCCGTCAGTTGCGCGACATGCCGTTGGCGCGCGAAGATTTCGTTCACTACAAACATTTCGGAGCCCCGCGCGATGTCGCGCACAACTACACACCCCTCCGCGCCTCTCAGTGGGACCGGCCACGTGCGGCCATACGATGCTCTTGCTCCTCAACGTGACCACGAGGTCGTGTAATTTGCATGCCAAGGACACGTAAGTGGAACAGGCCCTTAAGTTTGCAGATGACACTAAAGTGGCTGGTATCATAGATAGCGAAGATGATTACGTAGACATAGCGAAGATGATTATCAAAACATTACCGCAGGATCTTGACCAGTCGGGGAACTGGGCTGAGAAGTGGCTACGTTTAATGCAGACAAGTGCAAGGTGTTCAATTTGGAAAGTCAAGGGCAGGAGCTTCACAGTGAATGCAAGGCTCTGGGGAGTGTTGTAGGGATGAGGGATCCAGAAGTACAGGCACATAGTTCCTTGAATGTGGCATCACAGGTCAAGAAAGCTTTTGGCACAGTGGCCTCCATCAGTCACGGTATTGAGGAGAGTAGTTGGGATGTGATGATTCAGATTCAGATTCAAACTTTATTGTCATTGTGCAGTGTACAGTACAGAGACAATGAAATGCAGTTAGCATCTCCATACAAGAGCGACATAGAATATGAGCAATAAATATATATATTAACATGCATACAGTCATAGTAGTGCAATTATTTTTTTCCTGGTGGAAGGAGTGTCCGAGGGGTTGTGATTGGCAGTCACCGAGGTACAGTGTTGCGTAATGTAACAGCCGCAGGGAAGAAGCTGTTCCTGGACCTGCTGGTCCGGCAACAGAGAGACCTGTAGCGCCTCCCGGATGGGAGGAGGGTAAACAGTCTGTGGTTGGGGTGAGAGCAGTTATACGGTTGTACAAGACATTGATGAGGCCACATTTAGAGTATTGTGTTCAGTTCTGGTCACCCGTCATAAGGAAGATGTAACAGGCCCTTCAAGTCTGCATTGACCAGCGATCCCCATACACTAGTGCTACCCTACACACACTAGGAACAATTTACAATCTTTACCAAAGCCAATTAGCCTACAAACCTGTTCATCTTTGGCCCATCCTGCCCTGATCTCTCATTTACTGAAGGCTGTATTAATAGTGAGATAGAGAGATATGGCACCAAAACAGGCTCTTCAACCCACAGAGCCATGTTGACCATGAACCATCCATGAACACTAATCCTCCATTACTCCAATCCAACTTTGTTCCTTCCGTTTGCTGTCAAACCTCCTGATTCTATCATTCACCTGCACATAAGGCACATTTTTCAGGGGCCAATTAACCTACACCCCATGTGGGTGGAAACCGGTGCACCCGGAGTAAACCCACGCAGTCACAAAGGGAACATGCAAACTCCACACAGACAGCAGCGGAGATCAGGTTGGAACCCTGGTCTCTGGTGCTGTGAAGCAGAGGTTCTACCAGCTGTGCCGGAGCTGGAGCTTGGAAACGCACCCTGTGTCTCTTGTCCACTAGTGCCTGTGAGCATCCACACGTCGACACCCCTCTGGCCTACCTGATCACTGACCTGTTAGGACAGGGCCAGTGCACCCACTCACGCTTGGATATCTCCATTGTTCTCTCAGTGTGTCTCAATGCAGTGTGCTCTCCTGATCACTGTGGGACCAGCGGGACACTATTCCTTGCAGCACACGGGGATGAGGGGCGATCTTGAGGTGTATAAGGTCATGAGAGGAATAGATCAGGTAGATGCACAGAGTCTCTTGCCCTGAGTAGGTGAATAGGTTTAAAGTGCAGAGGAAAAGATTTAATAGGAACCTGATGGATAACTTTTTCACACAGAGGGTGATGGGTGTATGGAACGAGCTGCCAGAGGAGGTAGTTGAGGCTGGGACTATCCCAACGTTTCAGAAACAGTTAGACAGGTACATGGATAGGACAGGTTTGGAGGGATATGGACCAAATGCTGGCAGGTGGGACTAGTGGGCAAGTTGGGCTGAAGGGCCTGTTTCCACACTGTATCACTCTATGACTCTGTAACAGAGGTGCCCTGGCATCATGAAGGGAAAGTAATCTGTTCCTGTTGAGCTGCTGAAACTACCGTGTCGGGGGGTGCTTGTGCACAGAGCGTTTATCCATTGGTTTTCAGGATCCATAATGTCGTCAAACCTCCTGTCCATTTCTTGCACCAGTCCATCCAAGGAGAGGTGTAACGGAGCCCAGATGTTGAAAGGCAGCGAGGTTCGTCGTGCCGACATCAGAGCTTGCACCAAGGGCCACACTGCTCCATCGCTGGGCGTAGCCCTACAACAGCGTAAATGCAGGAGCTAATGGAAGCATGCGGGCTTGGTGCAGAGAGCATGGAACAGCACAGCACAGGAACAGGCCCTTCAGCCCGCAATGTCAATGCTGAACATGATGCCAAGGTAAACCAATCCCCTCTGCCTGCACGTGATCCATATCCCTCCATTCCCTTCATATCCATGTGCCTACCTAAATATGTAGGAAGGAACTGCAGATGCTGGTTTAAATCAAAGATAGACACAAAATGCTGGAGTAACTCAGCAGGACAGGCAGCATCTCCGGAGAGAAGGAATGGGTGACCACCTGAAAGCCTCTTAAACGCCACTATCGAAAAGCTTGGATAGAGTGGATGTGGGAGGATGTTTCCACCAGTGGGAGAGTGTAGGACGAGAGGACACAGCCTCAGGATTAAAGGACGTTCTTTTAAGAAGGAGATGAGGAGAGATTTCTTTAGTTAGAATAGTGAATCTGTGGAATTCTTTGCCACAATTTGCACTGGAGGTCAAGTCAGTGGATATTTTTAAGGCAGAGATAGATAGACTCTTGATTAGTACGGGTGTCAGAGGTTATAGGGAGAAGGCGGAATTGGGTTAGGAGGGAGAGATAGATCATCAGTTATTGAGTGGTGGAGTACACTTGATCGGCCGAATGGCCTAATCTGCTCCTATCACATGATGAACTTATGATCATCATGTGAAAGTCAAAAAGGCACAACAAAGGATGTACTTTCTGAGGTAGACAAAAGCGCTGGAGAAACTCAGCGGGTGCAGCAGCATCTATGGAGCGAAGGAAATAGGCAACGTTGCGGGCCGAAACCCTTCTTCAGACTGATGATGAATGGATGTACTTCAGGATGTACCTCTTCAAGATGTACTTCTTCAGGATGTAATTCTTCGGGATGTACTTAACCATATAACCATATAACAATTACAGCACGGAAACAGGCCATCTCGGCCCTACAAGTCCGTGCCGAACAATTTTTTTTCCCCTTAGTCCCACCTGCCTGCACTCGTACCATAACCCTCCATTCCCTTCTCATCCATATGCCTATACTTCCGGCGGCAGCTGAGGAAATACAATCTGCCACAGGCAATGATGGTCCAATTCAATACGCCCATCGTAGAGTCTGTCCTCACCTTCTCCATCATAGTCTGGTTTGGCTCAGCCACCAAGCATGACACCTGGAGGCTGCAGTGAATCGACCGATCAGCAGAGAAGGTTATTGGCTGCAACCTTCCCTCCATTGATGAACTGTACACTGCAAGGGCCAGTAAGCGAGCGGGCAAGATCATCTCTGACCCCTCTCACCCTGGCCACAAACTCTTTGAATCACTTCCCTCTGGAAGGCGACTCCGGACTGTCAAAGCTGCCACAGCCAGACATAAAAAACAGCTTTTATCCACGAGTAGTTGCTCTACTCAACAACCAAAAATCTGTAGCCTCCTTTTGCTCTGGTATTTTATTTAATTCACATGTTTAATCAATAATGTTTTATATGTGTCATTCCTAATTTTCACTGTATGTCATGTTGTCCCTTGCGGGCGGAGCACCAAGGTGAATTCCTTGTATGTGAATACTTGGCCAATAAACTTATTCATTCATTCATGATCATATCACCTCCATCACCTCCCTTGACAATACATTCCAGACACCTACCACCCTCTGCATAGAAATCTGTTTTAATTATTTCCCCATTACCCTTAAAACGCTCGGTCCGCATTAACCGACCTGATCTCCCGGTGGCTCAGCACTTCAACCCCCTCCCATTCCGTATCCGACCTTTCTGTCCTGGGTCTCCTCCATGGCCAGAGTGAGCAACACCGGAAACTGGAGGAGCAGCACCTCATATTTCGCCTGGGCTGTCTGCATCCCGATGTCCTGAACATTGTCTTCTCCAATTTCTGGTAGCCCTTGCTGTCTCCTCCCCTTCTCAGCTCTCCCTCAGCTCTCTGGCACCTCCTCTTCCTTTCTTCTTCCCGCCCCCACACTGCATCAGTCTGAAGAAGGGTTTCGGCCCCAAACGTTGATTATTTCCTTCGCTCCATAGATGCTGCCGCACCCACTGAGCTTCTCCAGCATTTTTGTCTACCTTCGATTTTCCAGCATCTGCAATTCCTTCTTGAACTTAAAACTATGCCCTCTGGTCCTCTAACATTTCCACCCTGGGAAAAAGGTTCTGATGGTCTGATTGTCTACTCTCTCTAAGCAGGGCACCTATAGATGGGTCTCGACCCAAAACATCACCCTTTCCTTCTCTCCAGAGATGCTGCCTGTCTCGCTGAGTTACTCCAGCATTTTGTGTCTATCAGTGGCATAAAGTGAATATTAAAGGATGGCGGTGGAGTTGGACTTCCCTGGTCATGTCTAACTTTAAATGATTTACGTGTAGTTACTTAGGAGTAAAGTCCTAAAGCATAACGCTGCCTGCTAGGGCGGCACGGTGGCTCAGCGGTAGAGTTGCAGCGTTTGCAGTGCCTCAGACCCGGGTTCGAATCAGACCACGGGTGCTGTCTGTATGGAGTTTGCACGTTCTCCCCGTGACCTGCGTGGGTTTTCTCCGAGATCTCCGCTTTCCTCCCACACTTCAAACACGTCCAGGTTTTGTAGGTTAATTAACTTGGTGTATGTGTAAATTGTCCCTAGTGTGTGTGTAGGATAGTGTTAGTGTGTGGGGATCGCTGGTCGGCACGGACTCGGTGGGCCGAAGGGCCTGTTTCCGCGCTGTATCCCTATCTCATAATCATAATCATACTGTATTAGCCAAGTATGTTTTGCAACATACGAGGAATTTATCTATCTCTATCTCCGCAACAGCTGTTACGTGTTGATGTCAATTGTCTAAAGAAGAGAATGCAATAGGACACAAAATATATTAAAATAAGCTTTAACAGTCTATATTTCATTGAAGGCTTGTGCTTTTAACTCTAATTCTAACAGTGTGTGTGTGTGTAGTTCCCTTTAACTGACAAAGAGCACCCTTGGACTGAATGTGATTTAAATGTCTTTCCTGAATGATTGAGGCTTTCATCACTTCATATCATCTCCTGGTTTAATATCTTCCAAACCCTTCAGGTTCTTAATCCCATTCATTGAAGGTGTGAGATAAAATCTATTTTATCTTTATTCAGTACTGTGGTATATTCTGGGGATTAACCACAATGCTACTCTGAATGAAATGACTGTTATTGAAACCATGAATTGCCATTTCTATATAAGGTCGGAAGCAATTCCACAAGGAGCTCGCTCGCTGCATATTAGGAAATCTATCGCTGATATCAAGTCAAGTGATAGGAACAGAATTAGGCCATTTGGCCCATCAAGTCCAATCCGCCGTTGATCTATCTCTCCTTCCTGTCCCTATTCTCCTGCCTTCTCCCCGTCAACAAGAATCAAGAATTTGAATCTATCCACCTCTGCCTTAAAAGTATTCACTGACTTGGCCTCCACTAAAAGAATTCCACAGATTCACCGCCCACTCGCAAGTCCTTCGAGTGACTCATCCCCCCTCCCCCCCGCCACTTTCCACTCCTCATTCTCCCCTTCTACCCTTACATCCACCTCTCTGGCTTTACAGTTCATTCTTCCTCTTCTCTACTTATCTGACAGCCTTTGGTTTCCTTTTCACCTCCAGCCTTTGCCGCTCTCTCCACCTGATCACCCTCTCCCTCACCTATATCCACCTATTACTTACCAGGGTTTGCCCAGCCCCTTATCTCCCCTCAACTCCAATAAGTCCGAAGAAGGGTTTTAGTTTGAGTTTGGGAGATACAGCATGGAAACAGGCCCTTCGGCCCACCGAGTCCGCACCGACCAGCGTTCCCCGCACATTAACACTATCCCAGTTTGGGAGATACAGCATGAAGACAGGCAGTTTGGCCCATCGTGTCTGCACCAACCAACGAATAGCTGTACACTAGTTCGACATAATGCCAGTTTTGCATCCTACACTCCAGGGGTAATTTACAGAAGCCAATTAACCTACAAGCCTGCACATCTTTGGTTTGTGGAAGGAAACCGGAGCATCCGGAGAAAACCCACGCTGTCACTGAGAGACGCTCAAGCTCCGTACAGATAGCACACGTAGTCAGGATTGAACCCGGGTCTCTGGCGCTGTGAGGTAGCAACTCTACCTGGGAGATGGGCAAGGTCCTCAATGAATGTATTTACCGAGGAGAAAGACAGTAGGACGGAGGGACTTGGAGCAGTCACTGGAAGTGTCTAGAGAGCAGTCAGGGTTACCATCGAAGAAGTACTGACGGTACTGTTGTGTATGAAGGTAGACAAATCTCCAGGGCCTGATCAGATATATCCAAGGACATTGTGGGGGAACTAGAGAGGAAATTGCAGGAGCCCTGGTTGAAATTTACAAATCGGCCTTAAATACAGGAGAGGTGCCAGAAGACTGGAGGGTGGCAAATGTCGTGCCTCTTTTCAAGAAGGACTGCAGGGAAAATGCTGGGAACTATAGGCTGGTGAGCTTAACATCTGTAGTTGGTAAGTTACTGGAGAGTATTCTGAGGGATAGTATATACAGGGATTTGGATGGGCAAGGGCTGATTAGGGATAGTCAGCATGGTTTTGTACGTGGGAGGTCGTGTTTCACAAATCTGATTGATGTTTTGAAGACGTGAGAAAAAAGGTTGATGAGGGCAGAGCTGTAGATGTTGTGTACATGGACCTCAGTAAGGCGTTCGACAAGGTTCCGCATGGTAGGCAAATCTCATACGATCCAAGGAGAGATAGGTGAATGGATATCAAATTGACTCTATGGAAGGAAGCAGAGGGTGATGGTGGAAGGTTGCTTCTCAGACTGGAGGCCTGTGACTAGTGGTGTGCCTCATGGTTCGGTGCTGGGCCCGTTACTGTTTGTCATCTACATCAATGATTTGGATGAGAACATACAGGGCAAGATTAGCAAGTTTGCTGATGATACAAAAATGAGTGGTTTTGCAGACAGTGAAGATGGTTGTGAAAGATGGCAGCAGGATCTGGATCAATTGGCCAGGTGGGCGGAGGAATGGTTGATGGAATTTAATACAGAGAAGTGTGAGGTGTTGCATTTTGGGACTTTGAACAAGGGCAGGACCTACATAGTAAATGGTAGGTGGCCTTCATCAGTATTGAGTATAGAAGTTGGGAGGTCATGTTGCAGTTGTATAAGACATTGGTAACACCACATTTAGAATATTGTGTTCAGTTCTGGGCACCATGTTATAGGAAAGATATTGTCAAGCTTGAAAGGGTTCAGAAAAGATTTACGAGGGTGTTACCAGGACTAGAGGGTGTGAGCTATAGGAAGAGGTTGAGTAGGCTGGGTCTCTATTCCTTGGAGCGCAGGAGGATCAGGGGTGATCTTATAGAGCTGTAGAAGATCATGAGAGGAATAGATTGGGTAGATGCACAGAGTCTTTTACCCAGAGGAGGGGAATCGAGGACCAGAGGTTCAATTTGAAGGGGAAAAGATTGAATAGGAATCCGAGGGGTAACTTTTTCACACAATGGGTGGTGGGTGTATGGAACAAGATGCCAGAGGAGGTAGTTGAGGCTGGGACTATCCCATCATTTAAGAATCAGTTGGACATGTACATGGGTAAGACAGGTTTGGAGGGATATGGACCAAGCGCAGGCAAGTGGGACTAGTGTAGCTGGGACATTGTTGGCCAGTGTGGGCGAGTTAGGCAGAAGGGCCTGTTTCCACACTGTATCACTCTATAACTCTTCCTCTATGACCTGCAGTTCCTGGTGTCTCCATGAAGAACCATATGTCCTCCTGTTCCTAATACTAACGTTATAGTTTTCATTGGAACAGCATGACTGCAATACTTGACGGCAGTGAAGGTGAAGCTCAGACAGATCATCAAAAACTTGGTCAAAGATGAAAGTTTTATCGAGTTGGAGAGGCTTAGGGATGTATTCCAAGGCTTAGCGATTGGCAGCTGTAGGAATGATCAGCCACTGTGGAGCAAAGGAAATTACAGATGCAGGACTGTAAGAAAGCAGGATGGAGGTTGAGGGGAGACTGATAGAAGTCTATAAATCAAGAGAGGCACAGATTGGCTACCTAGTCAGATTTTTGTGGCAATGTCAAAGAGCAGAGGGCTTAGCTTTAAGGTCAGAGGGGGAAAGTTTAAAAGTTTAATGGAGGTTTACGAGAATGATCCCAGGAATGAGTGGGTTAACATATGATGAGCGTTTGACAGCACTGGGCCTGTACTCGCTGGAGTTTAGAAGGATGAGGGGTCTCCTCATTGAAACTTACCGAATAGTGAAAGGCCTGGATAGAGTGGATATGGAGAGGATGTTTCCACTAGTGGGAGAGTCTAGGACTGGAGGTCACCCCTTGCAAGCGACTGAATTTCATTCCTCACCAACAGGGCAACCCCACCCCCTCTGCCCACCTGTCTGTCTTTTCGACAGTAGGTATACCCTTGAATATTCAGTTCCCAGCCCTGGCTCTCTTGCAGCCATGTCTCAGTAATTCCCACAACATTATACTTGCCAATTTCTAAATGAGTTTCAAGCTCGTCCACTTTATTCCTTATACTTCGCGCACTCATATACAGCACTTTGACCTTGGTATTCACTTCCCCCCTCGCAATTGGCCCTGACCTTACTCTGTTGTCCATTCTCAAGCTTTCCTTCCCATTAATTTGAGAATCTTTTGCAATTTTTCCTGTAGCCACTTCCCCTTCAACTCCATCTTTATACTCCCAATGTGTCAATGCCTCCCCCCCACTATTTAGTTTAAACCCACACGTGTAGCCCTAGCAAACCTGCCTGCCAGAACATTGGTCCCCCTCCAGTTAATGTGTAACCCGTCCCTTTTGTACAGGTCACCCCTACACCAGAAGAGATCCCAGTGGTCTATAAATCTAAATCCTTTCTCCCTGCTCCAGCCCCTCAGCCACACATTTAGATCCCCTATCTCCTGTTCCTGTCCTCACTAGCACGAGGTACTAGAAGCAATCCAGAGATAACAACCCTAGAAGTCCAGCAGTCTTCTTCCCAACTCTCTGAAGTCATGTTGGAGAACCTCCTTCCTCTTCTTCCCGATGTTGTTTGTGCCCACGTGCACAACTACTGCCGGCTGTTCACCTTCTCTCTCTCGAGGATGTTCAGAATTCGGCTTGTGACATCCTGAACCCTGGCACCAGAGGGGCAACAGACCATCCTCGCATCTCGTCTGTCGCCAAAGAATCTCCTGTCCGCTCCTCGAACAATGGAGTCGCCCACCACTCCATGCCGTAAGGCCGTGGTGTTCCTGTGCTGTGCTGATCCGTGCTCGACATCCCAAGCCCCTGTGCTGTCACTAATGCATAATGACATTGTAATCTGCCTTTCCCCAATTACAGACCTTCCACCAACATCCTGTCCTTATTCAACACAATCTTAAATCTTAGGGAGTTCTCAGCATTGTATTTCACCAGTACCTCAGACAAAGTCCAATGTCCTCAATGGGCTAGAGGTGAATCGAATAATGCCCTAGGTAATGGATGGATGCTGGGATGGATCAGTAGTAAGGAAGGCAAATTCAATGCCAGCATTTATATCAAGAGGACTGGAATACAAAAACGGGGATGGAATGCTGAGGCTCTATAAGGTGCTGGTCAGGCCGCATTTGGAGTACTATGAACTAATTTGGGCCCCATATGTGGAGAAGGATGTGCTGGCTCTGGAGAGGGTTCAGAGGAGGTTTACAAGAATGATCCCAGGAATGAGTGGAATTAACATATGATGAGCATTTAACAGCACTGGGCCTGCACTTGCTGGAGTTTAGAAGGTTGAAGGGGGACCTCATTGAAACGTACAGAATAGTGAAAGGCATAGATAGAGTGGATGTGGAGAGGATGTTTCCACTGGTGGGAGAGTCTAGGACCAGAGGTCACAGCCTCCGAACTAAAGAGCGCTCTTTTAGAAAGGAGGTGAGGAGGAAGTTCTTTAGTCAGAGGGTGGTGAATCTGTGGAACTCATTGCCACAGAGGGCGGTGGAGGCTGTCAGTGGATATTTTTAAGGCAGAGAGACAAATTCTTGATAGGAACGGGTGTCAAGGGTTATGGGGAGAAGGCAGGAAAATGGGATTAGGAGGCAGAGATCAGCCATGATTGAATGATGGAGTAGACTCGATGGGCCGAATGGTCTAACTCTACTGCTATAACTTGTGAACTGGTGAATTTGTATAAAGTGAGATTAGATAGTCTGGCTTTATTCTCATTGGAGCATGGGAGGATGAGGAGTGGCCTTATAGAGGTTTTTACAGTGATGGATTCAGTCAGAGTTTTATTCTCCAGGGCAGGAGAGTCTGGAACAGGTTTAAGGTGAGAGGGGAGAAATTGAAAGGGGATATGAGAGGCGAACTTAACACTCATATACTAGAGAGTATTTTGGAATGACCTGCTGGCGATGAGAGGCAGATGGAATTACACCATTTAAAGGGCATTCTCTCAGATACATAGATCTAAAGGGTGAAGAGGACCTAATGAGTCTAATGCAGGTGAATGGGGTGAATGAACGGGGTTTGCATGGATACAATACCGTAGAACTTTATTAACCCACGCGGTCATGGGGAGAACGTGCAAACTCCGTACAGACAGCACACGTAGGATCGAACCTGTGTCTCCGGAACTTTCAGGCAGCAACTCTACCGCTGCACCACCAAGGTACCATTCATATCCATTACATTCCCATTCAAGTGATTTATTTATACAAAAAAAGATGCAATGTGCTGGAGTAACTCAGCAGGTCAAACCAGCATCTTCAGTTCCTTGTGTCTCCAATTGATGCTAGATGAAGTGGGACCCGTTTAGTCCCAGTCACGCGGGAGGCCTGGACTCCAAACGCAACCCATTCCTCAATGCAATATTCCACCACTCATCCGTTCCCCCAACGCAATGTTCCACCACTCACGCATAGCCCCCAACTGCGGAAGAGCGGCTCATTTCCCCTCATCACCAGCACTCCCTCCCCCTCCTCTTCACCCTCCCTCTTCTTTCCCTTCCTCCCCTCCCCCAATTCTCCCTCCCTCTCCTTTCCCCTACCCTCAGTCACTCCCTCCCACCATAACTCCTCTCCTCTCCCTACCCCTCTCCTATCACTCTATCCCCCACTCACCCACTACCGCCCTCACCTCCCCCAGTGCTCTCCTTTCCCTCTATTCCCCACTCCCTACCTCCCCCCACTCCCCCCCCATCCTCTCCCTCTATTCCCTCTCCTCCCCCACTCTCCTCACCTCCCCCATACACCCCCCTCTCCTTTCTCCCCTCAATCCCCCACAATCCCTCTTCTTTCCCTCTCTCCTCCCTCCCATTCCCCAATCCCTCAGTCTCGCTCTCCGTAAAAAAACCTCATCTGCAGTTCCCCTACCCACAGGTCACTGCATCCGTAAAAAAGCAGCATCTGCAGTTCCGTTGACTCCACATTGGTCAGTTTCATTGTAAGCTGTGGTTTAGATTCCGTTGACTTGACGATTGGATCAGTGTTTGAATTGTGTGTGTGTGTGTGTGTGTGTGTGTGTGTGTGTGTGTGTGTGTGTGTGTGTGTGTGTGTGTGTGTGTGTGTGTGCGTGTGTGTGTGTGTGTGTGTGTGTGTGTGTGTGTGTGTGTGTGTGTGTGTGTGTGTGTGTGTGTGTGTGTGTGTGTGTGTGTGTGTGTGTGAGTTACTCAGACTCCGCGCAAACTGCTCGGCCACCCTGCAACCCGACTCTCTCCCTCTACCCACTCTGGCTCAGCCGACGCTCGGTCCGTCCCCATCCTGTCCGACCGCCCACTGCTACCGCTCGGCCCGTCCCGGCCCGTCCCGGCCGTGCCCACCCGCATACCAGCCAGCTTGCTTGCTGCCGCTGCCGCTGCCAGCCCACGGAGGGAGGATGGAGTCGGTGTTCATCACAGTGGGCACCACGAGTTTCGATGAGCTGGTGGAGAAGATCTCCTCCGAGAAGACCGAGAGGGTGAGTCACCGCAACGATGGCGGGAGAGGAGACGGACCCGGGGAGACGGGTAAACGAGACCGCCATTGCTGCAGAGGGCAGGCGGGGGAGAGGGGTGAGTGATGAGGGAGAGAGAGAGATGGGACCACTGGTCCTTCACTGGTCCTCCACTTGTCATCCACTTGTCCTCCACTGTCCTCCACTGGTCCCCCACCGGTCCTCCACTTGTCCACCACTGTCCTCCACTGCGCCTCCACCCCTCCACTGTACAAACCCTACCCCCCACCCCCCCCCCCCCACCCTCCCCTGCGACCGCCGCCGGTTGTGGGGGAGACGATAGACAAGTTACTGTGAGGAGGGGAGAGAGGAGTTTGTGAGTGAGGCGGGACAAGCCGCCGCCAGTGGGGCAGGAAGGGGCGTCACCATCCCGGCCGTGGCATTGATTGACAGGGGAAGAGACCAATCTGTGTGGCGCTGACTGAAGGAATCTGCACACGTGCAGTGTTAATGATTTTTAAACCTCGATAAATTTTACAATACACCACCGATTGGAACGAAACTCACTGCACTCACAGCACAGGAGAGCGGTGAGTGACCTGGTGAAAAATCCTAGTGCTGTCACGTATCGGTTTTGCGCAAATGGACAAACCCCGCAAAATCACAAAATCAGAGTTTTAGTTATGTGTCAGATAGAGATTAGATAGAGATTATAGAGAGAGAGAGAGAGAGAGAGAGAGAGAGAGAGAGAGAGAGAGAGAGAGAGAGAGAGAGAGAGAGAGAGAGAGAGAGAGAGAGAGAGAGAGAGGGAGGAGAGAGAGAGAGAGAGAGAGAGAGAGAGAGAGAGAGAGAGAGGAGAGAGAGAGAGAGAGAGAGAGAGAGAGATCTAGATCTATTTAAACATTTAGTGTAGGAAAGAACTGCAGATGCTAGTTTAAATCGAAAATCGACACAAAATGCTGGAGTAACACAGTATCTCTGGAGAGAAGGAATGGGTAACGTTTCAGGTCGAGACATCTGGGTCTCGATCCGAAACGTCACCCATTCCTTCTCTCCAGAGATGCTGCCTGTCCCGCTGAGTGATTCCAGCATTTTGTGTCGAGCCTCAATATAAACATTTAAATCTGAATCCACCAGCCTTCCATGTTCCTTGCCTGGTCAGAATTACAGGTTCATCTCGGGATACCACAGCGGGTGGGTGTTGTACCTGATTTCCACCAGGTGGGGGGAAATTAAATGGATGGCGTTGAATCAGGGAAGCATATCCTGCGGTCCAGGGCCCGTGGCAAGCTGGCTCCCATTCACAGTCTGGACTAAGCAAGGTGTTAACATGCAGCAGCTGAGTGTGGAGGTAGTGGGGGGCTGAGCTATGGTTCGTTGCTTAATGACACTCAATCTGGCATCTCTGTACCTCTCCCACTATGAGCTTATTGTTTCAGCATTATTTACGTCAAGCCCTACAGACCTCAATGGCAAACACATGTGACTTTCCCAAGTAAATCATCGTTTAGCAGTGTTGATGATGACAAACACGGGGTATTCCCCTTATGTGACTTTCCCTTGGGTGTGATAAAGCCTTGCACGCAAACTGCTCAAACTGTGGAGCAACCTGGACAATACAGCTCACACCCCCTCCATGACACACACTGGTCAACCTGAGGAGCACCTTCAGCAACAGACTGGTTCCACCAAGATGCAGCACAGAACGCCACAGGAGATCCTTCTTCCCTGTGGCTATCAAACTGTACAACTCCCCCTTGTTGTGGGGTAGACTGAGACTGACTCCCCTCCCCCCCCATTTGCATATTCCTAATCCTTTCCGCTCGTCAGTTTAATTTCATGTATTTTGTGTTTTTATGATCAATTTCCCCCCTGGGATAAACAAAGTTCTATCGTATCGTATCATATTGTAGCAATAGACAATAGACAATAGGTGCAGGAGGAGGCCATTCAGCCCTTCGAGCCAGCACCGCCATTCAATGTGATCATGGCTGATCATCCCCAATCAGTACCCCGTTCCTGCCTTTGCCCCATATACCCTGACTCCACTATCTTTAAGAGCCCCATCTAGCTCTCTCTTGAAAGCATCCAGAGAACCAGCCTCCACCGACCTCTCTGAGCAGAGAATTCCACACACTCACAACTCTCTGTGAGAAAATGTGTTTCCTCATCTCCGTTCTAAATGGCTTACTCCTTATTCTTAAACTGTGGTCCCTGGTTCTGGACTCCCCCAAAATCGGGAACATGTTTCCTGCCTCAAGCGTGTCCAAACCCTTTACAATCTTATATGTTTCGGGTACGGGATACTGAGTTGGATGATCAGCCATGATCATATTGAATGGCGGTGCAGGCTCGAAGGACCGAATGGCCTACTCCTGCACCTAATTTCTATGTTTCTATGTTTCTATGTTTCTAAGATATCCTCTCATCCTTCTAAACTCCAGAGTGTACAAGCCCAGTTGCTTCAATATCTCAGCATATGACAGTCTCACCATGCCGGGAATTAACCTTGTAAACCTACGCTGCACTCCCTCAATAGCAAGAATATCCTTCCTCAAATTATGGGACCAAAACAGGACACAATACTCCAGGTGTTGTCTCACTAGGGCCCTGTACAACTGCAGAAGGACCTCTTTACTCCTATACTCAACTCCTCTTGTTATAAAGGCCAACATGCCTTTTGCTTTCTTCACTGCCTGCTGTACCTGCATGCTTACTCTCATAGACTGATGAACAAGGACCCCCAGATCCCGTTGTATTTCCCCTTTTCCCAACTTGACACTATTTAGGTAATAATCTGCCTTCCTGTTTTTGCTACCAAAGTGGACAACCTCACATTTATCCACATTAAACTGCATCTGCCATGCATCTGCCCACTCCCCCAACCTGTCCAAGTCACCCTGCATTCTCATAGCATCCTCCTCCCAGTTCACACAACCACTCAGCTTTGTGTCATCTGCAAATTTGCTAATGTTACTTTGAGTCACTTCATCTAAATCATTGATGTATATTGTAAATAGCTGCGGTCCCAGCACCGATCCTTGCAGTACCCCACTAGTCACTGCCTGCCATTCTGAAAGGGACCCGTTAATCCCTACTCTTTGTTTCCTGTCTGCCAACCAATGTTCTATCCATGTCAACACTCTACCCCCAATACCATATGCTATGATACACAAACATCCAGTGAATGGGCCTCCACTGCCTTCTGTGGCAGATAGATCTTGATAGAAGGAATGGGATGTTTCGGTTCAGCCTGATTCTCAGACTGAAGAAGGGTCTCGATCCAAATTTTTGAACATGTTGAAAAGCCAGCGGCGACCTGAAAGAGGCTATAACTCTTTGGGCGACTGAGGATCATACAGGCGACTCCCCGGTGACCATGTGGCAAAAGCCTAATCGCCTGTAGTCGCCTAAGAAATAGACTAACTGGGACAGGCCCTTAAGGCTGTTTTCCCAAGGCTTGCCTTAGAGGAAGTACAGAGAAGGTTCACCAGACTGAGTCCTGGGATGGCAGGACTTTCATATGAAGAAAGACTGGATAGACTCGGCTTGTACACGCTAGAATTTAGAAGAATGAGGCGTGATCTTATAGAAACTTACAAAATTCTTAAGGGGTTGGACAGGCTAGATGCAGGAAGATTATTCCCGATGTTGGGGAAGTCCAGAACAAGGGGTCACAGTTTAAGGATAAGAGGGAATTATTTTAGGACCGAGATGAGAAAATCATTTTTTACACAGAGAGTGGTGAATCTGTGGAATTCTCTGCCACGGAATGTAGTTGAGGCCAGTTCATTGGCTGGATTTAAGAGGGAGTTAGATGTGGTCCTTGTGGCTAAAGGGATCAGGGGGTATGGAGAGAAGGCAGGTATGGGATATTGATATGGATGATCAGCCATGATCATATTGAATGGCAGTGCAGGCTCGAGGGGCCGAATGGCCTCTACTCCTGCACCTATGTTCTATGTTTCTATGTAAGGCTCTGTGAAGTGAACTTGCCTGGGTGCAAAACATCTTTGGACCAAAGAATATGTGTGCATCATTCAATTCAGCTAAAATGATAAGTTGTATGTCTGGATAACATTAATTAATTACATTGTGTGTGGAAACAGAATTCTTCTATTCTCTTATTAACCTGGTGTTTCTTGCTCCCCACTTTAAATACATTTATTCTGTTCCTGTCTATCGCTTCATGTGGTGTTAATTCCGACCCTGAATCCAATATTGCTGTGAAATTGAATGGTATCTCACACCTGATATTTCTTTGGCTTTTCCAAGAAACGTTGCCCGAAAGGCCTTGGTGAAAGAATGTGGGCCCACAATGTAATGGAGATATTGCGTACAGTATGTTGGAATCGCCTTGTAGTCTAATGAACATATCGTCCTGGGTACAGATGTGGCATAGACGGAGGAATAGGAAGTAGGGGATAGAGTCCTTACAGGAAGCGGGGTGGGAAGAAGTGTAGTTCAGATAGCCATGGGTTCATCCCACCCTGCTTCCTGTAAGGACTCCATCCCCTACTCCCAATTCAATATTCAAGGGTATACCTACTATCGAAAAGACAGACAGGTGGGCAGAGTGGGTGGGGTTGCCCTGTTGTTGAGGAATGAAATGTAGTCCCTTGCAAGGGGTGACATTGAAACAGGAGATGTGGAGTCAGTATGGATAAAACTAAGGAATTACAAGGGTAAAAACCCCCTAATGGGTCTAATCTACAGGCCCCCCAAACAGTAGCCTGGACATTGGGTGCAAGTTGGATCATGAGTTAAAATTGTCATGGAGCAAAAGTAATGCTGCGGTTGTCATGGGAGATTTCAACATGCAGGTAGACTGGGAAAATCAGGTTGGTACTGGTCCCCAAGAAAGGGACTTTGTAGAGTGCCTTCATGATGGATTCTTAGAGCAGCTTGGAGCCTACCTGGGAGAAGGCAATTCTGGATTTAGTGTTATGTAATGAACCGGATTTGAATAAGGACCTTGAGGTAATGGAGCCATTAGGAGATAGTGACCATAATAATGTCAAGTTTAATCTAAATTGGAGAGGGAGAAGGGTACATCAGAGATGTCGGTGTTACAGTTGACTGGAAAGATACCCTAGCAAGGATGACAGTGGAACAACAATGGCAGGTATTTCTGGGAATAATACAGAAAGTGCAGGATCAGTTCATTCCAAAGAGGAAGAAAGATTCCAAGGGGAGTAAGGGGCGACCGTGGCTGACAAGGTAAGTCAGGGACAGTATAAAAATAAAAGAGAAGAAGTACAATGTAGCAAAGATGAGCGGGAAGCCAGAGGATTGGGTAATGGGGAGAAAAGCTGAGGTACGAAGGTAAGCTAGCCAAGATAGGTAAGGTAACTAGCCAAGAATATAAAGCAGGATAGTAAAAGCTTCTTTAGGTATGTAAAGAGGAAAAAATTAGTTAAGGCCAAAGTTGGACCCTTGAAGACTGAAAAAGGTGAATTTATTATGGGGAACAAGGAAATGGCAGATGTGTTGAACAGGTACTTTGGATCCGTCTTCACTAAGGAGGACACTAACATTCTTCCTGATGTACTAGTGGCCAGAGGATCTGGGGTGACGGAGGAACTGAAGGAAATTCACATTTGGCAGGAAATGGTATTGGGTGGACTGATGGGACTGAAGGCTGATTAATCCCCAGGGCCTGATGGTCTGCATCCCAGGGTACTTAAGGAAGTGGCTCTAGATATTGTAGATGCATTGGTGATCATTTTCCTGTGTTCTATAGATTCAGTGATTAAGAAGGAATTGCAGATGTTGGAAAATCAAAGTTGGACAAAAATGCTGGAGAAACTCAGCGGTTGAGGCAGCATCTATGGAGCGAAGGAAATAGGCAACGTTTTGGGTCAAGACCCTTCTTCAGACTAATGTGAACGTGGGGGGCAGGAAGAAAAAAGTAAGAGGAGAAGCCAGTGGGCTGAGGGAGAGCTGGGAAGGGGAGGAGAAAGTAGGGACTATTTGAAATTAGAGAAGTCAATGTTCATACCGCTGGGGTGTAAACTGCCCGAGCAAAATATGAGGTGCTGCTCCTCCAGTTTACGGTGGTCCTCACTCTGGCCATGGAGGAGGCCCAGGACAGAAATGTCCGATTGGGAATGGGAGGGGGAGTTGAAGTGCTGAGCCACCGGGAGATCAGGTAGGTTAAGACGGACTGAGCGAAGGTTTTCAGCGAAACGATCGCTAAGCCTGCACTTGGTCTCGCCGATGTAGAGAAGTTGACACCTGGAACAGCGGATACAATAGATGAGGTTGGAGGAGGTGCAAGTGAACCTCTGCCTCACCTGGAAAGACTGTTTGTGTCCCTGGATAGTCAAGGGGAGAGGTAAAGGGACAGGTGTTGCATCTCCTGCCGTTGCAGGGGAAAGTACCTGGGGAGGGGGTGTTTTGGGTGGGAAGGGTGTTGACTAGTTCAGGAGGGAATGGTCTATGCGGAAAGCAGAAAGAGGTGGAGATGGGAAGATGTGGCCAGTAGTGGGATCCCATTGGATCGTATTTACTAATGGGCTGAAGGGCCTGTATCGCTTAATTATGCTAACCTAAACTAAAAACTTTGTTATTGCGAGTCTAAAAATAGCCTAACTCCGCCTTTTCTCCGATGATACAATTGTCTTAGTAATGCAATTTTCTGTAACACAAGATGTACTTGGAACGCAATTTTTGTGTAATATCAGAACTTGGTGCATGATGTGAACAACACGAATGTCATGTTGTTGTGTTAAAGTGAGGAAGATTGTCAAATGCTTTAGTGGGAAACAGATGAGATGGAAGGCAGAGCATTGGCAGATCGGGGGGCCCAGTGGCGCAGTGGTAGAGTCGCTGGTGGCCTGGGTTCGATCCTGACTACGGGTGCTGTCTGTACGGAGTTTGTACGTTCTCCCCATGACCTGGATAGGTTTTCTCCAAGATCTTCGGTTTCCTCCCACACTGGTCGGTGCAGACTCAGTGGGCCGAAGGGCCTGTTTCCACGCTGTTTCTCTAAACTAAACTATTCCTGACTAGCATGGGGTGAAGTAATTCATTAAGTCAAGATAGGCTAGATATAGTAAATGGTAGGATGCGAAGGAATAGTGTCGGGGGGTGGCACGGAATGAGCTGTGGGTTGGCACAGTGGCGCAGAGTTGCTGCCTTACAGCGCCAGAGACCCAGGTTCAATCCTGACTACGGGTGGAGATGGTACGTTCTCCCCGTGATCTGCGTGGGTTTTCTCCAGGTGCCCTGGTTTCGATCCACACTCCAAAGATGTACAGGTCTGTAGGTTAATTGGTATGGTATTTATGTAAAATCAAACCTAGGATAGTGTTAGAGTATGGAGATTGCTGGTCTGCACGGACTCGGTGGGCCGAAGGGCCTGTTCTGCACTGTATCTCTGAACTAAACTGCACAGAGACATAGAAAATAGGTGCAGGAGTGGGCCGTTCGGCCCTTCGAGCCAGCACCGCCATTCAACATGATCATGGCTGATCATCCAAAATCAGTACCCCGTCCCTGCTTTCTCCCCATATCCCTTGATTCCGTTAGCCCGAAGAGCTAATTCTAACTCTCTCTTGAAAACATCCAGTGAATTGGCCTCCACTGTCTTCTGTGGCAGAGAATTCCACAGATTCACAACTCTCTGGGAAGCAGTTTTTCCTCATCTCAGCCCTAAATGGCCGACCCCTTATTCTTAAACTGTGACCCCCTGATTCTGGACTCCCCCAACATGGGGAACATTTTTCTGACATTTAGCCTGTCCAGTCCCTCAAGAATTTTATGTTTCAATAAGATCCTCTCTCATCATTCTAAATTCCAGTGAATACAAGCTCATTTGACCCATTCTTTCATCAAATGTTAGTCCCGCCATCCAGGGAATTAACTTGGTGAACCTACGCTGCACTCGCTCAATAGAAATAATGTCCTTCCTCAAATTAGGAGACCTTAGGGCTCAAATCCATAGTACCCTTAAAGTGACAGTAAAGAGGCAGATGGTATTCTTGCCTCTGAAGGCCACGGCATAAAACTTTGTAGCATTAGAACGCAACTTTACAAAACACAGGTGCGATTGCACAGTGTATCGCCTGCACCGGCAACTTTACTGGCTTTATCTTGCACTAAACATTATTCCCTTATCATGTATCTGTACACTGTGAATGGATCCATTGTAATCATGTTTTGTCTTTCCGTTGACTGGTTAGTAGGTAACAAAGGTTTTTCACATGATGATAAACTAAACTGAACTGAACAGCAGTTCAGGATGCTACTGTATATTAAAGACAGTTTGCACTGGACAGAGTGCAGTGAAGATTCACCAGGACGTTGTCTAGGAAATACTTTACTTGCAGCGAAAGATTGGACAGTCTAAGCTTGTTTTCCCTGGAACACAAATGATCAAGGAGTGTGTTGTGTGTAGGAAGGCAGATGTTGGTTTAAACCGAAGATAGACACAAAATGCTAGTGTAATTTGGCAGGACAGGCAGCATCTCTGGTGAGAAGGTATGGGTGACGTTTCAGGTCGAGACCCTTCTCCAGACTGATTGGGTGACGTTTCACATTGAGACCCTTCTCCAGACTGATTGGGTGACGTTTCACATTGAGACCCTTCTCCAGACTGATTGGGTGATGTTTCAGGTCGAGACCTTTCTCCAGACTGATCAGACAGATCAGTCTGAAGAAGGGTCTCGACCCAACACGTCACCCATTTATCTCACCAGAGTGACGCTTACTCCAACATTTTGTGTCCAAAGACCAAGGAGTAACGTGTTTGAGGTACAGAGCACCCTCAGGTCACACATGCCAGACTTGTGGACTTCCCGACACACAAATCAGCTCCCAAAATGTCATTTGATACAGTAGTCTGATTGATGTCACACCGTATGTTTGTCCTATGACCTTATTTTCTCTCTCGCTCTCTCTCTCTCTCTCTCTCTCTCTCTCTCTCTCTCTCTCTAATTGTTCTTTCTTATCGTTGA
The DNA here is from genome assembly GCF_028641065.1 of Leucoraja erinaceus. NCBI lineage: Eukaryota > Metazoa > Chordata > Chondrichthyes > Rajiformes > Rajidae > Leucoraja > Leucoraja erinaceus. Next base: position 10,534,525 of record NC_073414.1, on the reverse strand, counting down.
TCCCCAAAACTGACACCTGTACTAATCAAGAATCTGTCTATCTCAGCCTTATCACTGCAGCAGCGTATAGGTGTTATTACCATAGCAAATGGCCTTTGTGCTTTCCAATTTACAAATGTCAATAAAAATGGGATCTTTACGTTACCTAGGGATGAACTGCGTAAAAAATGATAAACATTCATAAATACCAATAGGGTAATAAGTTGCAAATAGATGGGGTTGTCAAAATGTCTTTCCCACGATAGTGCCATCATGAACACACTGTACAAGATCATGATAGCGTGCAAAATCATGAGAGGAATAGATCGGGTAGATGCATAGAGTCTCTTGCCCAGAGTAGGTAAATCACGGACCAGAGGACATCGGTTTAGGGTGAAGGGGAAAAGATTTAATAGGAATCCGAGGGGTAACTTTTTCACACAAAGGGTGATGGGTGTATGGAACAAGCTGCCAGAGGAGGTAGTTGAGGCTGGGACTATCCCATCATTTAAGAGACAGTAAGACAGGTACATGGATAGGACAGGTTTGGAGGGACAGGACAGGTTTTCTTTACCGCTCTATCTACTTGAGTTGCCTGGTTCAGGGAGCTATGTACTTGGACCTCAAGATCTCTCTGTACATCGATACTGTTTAGGGTCTTGCCACCTGTTTTGCTAATACCCTCTATCATTCTGATACGTTTAGTAAGTATGAAAACTCACCAGTACCAACTGAGTTTTCAAGAGAGAGTTAGATTTAGATCTTAGGGCTAATGGAATCAAGGGATATGTGGAGATAGCAGGAACAAGGTACAGATTTTGGATGATCAGCCATGATAATATATTGAATGGCGGTGCTGGCTCTAAGAGGCAAATGGCCTATTCCTGCACCTATTTTCTATGTTACTAACCCAGAATTTGTGGGCCTCATCAGGAAGCCTCTCTATGTCAAGTGTATAAATTGGTGACGGTTTCATTTTATATTCTGAACAGTCTAAAAATAATTTTCTGTAAATATCGCAAGTGTTGTTTTGGTTATCATTTGGTCCAGATTTTCTCGACTTAAGCAAGTGAACAGTAAACACAGAAAATGGGCAAGACTTTTTCCTTCAAGTAAAAACCGTGACATACAGAGCTGCAAAAATAGTGACTAAATGCTTACAGCCTTAGATGTTAGCAAAGGGTTGTTGAAATTGAGGAGAAAAGAAAAGAAAAGGCTATGATTGAATCTTTCACTTGACAACAGGGAGCAGACAGGTGAACGAAGTTGACGTTATACATTCAAGAGTCCCTGGTCACTGATGTAACTTGATGGACATGAAATAAGATAATTAAAACCTTTTAAGAATCTTAATCCCCTCTGGTATTTTCTATGTCTCCATCAAACTCAACACAGTGGGAATGGATAACTGCCAACAACTGAGAGTTTGTGGTCAGGTACAAAGTCCAAAAGATCATTCACTTGTGGAGCAAACTAAATCCCAGTCAGTATTTTACAAGGAGCTCAGTGGCAGTCTTGATCAAAGGAATGAATGCTGCTTTGTGCAATTAATGAGCGTAGGGAACTGTCAAGTTTGCTCACAGTGCATTCTCCACGACTGGACATGTCCTAACGTACCCACTTTGGGTTTGGAATATCTTTATTGTGGACTATTTTTGTCTTTCTGCTTCTAAATATTTATCTATTTACCTGAAAATAAAGAAACAGCCATGCTGATAATCCAATCCTTTGTTTAATGAGAGAATGTGTTTTGGGATACCACAGGAAAAGGTGATGATTGTCATCATATTTCATTATTCTATTTGTGAACAAATTGGCTGGACATTCGACCAGCTCTTCCTCCCTCCCAACACCACCTCCATCCCCCACACTCCTCACCCCCCTCCCCTACTCCCATTCACTCCCTCCCCCAAATTCCCCCAACTTCCTCCACCCCCTCTCCTACCCCCCCCCCCCCCCCACTCCCATCCTCCCCACTCTCTCCACCCCCTCCCCTGCTCTCTACCCCACACTCCACACCCCCCCTCTCTCCACACCCTTCCTCCCCACTCCCATCCTCCCCTCTCTCTCTCCACCCTTCCCCCTGCTCTCTACCCCCCCACTCCACACCCCCCCTCTCCACACCCTTCCTCCCCGCTCCCACCTCACACCCTCTGCCTCCACCATCTCCACCCCCACTCCCAACACCCTCCACCCCTCCCCCTTCCTTCCCCACCCCCAGTCCCTCTACCCTGCTCCCTCTCCTCCTCCCTACACTCTCCAATGCAGGTTAGTGAATATAAATATTACTGCAAGCTAGACCGTCCCTCAGTAACCTGCACCATCGCTGCTATTTGATACTTTATCACCAGATACTCCATTTCATATCCGTCCACTGAGTGGTTTAGTTTGGTTTAGAGATTCAGCACTAAACCAGTCCAGCAATCCCCGTCCTCTCGCCCTGCCCTACACACCAGGGGCAATGTACAGAAGCCAATAAACCTACAAACCTGCCCGCCTTTTGAGTCTGGGAGGAAACCGGAGCACCCGGAGAAAACCCACGCTGGTCATGGGAAGAACGGAGCAACTCCATACAGACAGCAGCCGTAGTCAGGATCGAACCCGGGTCTCTGGCGCTGTAAGCAGCAACTCTACCACTGTGCCACCCCAAAATGTCGACTGGTGGGACTCGAACCCATAACCCGTAGCTGCAGAACCACTGAAACTTTTTCATGCGAGTTGTATTTTATCCTTTAAAAGAATGCAGATGTGAAAATGTCACCCTGATCACTGCTCTCAGTCTCATCCTCATTTTATATGGATAGGAAAGGTTTAGCTGTGGGTGAAACGTGAGCCGATCCCTGCTCCCTGCTCCCACTCCACCCCCTCCCATGGATGGTGCATATTGGGCGGCAAGGGCAAGTTGGGCCGAAGGGCCTGTTCCCGTGCTGTATAACTGACATGGTCATGCTGAAAGAATACGGGCCGAAGGGCGCACCCTGTTCATAGAGGTGCGCACCGCAAATTCCAACCCTTTCTTGGTGCGCTCCCCTTGGTATCGCCCCGCCCTTGGGGAAGTCTACGTCCCGCTAGTCGCGGCTGGTTTTGGGGTGCGCCCCGCTAATTCCGGGCTCATTGTAAACGCGCCCCTCCTTGCAGGTGCGCTCCCCCAAAGTTGTCCTTTCTCCGGGTGCGCTCCCCCAATCATCGCACCATTCCTAAACGCCTCCTTGGGGCGATTTAATTTGAGACTGGGGGGAGGGAGCTCTGTAGACCGTCTGTTCTTTGTCTGGAGATATTCTATATTCTATATTCGTAAATAATTGTTCCTCAGGCCGGTTAGTGATTTTTCAAGTGCTTTTTAAGTACTTCCAGCAATCATTTCAAGAAAAATCTGCCCACATTTCTGACGCAAGGAACTGCAGATGCCCAAATCTTGAGTAAAACACAAAGTGCTGGGGGAACTGAGAGAGTCAGTCAGCAGCTGTAGAAGCCACCACGATTCACGTCAGGACCCTTCTTCACCACTTTATGGGCTGTAGAAGTGTCCTGACATGAAATATCATTGCCTGCATTCCCTCCACAGATTTGCTGAGATAACCCAGGACTTTGAGTTTAGTTTAGTTTAGAGATACAGCGCGGAAACTGGCCATTCGCCCCGAGTCTGCGCTGACCACCACACACTTTGGTACAGATACTGAGTCTGAAGAAGGTTCCGACCTGAAACGTCACCCACCCATTTTCTCCAGAGATGCTGCCTGACCCGCTGAGTTACTCCATCTGCGGTTCGGTTCAACACATAGACCAGAACAGCACAGGAACAGGCCCTTCGGCCCGCAATGCCCGTGCTAGACATGATGTCAGGTTCTCTGCCTGTATCTTCGCTGCCTGTACACAATCCATATCCCTCCTTCCCAGAGGAACTGCTAAAGATTAGACGGCACATCTTTAAGGTGAGTGGTGCAATGTTTAAAGGAGATGTGCGGGGCAATTTTTTTTATACAGAGTGTGGTGGGTGCCTGGAACGTGAAACGAGAGATATAGATAATAGAGAGATACAGAACAAATGACTGAAAGATATGCAAAATATAACAAAGGATACAGGCCATTGTTAGCTATATGCTAGGTGAGAACGAGAAGCTGGTGTGACTTGTAACATTTTTGCAGATCTATCATTCATTTTTTCTATATCTACATCATCGTCTATATCTCTTGTTTCCCTTTTTTGTGACTTTTGGTGTGAAGAAGTAATTTGTCAGGAGGTTACTTCCAGCTTCAAGCGTCTAAAATTTTAAAACTTATCTCAATTCCAACTCATTCATTCCTCTTATGTAGGAAGGGAACTGCAGATGCTGGTTTACACCGAAGATAGACACACAATGCTGGAGTAACTCAGTGGGACAGGCAGCGTCTCTGGAGAGAAGGTACCTCTAGCTTCCCTTTCCCCTGAAGAAGGGTCTCGACCTGAAATGTCACCTATTTTTTCTCTCCAGAGATGCTGCCTGTCCCGCTGAGTTACTCCAGTGTTTTGTGTCTCTCCATCTATCTCTATCAACCTTATTAGATGAATCAGAATTATTTTATCACATTAGTTATGGAATGACTACACATACGCAGTATATTTTTATTCACTATTTATGATTCCAATATCCGATGTTTCCAAATACATTTTTGCCAGGGTCACTTTTCATTCATAGTCATAGAGTCATAGAGTGATACAGTGTGGAAACAGTGTATCCAAGTTCGGACCAACTTGCCCACACCGGCCAACACTAGTTTGACCTGCCCGCGTTTGGCCCATATCCCTCCAAACCTGTCCTATGCATGTACCCGTCTAACTGTTTCTTAAACGTTGGGATAGTCCCAGTCTCAACTACCTCCTCTGGCAGCTTGTTCCATACACACACCACCCTCTGTGTGAAAAAGTTACCCCTCGGATTCTTATTCTTTTCCCCTTCACCTTAAACCGATGTCCTCTGGTCTTTGATTCCCCTACTCTGGAAAAGAGACTCGGTGCATCTACCCGATCTATTCCTCTCATGATCTTGTACACTATCATGATCTTGTACAGTGTTGTCCATGATGCCGCTATCATGGGAAAGACATTTTGTTTATTCCCAGTTTCCTATGTGCAAAAATTTAAATTTTACAACCCCATAAAAAAATATTTTAGCGGCACGGTGGCGCAGTGGTAGAGTTGCTGCTTCCAGCGCTTGCAGTGCCCGTGACCCGGGTTTGATCCTGACTATGGGTGCTGCCTGTATGGAGTTTGTACGTTTTCTCCAAAATCTTCAGTTGCCTCCCACACTCCAAAGACGTACACGTTTGACGGTTAATTGGCTTGATATATAAATGAGTAAATGTAAAATTGTTCCTAGTATGTGTAGAATAGTGTTAATGTGCGGGGATCGCTGGTCGGCGCGGACTCGGTGGACCTAACGGCCTGTTTCCGTGCAGTATCTCTAAACTAAGCTGAACCCCCGTCCTCTTTGACCTCAGCATTTCCCCCCTTCCACCCCACCCCCCCCGACCCTTAATTATTTAAACCTTTCGATATTAACAACTAGCATTGATCTCAAAATAGAAATGGAAAGATAACAGTCCCTACAGTGTAGATGTGGATTACGGATATGTCCGAGACACTACATTTGGAAAACATTAGGCTTGTCTTGGCGGAAAAACCAGATCATTTCTTAAGACGGTTACCTTTTACCTGTACTGAATTTCTGCAACAACAGAATGGTTGAACACAAATTTAAATTTATATCCGATGCCAGGGATGGGTGAGGGGGGAGGGAGGGGGGGTGGGGGAGGTATATCTCCATCTCCATATGAAACAACAGTTATTACAGACCATGTAAATGTGAGGTTCTCCACTTTGGTGGCAAAAACAGGAAAGTAGATTATTATCTGAATGGTGGCCGATTAGGAAAGGGGGAGATGCAACGAGACCTGGATGTCATGGTACACCAGTCATTAAAAGTAGGCATGCAGGTGCAGCAGGCAGTGAAGAAGGCGAATGGTGCTCATATACTCAAATGTTAGCATTCATAGCAAAATGATTTGAGTATAGGAGCAGAGAGGTTCTACTGCAGTTGTACAGGGTCTTGGTGAGACCACACCTGGAGTATTGCGTACAGTTTTGGTCTCCTAATCTGAGGAAAGACATTCTTGCCATAGAGGGAGTACAGAGAAGGTTCACCAGACTGATTCCTGGGATGTCAGGACTTTCATATGAAGAAAGACTGGATAGACTCGGTTTGTACTCTTGATTGAGGGGGGATCTTATAGAAACTTACAAAATTCTTAAGGGGTTGGACAGGCTAGATGCAGGAAGATTGTTCCCGATGTTGGGGAAGTCCAGAACAAGGGGTCATAGTTTAAGGATAAGGGGGAAATCTTTTAGGACTGAGATGAGGAAAACTTTTTTCACACAGTGAATCTCTGGAATTCTCTGCCGCAGAAGGTAGTTGAGGCCAGTTCATTGGCTATATTTAAGAGGGAGTTAGATGTGGCCCTTGGGGCTAAAGGGATCAGGGGGTATGGAGAGAAGGCAGGAACAGGATACTGAGTTGGATGATCAGCCATGATCATATTGAATGGCGGTGCAGGCTCAAAGGGCCGAATGGCCTACTCCTGCACCTATTTTCTATGTTTCTATGTGATATAGTCAATCTATATTTGTTTTGTTTTAGTTCAGAGATACAGCATGTAAACAGGCCCTGTAGCCCACTAAGTCCACACCAACCAGTGATCACCCATTCTATGTAATCCCACTTTCCCATTCACTCCCTACACACTAGGGGCAATTTACAGAGGCCAATTAACCTACAAACCCGCACGTCTTTTTGGGATGTGGGAGGAAACCGGAGCATCCGGAAGAAACCCACGCGGTCACAGGAAGAACTTGCAAACTCCACTACGAAAGCACCTGAGGTCAGGGTTAAACCCGGGGCTCTAGCTCCATCAGCTGTGTCACTGTGATTGATTTGATTGATAGTTTATCATCACATGCACTTGGTCCAGTGAGATTATTTCTTTGCATTCAGTACAGGTATGCAAGATTCGCCACGTAAAGTGGCAACAAAGGTACAAAAGTATTCAATATATAGGGTGATTTCACGAAAGGTCACTGGAGCGTAGATCCTCACCCACGTGACCGCAAAATGTAACTGGGGTACAAGCGTCACTTCCGGTACATGTTAGTGATGTTGAAAACACGCACTTTCACACCCGTTAAAAACTGCGAAAACGGCCAGTTTTTGAGCTAAGAAATGGGATAATTGTCAGCTGTTAATTGGATGAAATCAGGACATTTTATTATTTGCCAAAATATATTTCTCAATGTTTCTTGTTTAAAGCCTGCACAATCACCCAAACTACTTATTTATTTATCATCTAATAACAGACAAGCCTGCAGCATGGAATGATGTCAACAATCCTGATTGGGCACCCAAAAGCATTGAGAAATATATTTTGGCAAATAATAAAATGTCCTGATTTTGTCCAATTAACAGCTGACAATTATCCCATTCCTTAGCTTGCATCTGAGTAAAATTTATTTCAAAACGCATTGATAGTTTACGATTATTTAAATGGTAAATGGAGCTTCAGAAGCGTTTTCATTTTGCATGTTAAAACCCACCTGAGAACCATGGGCGATTTTGCAATTTTACTGACGGATTTTTCACTTTTAAAACTTTTCATAAAACAAATGAATAAAGATAAAAAGTCAATAATGCCTTACTTTTGATGAAATGCAGCGAGCAAACGCGATAATTCCCGATATTTTCGATCTTTATATCTCCACGGCAAATGTCCGCTGACCACTTCCGCTGTTTTTGCACCTTCAGCTCCCTCTTGAATTTACCTTAGTTTTTATCTATCTTCTGGACTGTAAAGTTAGGTAGCTGTGCCTCTCGGTCACCCCGACTGGCACAGTAATTTACAGCTCAAAAACTGGCCGTTTTCGCGGTTTTTAACGGGTGTGAAAGTGTGTGTTTTCAGCATCACTAACATGTACCGGAAGTGACGCTTGTACCCCAGTTAAATTTTGCGGTCACGTGGGTGAGGATCTACGCTCCAGTGACCTTTCGTGAAATCACCCTATTGTCCCTCTTCGTTCCACCCCCCCCGTCCTCTGACCTCAGCGCCCCCTACCCGACCCTTAATTATTTAATCCTTTCAATATTAACAATCTGGCATCTTAAGCTAACGCATATACCTTCCAAATAACATTTATTTCAAGTAAAACAACTAGCATTGATGTCAAAATTGGAATGGAAAGTACAGACAAGAGCTGGCTCAGGTTTTGTTTTGCTCTTTGTATGTGTACATGAAAGAGCAGGAAGGTTTCCTGGATTATACACCGACTATTCTGTACCTTCAGTTTAGTTTAGAGATAGAGTGTGGAAAATGGCCCTTCGCACCGCCCAGCGATCCCCGCACACTAACACTATCCTACACACATGAGGGACAATTTTCACTTATGCCAAGACAATTAACCTACAAACCTGCACCTCTTTGGGGTGTGAGAGGAAACTGAAGATCTCGGAGAAAACCCACGCAGGACACGGGGAGAATGTACAAACTCCGTACAGACAGCATCCATAGTCAGGATCGAACCCGGGTCTGTGGCTGCAAGCGCTGTAAGGCAGCAACTCTACCGCTGCGCCACCGTGCCGCTGCTGTGCAGGGAGTGGATGAGAAAGTGGGATATCATGGAACTGGTGTGAATTGGGGATCGATGGTCGGCGTGGACTCAGTGGGCAACCGCATTTCCGTGCAGTAGTAACGACACTACAGGGAATGGTTTTCCTGGGCCGAGAAGTGCTCTGATGAAATACAACGTGCAACACTAATTGTCTCGGGAGGATCTGCAGTTACTGGTTTAAACCAAGGGTAGACACAAAAAGCTGGAGTAACTCAGCGGGACAGGCAGCATCTCTGGAGAAACGGAACAGGTGAGTTAGGGGAAAGGAAAACGGCACTCTGTGACTTTTTAGCATTTCTTACATTCATTTGTTCTATATTTCACTACACCACGGTCTATATGCCTTGTTTCCCCTCCTCCCGACTCTCAGTCTGAAGAAGAGTCTCACCTATCATTTACCCGCTGAGATGCTGCCTGACCCTGTCCTGGGCCTCATCCATGGCCAGAGTGAGCACCACCGGAAATTGGAGGAGCAGCACCTCATATTTTGATTGGGCAGTTTGCACCCCAGGGAGGGGCTGTTGTTTTGGCGCGGTTTTACCTCTGCGTGCGTTAGTTCAGTGCTGACCACCGATGTGGCCAGACGTGTCTGTTAAACCTGTATGCTGCAACTTGAACTTTCGAATAAAGTTTTGTTGAAAAATCCAGGAGTCGTTTATCAGACCACTAAAAACCACTGTTACTCCAGCTTTGTTATGTCTATGTTTTTTAAACATTTGATACTTCATTAAGCTGTCCCTTTTTAATCACTTGTTTGGTCTCTCCCTTTGTTGAAGTTGTTGAACTGCCCCCGGTACCGAGGTGATGGCAGAATTAGTATGGATTGGCAGAATTAGTATGGATTGACGAGAAAATGGAGGGAATAAACCTGGATTTGTTTAAATAGGTGCCTGTGGGTCGGTACAGATAGTGTGGGCTGAAGGGCCTGTCTCTGTGTTGCATTGTTCTCGATGTCCTTACAATGTTTGTGTTTAGTTTGTGTTTATGTTTAAACATACAGCACGGAAATAGGCCCTTCGGCCCACCGAGTCCATGCCGACCATCGATCACCAGTTCACACTAGTTCTATGTTATCCCATTTTCTCATCCACTCCCTACACACTAGCGGCAATTTACAGAGGGCCGATTAACCTACAAACCCGCACGTCTTTGGGATGTGGGAGGAAACCGGAGCACCCGGAGGAAACCCTTGCGGTCACAGGGAGAACGTGCAGACTCCACACGGAGAGCACCCGAGGTTAGGATGAAACCCGGGTCTCTGGCGCCTCTGATCTTGTTTACGTAAGTGGAGTTGAAGGAAAATCTTGTATAAACTAAAACAAGTGTTTTTCTGGGCGCATAATGTGAGTTTGTGGATTAAATCCAGAGAGATTCTTGGAAATAACGTTCTCCATCGAGCTTTAGAAATCTATTCAATAAAGTCGACAACTTAAATATCGTCTCGCACATCCTCTTCCTACAGTTTATTTTCAACGGGTACAGTAAATCTTCCACAAAGAAACATAGAAAATAAAATGTTTCAGAATCAGGGAATCAGAGTGGCCTGGAACATAAAATAGGTATATTCTTTTCAATCACCTTTTTCCCTTTTTTTTCACTTTTCTCTATTTCGTCTCTTTCTCTTTCTCCTTCTTCTACTTTCTTCTTTCGGCCTATCTTTCTATCTCACACACCACTTATGTCAATCTCCTCTTTTCTATTCTTTTCTTCCTTATTCCTGTTTTATTATTAAATTAAAAAAAAAAAGTTGTATACGAAATGTAATATGTCAACAAGTATTAGGTACTGTGACACCACAGTATTGTACTTTTAACAAAAATAAATATGAAAAAATAAATAAAAATAAGAAGAAACGTAGAAAATTGTGTGGCACAGTGGTAGAGCAATTGTCTTACAGTGCCAGAGAACCGGGTTCGATCCTGACCACGGGTGCTGTCTATACAGAGTTTGTACGTTCTCCCCGTGACCTGCGTGGGTTTTCTCCGGGACCTTCAGTTTTCTCCCACACTCCAAAGTTTGTCGGTTAATTGGCTTGGTGTAAGTCTTGGTGTAAGTAAAAATGTCCCTAGTGTTACTGTGCCTGGATCGCTGTTCGAAGAGGGCTCGATGGGCCGAAGGGCCTGTTTCCGCGCCGTATCTCCAAACTGAACAAAACTAAATTTAAGAATATTTAAGTAAGCCATTTAGAACGGAGACGAGGAAACACTTTTTCTCATAGAGAATTGTTAGTCTGTGGAATTCTCTGCCTCAGAGGGAGGCAGGTTCTCTGGATGCTTTCAAGAGAGAGCTAGATAGGGCTCTTAAAGATAGCGGAGTCAGGGGATATGGGGAGAAGGCAGGAACGGGGTACTGATTGGGGATGATCAGCCATGATCACATTGAATGGCGGTGCTGGCTCAAAGGGCCGAATGGCCTACTCCTGCACCTATTGTCTATTGTCTATAAAGGTTGCAGAGCATGGGAACATGTATTGCGCAGGAGAGTTCAGAATAAAAAGGATAATCAGCACTGGTATGGTTACTGATTCTGAGTGTAAACACAATGATCATGCTTTGGCAGGCTGTCCTGATTCCATCGAGATAACGCAAACCTTATGACACACACTGCACTCAGTCTTTCAAACCCCCTGCAACCGCTATCAAAGACCCGATGCAAGGACAGTTTTACACACTTTATTTCCCCCAGTTTCGTTCAAAGTCTAATCAAAACTGCGGCCACTAACCTCTGTTGAAAAGCAATATTTGAATTTTGCGTTTCATCTTGCTGCTGGTCAGGGCTGCTTCTTTTGATTATTAGGTTGTTTAGAAATGTCTTTACTTTGAGCAGACTTAAATAATCGAAATGCATTCCCATCTCCTAGAAATATATCTACTTTGATCTCCAGATGCAACAAACAGAATATTTTATTTCATGTTTCATCATCGTAGTTTTCCTGAATTGTTTCTCTTAACATACGCCCAAAAAATCAAGTGGGTAGTACGTTTTGTTCAGTTTTCCCTTCTTCCATTGTAAGAGAGAATGGGAGGTAACATGACTGCGATATGCAGATATATATGTCAGGGTTTATGTTCATGAGTTCTAGGAGGAGAATTAGGCCATTCGGCCCATCAAATCTACTTTGCCATTCAATCAAATTTCCAATTCCTGGGCGTGCATATTTCCGAAGGTCTTTCCTGGTCCCAGCACACTGATGCAATTATAAAGAAGGCACATCAGCGCCTCTACTTCCTGAGAAGATTACGGAGAATCGGTATGTCAAGGAGGACTCTCTCGAACTTCTACAGGTGCACAGTAGAGAGCATAGTGACTGGCTGCATCGTGGCCAGGTTCGGCAACTTGAACCAGTTGGCTCAACTGGAGCGGAAAAGAATGCAGAAAGTTGTGACCACTGCCCAGTCACACACTCATCTCTCCGTTGCCATCGGGAAGAAGGTACAGGAGCCTGAAATCTGGAATATCCAAGAACAGCTTCTGGCCCACAGCTATCAGGCTATTAGACACAACAATGTGGCCCTTGTGGCTAAAGGGATCAGGGGGTATGGAGAGAAAGCAGGTACAGGATACCGATTTGGATGATCAGCCATGATCATATTGAATGGCGGTGCAGGCTCGAAGGGCCGAATAGCCTACTCCTGCACCTATTTTCTATGTATCTATGTAACATCAAATAAGCTGTGAATATTAACAGTCTATTGCACTTTATCTGAATATTTATTGAGTATATATATGGTTTATGGTATACAGACACACTGAACTTTTATCTCCCGTTCTGTATTATGGTTACATATTCTGTTGTGCTGCAGCAAGCAAGAATTTCATTGTCCTATCTGGGACAGATGACAATAAAACTCTCTTGACTCTTGGTTCTTGATCTTGACTACGGGAGCTGTTTGTACGGAGTTTGCACGTTCCCCCTGTCACCATGTAGGTTTTCTCCGGGTGCTCCGGTTTCCTCCCACACTATAAAGATGCATAGGTTTGTAGGTTAATTGGCTTCTGTAAAAATTGTAAATTATGCAGGATAGTGCTCCTGTTAGCAGGGAATAAGGTGGCAGCACCAAAGAGTAATGTCCAAGTTTAGTTTAGTTTTAGTTTAGAGATACAGCACGGCAACAGGCCCTTCGGCCCACCGAATCCGTGCTGACCACCAATCCTCGCACACTAACACTATCCTACACACACTGGGGACAATTTTACATTTATACCAATCCAGTAGACCACCAGGTGGCGCTGAGATGGCAGCCTCGCCAGCAGCCTGGGTGTTATTTCGACTTTTTTTCTTATTTTTAGTGTGTTTCTCGGTATGTTGGGGTGGGGGGGGGGGGGGGGAGATGACCATTTTCAGTCACTTTCCCAGAGGGAGATGTGATTTTTTCTCTGTGTCACATCTCCGTCCCCCCCCACTGCGGCCTAACAACTGGATTGGTGCGGCCTTACCTGGAGACCGGACCCGAGCTTCAAGCCGCAAGCGCGGCGTGGACTTACCATCGCGGAGCGGGCGATCCTTTTCCGAGGATCGCTGTGGGAGTGCTCCCACCGCAGGGCCTGTGGACTTTAACACCGTGAAGCCGCGGTCTCCAGTAAGAAGTGGCCGACTCGGGAGCTCCACGAGTCGGGAACTCCATCAGGGAGTTAACGCTCCATCAGGAACTCCATCTGTTCCACCGCCGGAGTTTCCATCATCCCGACGGATCCCAGCGGACTGTCTGCAACGGCCCCGTTTAAAGGCCCCGACCACAGGTGAACAAAGGAGGAAGATTACTGAACTTTATTGCCTTCCATCACAGTGAGGAATGTGGATTCCACTGTGGTGGATGTTTATGCTAAATTCTATTATGTTCCTTTTATTCATATGGCTGTATGGTAACTCAAATATCACTGTACTGTTGGTGCATGTGACAATAAATTTGAACTTGAACAATCAGCGTACAAACCTGTAGGTCTTTGGAGTGTGGGAGGTAACAGGACATTTCGGAGCAAACCCACGCGGTCACGGGGAGAACGTTCAAACTTCCCCTCCCCCTCCCCGATATAGTATGATAAAACTTTACTCATCCCTGGTCTGCCGATGGTCACAATGCACAAGGTACACAAAAACTTGAAATTAAAAGTAAAAACAAAAGGGAAAAGACAAGCGACTATTGTCTGTCTGCCGTGTGCAAACTAACAAACAAACACAGACTTGTCCCCTGGACAGAGGATTCTAAACTAGAGTGCCCCCCCCCCCCCCCCCCAGGTCCCCCTTTGTTCCCCCCCCGTCCCTCATGATGGACCCCCCCTCGTCGGGACCCCAGTATCCTTCACCCACCACCTCTGTGTAAAAAACTTGCCCCTGCTCATCTCCTTTAAAGATTTCCCCTCTCACCTTAAAGCTAGGCCCGGGCGCTCTTGTCTTTGGCATTTCCATGCTGGGAGAAAGGTTCTGGCTATTTCTGAATATTTCCCCCAGCTATGCCTCTCATAATTCTACCAGGTCACTGCTCATTCACAGGCATTCCAGGGACAACCATCCAAGTTTGTGCGACATCTCTTTTTAGCGAGTAACTTCTAATCCTGGCGGCTTTCTGGTAAACCTCTTCCACACCCTCTCCCAATCTCCCTCGGACCTTAAAGCCAAGCTCTCTTGTCCTTGGCATTTTTACAATGGTTAGAAGGCATTAACTCTCTGCCCTATCTGATACCTCTATCAGGTATAGACTATAATTTATAGTCTATTTTAAGTTGTAGTCGCAGCTCGGCGCGGGTCCTGCAATGAGTCTCCAGGAGATGCAGCCCGGCTGGTGTTGGCACAGTGTGTGTCTCACCTGAAACTTAAAAAAAATATATTGATCGGTATATGGATGGGAAAGGAATGAAGGGTTATGGTCTGTGTGCAGGTAGATGGGACTAGGGGAAAAGGATTTGTAGGGCTAAGATGGCCCGTTTCCGTGCTGTAATTGTTATATGGTTATATAGGTCTCCCCTCAATTTCCAATGTTCTAGAGAAAACAAGTTTATCCCTATAGCTAATCCTCTCTTATCCAGGCAGCATTCTGGTAAACCTCTGCACCCTCTCCAAGCCTCCACACCCCTCCTGTAAAGGGAGCACCAGATCCGGATAAAAAGGTACTGGAACATATCAATTAAATCATCAATTAAAACTTTGATAAATTAAAAATTTGATAAACTACCGGTAAACCATCGATTTTCCGGCACTTTTAGTTCCAGAGGCTTGCCGGATTATCCATTATGCCGGGCCAAGAGAGGTCACGACAATATGATAAAGCATTCATTTATACCGTTAATTAACTAATTAATTCATTCATTCATTCATTGAGTATAGAGGTTGGGAGGTCATGTTGCAATTGTGTAAGATGTTGGTGAGACCGCATTTAGAGCATTGTGCTCAGTTCAAGCTTGAAAGGGTTCAGAGAGTTTTTACGAGGATGATGCCAGGACTAGAGGGTGTGAGCTGCAGGGAGAGGTTGAGTAGGCCGGGCCTCTATTCCTTGGACTGCAGGAGGATAAGGGGTGATCTTACAGAGGTGAAAAAAATCATGAGAGGAATAAATCGGGTAGATGCACAGAGTCTCTTGCCTAGAGTAGGGGAATCGAGGACCAGAGGACACAGGTTCAAGGTGACAGGGAAAATATTGAATAGGAATCCGAGGGGTAACCATGGGCTGCTGGAAAGTTATATAAAGAATTAACACTTAATTAAGATGTAAACAATTACCTCTTTCATGACAGAGGCACGAATGCCAAAAAAGGCATTTTCACTTCCATATCTCCATGTCTCCCTCTCCCCTGACTCTTGGTCTGAAAAAGGGTCTCGACCCGAAACATCACCCGTTCCTTCACTCCAGAGATGCTGTCTGTCCCGCTGATTTACTCCAGCACTTTGTGCCTGTTTTCAGTGTAAACCAGCATCTGCAGTTCCTTCCTACACAAGAGAGAACCGATGGGAGAGTTTTGATTGTTTTGTGTCTATCTTCATGCATTAGAACACTGCAATGTAGTGCTGATATAGTCACATGTGCCCAGCTACAATGAAAGGCTTGGTTTAGTTTAGTTAATTATTGTCATGTTAAGAGCCTGTCCCACTTTCACGACCTAATTCACGACCTTTTTTACTCGTGGACATTTTTCATCAGGCTACGGCCTGCTACGACCTACCTACCACCTTCTACAGCCTCCTACGACCTCGTGACGACCATGCTGCGAGTATGAGCCAAGGGCAAACTCGGCAGAGGTTGTGAATTAGGTCATGAAAGTGGGTCACCCCTGATCCTCCTGCGCTCCATGGAATAGAGACCCAACCTACTCAACCTCTTCCTATAGCTCACACCCTCTAGTCCTGGTAACACCCTCGTAAATCTTTTCTGAACCCTTTCAAGCTTGACAATATCTTTCCTATAACATGGTGCCCAGAACTGAACACAATATTCTAAATGTGGTGTTACCAATGTCTTATACAACTGCAACATGACCTCCCAACTTCTATACTCAATACTGATGAAGGCCACCTACCATTTACTATGTGGGTCCTGCCCTTGTTCAAAGTCCCAAAATGCAACACCTCACACTTCTCTGTATTAAATTCCATCAACCTTTCCTCCGCCCAGCTGGCCAATCGATCCAGATCCTGCTGCAATCATTCACAACCATCTTCACTGTCTGCAAAACCACTCATTTTTGTATCATCAGCAAACTTGCTAATCTTGCCCTGTATGTTCTCATCCAAATCATTGATGTAGATGACAAACAGTAACGGGCCCAGCACTGAACCCTGAGGCACACCACTAGTCACAGGCCTCCAGTCTGAGAAGCAACCTTCCACCATCACCCTCTGCTTCCTTCCATAGAGTCAATTTGATATCCATTCACCTATCTCTCCTTGGATCCCATGCGATCTAACCTTCCAGAGCAGCCTACCATGTGGCACTTTGTCGAACGCCTTACTGAAATCCATGTACACAACAACTACAACTCTGCCCTCATTAACCATTTTGATCAAGTCTTCAAAAAAAAAGAATCAGATTTGTGAGACACGACCTCCCACGTACAAAACCATGCTGACTATCCCTGATCAGCCCTTCCCCATCCAAATGCCTGTATATACTATCTCTCAGAATACTGTCCAGTAACTTTCCAACCACAGATGTTAAGCTCACCAGCCTATAGTTCCCAGCATTTTCCCTGCAGCCCTTCTTGAAAAGAGGAACACCATTTGCCACCCTCCAGTCTTCCGGCACCTCTCCTGTATTTAAGGACGGCTCGTAAATTTCAACCAGGGCTCTCGCAATTTCCTCTTTAGTTTCCCGCAATGTCCTTGGATATATCTGATCAGGCCCTGGAGATTTGTCTACCTTCATTCACGATAGTACCTTCAGTACTCCTTCGATGGTAACACTGACTGCTCTCAAGACACTTCCAGTGACTGCTCCAAGTCCCTCCATCCCACTGTCTTTCTCCTCGGTAAATACAGAGGAGAAATACTCATTGAGGACCTTGCCCATCTCCTGTGGCTCCACACAGAGGTGACCGCTTTGATTCCTGAGAGGTCCCACTCTCTCTCTAGTTACCCTTTTCCCCCTTATGTATTTATAAAATCTTTTGGGATTGTCCTTAATGCTACCCGCCAGAGCTATCTCCTGGCCCCTTTTTGCCCTTCTGATATCCCTTTTTAGTTTACTCCTTAGTTCCCGAAACTCCTCCAGGGATGCACTTGATCCCAGCTGCCTATACCTGTCCCATGCATCCTTCTTGTTTTTGACCAACGTCTCAATTTCCCTCGTCAGCCAAGCTTCCTTACGTTTGCCTGCTTTGCCCTTCACTCTAACGGGGACGTACATATGCTGAGCTTTCGTCAGCACACTTAAAAACATCCCACTTAGCCCATGTTCCTTTCCCCTCTAATAACCTGCTCCAGTCAACTTGAACAAGACTTTCTCTCATACCCTCAAAGTTGGCCTTACCCCAGTTGAGCATTTTAACACGTGGACCCTCGCCGTCCCTACCATAACTATCTTAAACCTAATCGAACTGTAGTCACTGGACCCAAATGGCCCCTCCACACACACTACATTAACTTGCCTTTCCCAATTTCCCAATACTAGATCCAGTGTTGCCCTCTCACGTGTGGGGGCCTCCACATACTGTTTAAGAAAACTCTCCTGAACACTTGTGAGGAATTGCACCCCATCTAAACCCTTCGCGCTATGATTTCCCCAGTCTAGATTGGGAAAGTTATAATCCCCTTCTACAACAACCTTATTTGACCTGCAGCTGTCTGCAATCTCCTGGCACATTTGTTCTTCTAATTCCCGTCGATGATTCGGGGGTCTGTAGTACAGCCCCAACAAGGTGGTCATCCCTTTCTTGTTCCTCAGCTCCACCCATATAGCCTCACCAGACGAACTGTCCGTAATGTCACCTCTGAACACAGCCATGACATCGTCCTTAACCACCAATGCGACCCCCCCTCCTCTTTTTCCTCACCCCTGTCTCTCCTGAAGATCCTGTACCCCGGGAACATTGAGCTGCCCGTCCCTTAACCAGGTTTCAGTCATGGCTGCAACGTCCCAGTCGCTCGTACCTATCCACGCCCTAAGCTCATCTGCCTTCCCCATCAGGCCCCTTGCATTAACTAACCTTCCCCAAACCACCCTCCATACCAACTTCAAGCCTCTCATGTGCCTCTGTCCTGCACGAGATCCCACCCCTCTGTCAATCTAGTTTAAACCCTCCGGTGTGGCATTAGCAAACCTGCCCGCTAGGACGTTGGTCCCCCTTCCAATTAAGGTGCAACCCGTCCCTTTTGTACAGGTCACCCCTGCCCCAGAAGAGATCCCAATGATCCAGAAATCTAAATCCCTGCCCCCTGCACCAACTCCTCAGCCACACATTCACTTCCCCTATCGTCCTGTTCCTGTTCTTATCTTCACTGGCACGAGGTACTGGAAGCAATCCTGAGATCACTACCCTGCAGGTCCTGCTTTTCAGTCTTTTACCCAATTCCGTAAACTCCTGTTGCAGAACCTCCTTCCTCTTCCCACCTGTATCGTTCGTGCCAAGATCCACAACAACCTCTGTCTGCTCCCCCTCACTCTTGATGCCGTGCACCCACTCCGAGACTTCCTGGACCCTGGCACCAGGGAGGCAACAGGTAGACATCCTGATTGCCTACTCATGATCCATATTCATTCCCTGCATATCCATGTCCCTATCTAAAAGCCTCTTAACATAGAAACATAGAAAATAGGTGCAGGAGTAGGCCATTCGGCCCTTCGAACCTGCACTGCCATTCAACATGATCATGGCTGATCATCCAACTCAGTATCCTGTACATGCCTTCTCTTGATATCCCCTGATCCCTTTAGCCACAAGGGCCACATCTAACTCCTTCTTAAATATAGCCAATGAACTGGCCTCAACTACCTTCTGTGGCAGAGAATTCCACAGATTCACCACTCTCTGTATGAATTTTTTTTTCTCATCTCGGTCCTAAAAGATTTCCCCCTTATCCTTAAACTGTGACCCCTTGTTCTGGACTTCCCCAACATCGGGAACAATCTTCCTGCATCTAGCCTGTCCAACCCCATAAGAATTTTGTAAGTTTCTATAAGATCCCCCCTCAATCTTCTAAATTCTAGCGAGTACAAGCCGACCATTATCATATCTGCCACCTCCACCATCTATTAAATACCACTATCATATCTGCCACCTCCACCACCCCAGGCAGCGCATTTCAGACACCCACCACTCTATGTGTAAAAAAACCTGTCTTGCATATCTCCTTTAAACTTTGCCTCTCTCACCTGCACCCTCTAGTCTTTGACATTTCCACCCTGGTAAAAAGATTCTGACTGTCTACTCTATCCATGCCTCTCATAACTTTATGTACTTCTGACTGGACTCCCTCAGTGGTGATCCAGTGGAAGATATCCTGACTTTCCCAAATTCCCCTTGCAGTGAATAATCCAGGCAGCTGCATCCTGTTAAACCTCCCCTGAACCCTCCACATTCTTCCTGTAATGGGGCGACCAGAATAATACACCAAATGCATTATAGACAATAGACAATAGGTGCAGGAGTAGGCCTTTCGGCCCTTCGAGCCAGCACCACCATTCAATGTGATCAAGGCTGATCATCCCCAATCAGTACCCCGTTCCTGCCTTCTCCTCATTCTTGGTAAAGTCCCATAAAAGGCCTGTCCCACCTACGTGATTTTTTCAACGACTTGCCGGCACCCATCATAGCTGCAGCAGGTCTCCGAAAATTTTCAACATGTTGAAAACCCAGCGGCGACCATAACAAGGTACGACTCTTTGGGCGACTACTCACGACCATACAGGCTTCACCCCGCGACATGTTGCCAGGGTGTCGCCTGTATGGTCGTGAGTAGTCTCTCAGTCACCCAAAGAGTCGTAGCGTCTTTCTGTTTAAGAAGGAACTGCAGATGCTGGAAAATCAAAGGTAGACAAAAATGCTGGAGAAACTCAGCGGGTGAGGCAGCATCTATGGGGTGAAGGAAATAGGCGACGTTTCGGGTCGAAACCCTTCTTCAGACTGATGTGAGGGTGGGGGGGAGGGGGGGGCGGGAGGAAGAAAGGAAGAGGTGGAGCCAGTGGGCTGAGGGAGAGCTGAGAAGGGGAGGAGAAAGTAGGGACTACCTGATATTGGAGAAGTCAATGTTCATACCGCTGGGGTGCAAACTGCCCAAGCGAAATATGAGGTGCTGCTCCTCCAATTTGCGGTGGTCCTCACTCTGGCCATGGAGGAGGCCCAGGACAGAAAGGTCGGATTGGGAATGGGAGGGGGAGTTGAAGTGCTGAGCCACCGGGAGATCAGGTTGGTTATTGCGAACCGAGCGGAGGTGTTGGGTGAAGTGCTCGCCAAGCCTGCGCTTGATCTCACCGATGTAGAGCAGCTGACACTGTAGTGCAGCGTCTTTCTGGTCGCCGCTGAATTTTCAACATGTTGAAAAATTTCGGCGACCTACGACGGGTGCTGGCAGTCGCCGAAAACGTCACGAAAGTGGGACAGCCCTTAAAGCTGTATCATGACCTCCTGAATCTTACACTAAATGCAAGGCAAATGTACTGTACACCTTCTTCACTACTCTGTCCACTTGTGTTGCCACTTTGTCAGCTGTGGTCTCTTTGTTCTTTTCAGGATCTGGTAAGGGGGGGGGGGGGGGATGAAAAATACGAAATTGGAATATCCTTTTTTTCGCGGTTTTCATATTAGAGCTTTTGTTTCTTTTTCTTTCTTTCTTTTCTATGGCCTATTTCTTAACTTTTTCCCCAAACTCTTTGTTTAATGGGCTTTTCTTTTCGATCACTTTTTCACACTATCACGACTCTCTCTCACTTTCTTTACTTTCTTTATTTCTATCTCTCTTTAAAACTTAAAAAATAAAGGGGTACAGTAAATGTAATAAGATATATGTGGCTTGTACTACTGTAATGTACTGTACTAATAAATATATATATTTTTTTTAATTAAAAAAAACTGTGGTCTCTTTGTTCTTTGTTCTAACTACCAACTGCTGGATAAATGTCCTTTGCCTGTTCTTTAAACTTCTACCATTCTGTGACCACGGCATCTTTTATAAAGATAGTTTACATTCCTTGATCAACATTCTCAAATTTCTATTATTCCAAATCTGCTTTTTGTTCTCTCCCATGGTCATGCTGTCAGTGTGGTAAAAGATAACAGTGGATATAATCTCTCGGTTACATGAAGCCTCGGGTATGAAGTTAACACTGGGAGAATTATACAGGTAGTCTTAAACGTGAAGGAAAACAAAAATGCTGGAGTAACTCAGCGGGTGAGGAACACCACTGGCCCATAGCTGAGAACAAGCTGGAGCTGCCTTCTCTGTCCTTGCAGGTTAGGCAGAGGTTCACTTGCACCTCCTCCAACCTCATCTACTGTATCCGTTGTTCAAGATGTGGACTCTTATACATGGGCGAGACCAAACGCAGACTGGGCGATCATTTCGTGGAACACCTTCACTCAGCCCGCCTGAACCAACCTGATCTCCCGGTTGCTGGACACTTTAATTCTCCGTCCCATTCCCACACTGACCTTTCTGTCCTCGGTCTCCACCATTGTCAGAGTTCCTTTATCATCGGTACTTTTTCGCATATGCTTCATTCATTTTTTTCTAGGAAAGAACTGCAGATGCTGGTTTAAATACTGTAGACACAAAATGCTGGAGTAACTCAACGGGACAAGCAGCATCTCTGGAGGGAAGGAGGTTTTGGTTTGAGACCCTTCTTGAATCTGAAGAAGGGTCTGGACCCGAAACGTTACCCATTTCTTCTCTCCAGAGATGCTGCCCAACCCGCTGTGTTACTCCAGCATATTTTGTTTATAATCATTTGTTCTACTTTTCTACATCACCGTCTATATCTCTTGTTTCCCTCTCCCCTGACTCTGCAGTCTGAAGAAGGATCTCTACTCGAAATGTCACCCATTCCTTCTCTCCGGAGATGCTGCCCAACCCGCTGAGTTACTCCAGTGTTTTGTTACTCCAGCATTTTGCTTCAATAAGCCTTTTCACACCGCGGTTACAAGATTAAACATTAGCAGAGCACAGATCAGATCAATTAGGTAAATTTAACTTAACATGTTACAATTGACATTGCAAAATCTGTAACACATGGTAAATTCTGAATAACAAAAACATGAATGAAAGTAAACAACGGCAAGCATGCAGCGGAACGCTCTCCCTTTCATCTTGTCTTTGATTAATGGCAGTTTTCCTGGTTTTGGTGGGCTTTGGGGAGAGGAAGGCGCCTTTGGTTCGGAGTGGACAAATCATACTTACATTCTTCCATTTAGTGCAAATGAAAACCGAAAGAGTAATGTCTCACGGACTCTGTCATATTTCATATTCACATCAGAACTTGTTAACATTTAGTAATTGTCTTCATATGTGGGTCTTTCCTGACTCGCTCTCAGTGGCTCAGCTTCACGTGGACGGACATTAGTAACAAATGGGCTTATTTTACCATGTCCCAGAAATTACTGCGATCCCTTCTGATTCCACACACAAACACACATTCTGAAGCAATAATGAGACTGTTTTCAGGGCGGATTAAGGGGTACAAATGTACAATCTGTTCCTGGTTACCGGTGGGGAAGTACTTGCTTTGTTGTAACAAAATTTTAGATGGCAGACCCGATATACAACAATCACGGTAGATTATGGCAGAGAGATTGTGTTCTGGAGCTCAATAATTTTGTAGCACGTCACCAGTACTCAAAGGTCATAAGGCCATCAATGATCGGAGCAGAATTAGGCCATTCAGCCCATCAATTTTACTCCGCCATTCAATCAAGGCTTATCTATCTCTCCCTCCTAACCCCATTCTCCTGCCTTCTCCCCATAACCTCTGACACTCGTACTAATCAAGAATCTATCTATTGTGCTTAAGCAGGAACTGCAGATGCTGGAAAATCAAAGGTAGACAAAAGTGATGGAGAAACTCAGCGGGTGCAGCAGCATCTATGGAGAGAAGGAAATAGGCAATGTTTCAGGCTGAAGAAGGGTTTCAGTCTGAAGAAGGGTTTCGACCCGAAATGTTGCCTATTTCCTTCGCTCCATAGATGCTGCTGCACCCACTGAGTTTCTCCAGCACTTTTGTCTACCAAGAATCTATCTACCTCTGCTTTGAAAACATGCATTATCTTGGCTTCCACAGCATTCTGTTGCAAACAATTCCATAGATTCAACATCCTCTGATGAAAGAAATTCCTCTTCATCTCCTTCCTAAAGGAAATGTCCTTTAATTCTGCGGCTGTGCCCTCTAGTCCTAGACTCTCCCACCAGTGGAAACATCCTCTCCACATCCACTCTATCTATTCAGTAAGTTTCACTGAGGTCTCCCCCTCATCCTTCTTACCTCCAGCAAGTACAATGCCTTTGTTTACTTAAAGTGAGGTTTTCCAGCACCAAGCCGCCTTTTTCTTGTCTTTCTGATGGCTGGACAGCACACAACAAAAGTTTTTCACTGTACCTCGGCACATGTGACAATAAACTAAACTAAACTGAACCTGAACCGTGTTCTGCTGCATCATTATTGAGCTAATGTAACTCTTGTAATTTATTTCAATGCCCAAACCACCAGATTATTGCAAAAGATGGTACTCTGATGACAAACAGGGTGCTGGAAATTCTCCACTGGTCAAGCAAGCTGCCTTGCCTTTGGTTTCGAAAGTGCTAAAGCAAGCTGCCTTGCCTAATTAGAGCTGCCTTGCCCAATTAGAGCTGCCTTGCCGAATTAGAGCTGCCTTGCCGAATTAGAGCTGCCTTGCCGAATTAGAGCTGCCTTGCCTAATTAGAGCTGCCTTGCCTTCTATATAATTAAAAGTCTAAGCTTGACCACTTCCTGTTTGCGCTTTATATTGATTTTAGAAAAAATGCTACCACGTAGGCTGTGATTTTTGGCCATCTTACTCAGAGTCCCCATCCGCTCATCAGGTGCTGAGGATTTTTCCCATCGATGAAATATAAAAGATTTATTAGTGTTTAAAAAATGTTGCAATTCTCTCTCCTGAAGGCCACGCCCCTTCCGGAGGGACTATAAAACCTGGAAGTGTGGAGGTGCCTCAGTTCTCTGCAAGATGGGAGGGAGTGAGAGGTTGCAATTCTCAGTCTGAGCTGTGAATAACACTAAACACATGTCTACTAAACTGTGAGTGGTTTTACTGCCTGTCAGTGCCCTTATGTGGTTTGAAAATGTAGTTTGAAAATGCCAAAGTGTATTTTGGTTTGAAAGTGCTAAGGTGAGCTGCCTTGCCTTTGGTTTTGAAAGTGCTAAAGTGAGCTGCCTTGCCTTTGGTTTAGAAAGTGGTAAAGCGATCTGCCTTGCCTAATTAGAGCTGCCTTGCCTAATTAGAGCTGCCTTGCCTAATTAGAGCTGCCTTGCCTTCTATATAATTAAAAGTCTAATCTTGACCACTTCCTGTGCACTTTATATTGATTTTAGAAAAAACGCTACAACATACAGCTTTGATTTTTGGCCATCTTACTCAGAGGCCCCATCCACTCATCAGGTGCCGAGGATATTTCCCATCGCTGAAAACTAAAAGAGTTAAAAGGATACTAACCACTATACTGACGAGGAATTGGTAGTGTAATCCTATGGGAACTGTAGAGGGCAATCCAGTGGGTGTGGAGGGTGGTGGGCGAGAGGTGAGGCCTCAGTAACTCTGTTCTTGTTCTGCCCAAGAGGAGAGGCGGTAAGGACAGACTCGCTCTATCTCCCATTGAGCATTTATTACGATTCAGGGTGAAAGAAGATTTCATCTCTTTAATGTGGGAGGGAGGAGTAAAATCACAGAGTCATAGAGTCGTGCGGCACGGAAACGGGACCCATGGTCCAATTCTACCCACCATAATGCTACATCTGCGAGTGCCATTTGCCTGTATTTAGCCCATATCCCTCTAAACCTTTCATACCACATGGGAGAGTAGAGAAATGGATCCCACAATGTCCATTGGCCCACAATGGTGAGATCAACCAATCTCCTCTGCCTGCATGTGATCCATGTTCCTCCATTCTCTTCCTATGCACAGGGCCACGGTGGCGCAGCGGTAGAGTTGCTGCCACACAGCACCGGAGACCCAAGCTCTATCCTGACTATGGGTGCTGTCTGTACGGAGTTTGTACATTCTCCCTGTAACTCCAGGTGCTCCAGTTTCCTCCTACACAAGCGCGGCAAGGCAGCGGCTGTACCGCTGTGCCACCGTGCTGCCCTGTACCAAACCAATGACAAGAGTCATGGTCTTGTTTCAATGAGTTGCGCTGAGACTTCAAGGAAGCCTCGACTCCTGGAAGCACTCCTTTCGGACCCCGTCTCATGGGTCTGTGGTGCCGATGGTGGAGTTTAGGGATCGCCGTGAATCCTGTCACAGGAAGAGACCACTAGAAACGATCCAAGTCTGTGATCAGAGATTCACTGAAGAAAATGCACCATCGATCCTGACTCTGGGGATCACTCTGGCACCATCGATCCTGACTCGGCCCCAGTGGAGAAGGAGCATCTGGAATGGAATTAAAATAACTGGTCCACATAAAACATTTAGTTTAATTTAGTTCAGAGATAAAGTGCGGAAACAGGCCCTTCGGCCCACTGAGTGTGCTGACCATCGATCCCCGCATATTTACATTATTATACACACACTAAGGACACTTTTTACATTTATACTAAGATTAGATTAGATTTTATTTGTTGTCATTTGAACCTCATTGAGGTTCAAACAAAATTTAATTTCTGCAGTCACACAAACAAGAAGAAGAACCAAGACACAACACAATTTACACAAACATCCATCACAGCGAATCTCCTCCTCACTGTGATGGAAGGCAAAGTCTTATCTCTCCCCTGCATTCCTCATTCTCCTCCCGATATCAGAGTCGAAGCCCCCTGCGGGCGATGGTAAATAAGTCCCGCGGCCATTAAAGCCGCACCGGGCGATGTAAGGCCCCGCTCCAGGTTAAGCCAATTTACCTACAAACCTGCGCGTCTTTGGAGTGTGGGAGGAAACCGAAGATCTCGGAGAAAACCCACGCAGGTCACGGCGAGAATGTTCAAACTCCGTACAGACTCCCCCCGTAGTCGGGATCGAACCCGGGTCTCTGGCGCTGCAAGCGATGTAAGGCGGCAACTCTACCGCTACACCACCGTTTTCGAACCACCAGGCACGCTCTATGGTCTCTCGTGTATGGAAGAGGCTACAACAGCCACCTCAGAACCCACAAAACCAGAGAAGAAGAAACTCACCATCAACTCCGAGGAATAGTTTAAGGAAAAGAGGAAGTTGATGCTTCAACGAGTATCATTATTTTACACCAATGTGAGAACTATCCCGATCTTCCGCGAGGAGTTTTTCAGTGTAAACCAGGTGTGACTTTGTCATTTTATAATCTAAAGTGTAGACTGTCCAATTTTAGTTTTTGCCACACACTTTTGTAGCGATGTGGTACAACTTAATAACTGTGCTACGCTATTGTGGAGCTTAATGTCAACTAACTTTACAGAACATAGAACAGTATAATTCAGCCCGCAATGTCAGTGTTGAACATGACACCAGCCTCCTTGGGTCCTTGTCCCTCCATTCCCATCATATCCATGCCCAGGACAAGAAGGCTCTACAGAGAGTAGTGCGTTCGGCCGAACGCAATCTGGGAACTTCACTCGCCCCCCTGCAGGAACTATACATCAGGAGGTGCAACTCCAGAGCCAATAAGATCATGGGAGACCCCTTCCACCCCTGCAACAGACTGTTCCAGCTGCTACGGTCAGGCAAACGCCTCCGTTGCCATGCTGTGAGAACGGAGAGGTTGAGGAGGAGTTTCTTCCCAGAGGCCATTAGGACTGTAAACTCCTATCTCACCAGGGACTAACTTTACTGAACCACTCTACTGCTTTTTTTTTTTAAATTGCTGTTATATTCCCTTTTTCCTTTCACCCACAATATTTAATATGAAAAAGAATATGTGATTCTGTTATATTCTGTTTGTAGTTTGTTTGGTTGTTTGTTTGTTTGTCTTTTTGCACAAAGTCCGCGAGCATTGCCACTTTTCATTTCACTGCACATCTCGTATGTGTATGTGACAAATAAACTTACCTTGACTTGACTTGACATAGAGTGATACAGAATACACCGGCCGACAATGTCCCAGCTACACTAATCCACAAGACAACAAGGTCGCCCATGCCAAAGGGCCTGTTTCCACACTGTATCATTCTATGACACTATGACTATGTCCGCAAGAAATTGCAGCAAGTTGTGGATGCAACCCATTCCATCCAGACTCCCCACATAGACTCCATCTACACTTCAATCTGTCTCAGAAATGCAGCCAACATAATGAAAGACCTTTCCCACCCTGGTCGTTCCTGATTATAGATGGGAAGAAGCTGTTCCTGAGTCTGGTGGTTCGCGCTTTCCCCGGTCATTCCTTCTTCTCCAACCTCCCGTCCAAGAGAAGATACAAGATCTTGAACGCGCGCACCACCAGACTGAGGAACAGCTTCTTCCCATCTGTGATCAGACTTCTGAACGGCCCTACCATTCACTATTGTACAGTCCCAATTGTTCAAACCCAGCTCATTGAAGAAAGGAAAAAGGAAGAGGAGGAGCCCGAGGGCTGAGGGAGAACTGAGAAGGGGAGGAGACAGCAAGGGCTACTGGAAATTGGAGAATTCAATGTTTATGCCGCTAGGGTGCAGACTGCCCAAGCGGAATATGAGGTGCTGCCCCTCCAATTTCTGGTGGTGCTCACTCTGGCCATGGAGGAGGCCCAGGACAGAGAGGTCGGATTGGGAATGGGAGGGGGAGTTGAAGTGCTGAGCCACCGGGAGATCAGGTTGGTTATTGCGAACCGAGCAGAGGTGTTCGGCGAAACGATCGCCAAGCCTACGCTTAGTCTCACCGATGTAGAGCAGCTGACATCTAGAGCAGCGGATGCAATAGATGAGGTTGGAGGAGATGCAGGTGAACCTCTGTCGCACCTGGAACGACTGCTTGAGTCCTTGAATGGAGTCGAGGGGGGATGTAAAGCGACAAGTGTAGCTTGCTCTAAACCTTATTCCCTTTATCATGTATCTGTGCACTGTGGATGCCTGGAATGTAATCATGTATTGTATTTCCGTTGGCTGGTTAGCACGCAACAAAAACCTTTCACTGTACCTCGATACACGTGACAATAAACTAAACTAAACTAAACTAAACTAAATCTTCCTATTTCACTGAGTTTCTTTTGGTATTTCTTCTCCTCCCAGAGTCGTTATCACGCATACACTCTTTGATTAATTATCGTGTTTTAATTACTGGTTGAATTTCATTTCACTTATCTCATCGATAATGACAAACTTGATGAATGCACAAATAACGTTCCCAGGAATTCATCCGCTTCAAAATGTCTATTACCAAAGAGAGAGCGATTTCCCGTGGCACAGTCTGCAGTCTGGGCTAATATTGATGACAAAGATGGTCGATGATATTGAGCACATATCTTCCTCTTTGAAATCCATCCAAACAACAATATAATCCATCTTATTATTATTATGAAATTGAAAGCAAAGCTTCATTTATAAGTCCATTTTGAGGGTGCACTTGATGTTGCCTTTGATAATTGATGATTTATGCTTGGCTTTACCTTTCTTGTCTCCTTTCTTCAATAACCTTACGACATTGTTGCTTTTGGATAACTAATAGCCTCATAGTTGCTTCAACCTAATTAGTTCTATGGCCAGCCTCGAAGCACTGTCTCTTTTATGTATGTTTGAAATTTTCAAAAAAGCATGCATGGGTGAATTACTTTTTGGTGTACAAAGTTGTGAAGCACAAACTAGTCTCCCTCAGCTACAACAGGACTCAAGAGAGCTTGCATTACACTTAACAAGATCATCATAAGTTCATAACATCATAAGATCATAAGTGATAGAAGCAGGATTAGGCCATTTGGCCCATCTACACCATTCAATCATGTCTGATCTATCTCTCCCTCCTAACCTCATTCTCCTGCCTTCTCCCCATAACTCCTGACCCCCGCACTGATGAGTTAATGGGAATCTTATTTATTCATACTATTAATCCTTTCAGTGGATGGGCTGGCAAGTAGATACTCTCGAAAGAGAGAGCCAAACCTAGATTGCCATAATATTGGGCGGCAGCGTTGCTGCCTTACAGCGCCATAGACCCGGGTGCTGTCTGTACGGAGTTTGTGCGTTCTCCCTGTGACCACGTGGGTTTTCTCTGAGATATTCAGTTTCTTCCCCACTCCAAAGACATACAGGTTTGTACGTTAATTGCCTTGGTATAAATGTAAAATGTTCCATAGTGTAGGATAGTGTTAATGTGCGGGGATCCTGAATGAATATAAAAGTAATTTCCACAATCCCATGCCCCCAGCAAGGAAGTCACACTTATAGATAGTGTTTGTCAGCATTTGGCTGAACACCATTCTGAATCTAGATTTAGTTTAGAGATACAGTGCGGAAACAGGCCCTTCGGCCCACCGGGTCCGTGCCGACCAGCGATCCCCGCACATTAATGCTACCCTACACACACTAGGGGCAATTTGCAATTATACCCAAGCCGATTAACCTACAAGCCTGTACGTCTTTGGAGTGTGGGAGGAAACCGGAGCTCCTGGAGAAAACTTACGAGGAGAATGTACAAACTCTGCACAGACAAGCACCTGTAGTCAAGATCGAAACTGGGTCTCTGGCACTGGAAGGCAGCAAATGTAACACTGAGCCACCTTATAACAAAAAATATAATGTAAATGTAAACGTTACGTAGTCCCCCACTACCACAAATGTGGCAGTTGAGTGTCCCATCATCGGGGACATCATAGATGTTAACACACCCGAAATGTAATGGGATTGTCACGTCCTGGGATAACCACCATTTTGACCACGGTCTCTCCCCTGCCGGATAGGTTTAAGGGGCGAGCTTAAAATGTAAGTAGCTACAAGAAGAGGATGAAAATCCTTGAATCATTGTCCTAGCACGGCTGAAATTGAGGGGAGGCCTGACAGAGGTATATATCTAGAATTCTGAGAGAGAGGCAAAACGCTGGAGTAACTCATTCTACAGGGACAGGCGTCATCTCTGGAGAGAAGGAATGGGTGACGTTTTGGGTCACTCGACTGAGAGTCAGGGGAGAGGGAAGCGAGAGATATGGAAGGGTGAGGTGTGAAAACAAGATCAAAGGGGACGGAGCTGAAGGAAAATGTAGATCATTGTTAGCTATGGGGAAGGTGAGAACAAGGCACAGATCGGCTCAGAACCTCTTACTTCTCAAATCCTCAGGGGCATAACTTTCAGTTGAGAGGGTCAAAGTTTAAATGAGATGTGCAATGCAATGTATTACACAGAGAGGTCCCTGGAAGGCGAGTGGTGGAAGCAGACATGATAACACTGTTTAAGAGGCATTTAGACAGGCACATAAACTGGCAGCAAAGGTAGATCACGCGCTGGCATTGGCAGCATGGTCAGCACAGGCATGATGGGCAGAATGGCCTGCTCCTGAGCTAAGCTGTTCCATGTGCTAATACTGGGACTTGTAGGTTTCTTGCGAAGTAAGATTTTCTCTTTTGGTTTTAATCTTTCTCATAACCATACTGCATAATTTAACACTGGGAGGTCAGCACACAAGGAAGACATTTATTCCTGGCCACTGTGACAAAAGATGTGGAAGATATCCGTGCCTGTTCAACACCCCCCACACTTGAACATGACGAGATAAGTCCAATCAGTGATCACACTCTTGTTTTTCAAACAAAGACAAACAAAACAAAGACATTCCATCTAGAGAGTTGTGAATCTGTGGAATTCTCCACCACAGAAGGCAGTGGAGGCCAATTCACTTAGTTTATATACAGCGCAGAAACAGGCCCACCAAGTCCGTGCCGACCAGCGATCCCCGCATATTAACACTATCCTACACACACCAGGGACAATTCTTTACATTTATCAAACCTGTACGTCTTTGTAGTGTGGGAGGAAACCGAAGATCTCGGAGAAAACCCACGCAGGTCACGGGGAGAACGTACAAACTCCGTACAGACAGCACCCGTAGTCGGGATCGAACCCGGGTCTCTGGCACTGCGATCGCTGTAAGGCAGCAACTTTACCACTGCGCCTTAGGGAGACTCCTTGGCAGTCTGAGGAAGGGTCTAGACCTTGAAACGTCACCCATTCCTTCTCTCCAGAGATGCTGCCTGACCCACTGAGTTACTCCAGC
The DNA here is from genome assembly GCF_028641065.1 of Leucoraja erinaceus. Taxonomy (NCBI): domain Eukaryota; kingdom Metazoa; phylum Chordata; class Chondrichthyes; order Rajiformes; family Rajidae; genus Leucoraja; species Leucoraja erinaceus. The sequence continues at coordinate 10,503,097 of NC_073414.1, read as the reverse complement.
TTTTTGTGTCTATCTTCGGTTTAAACCAGCATCTACAATTCCTTCCGAACCATATCCCTCTAAATTGTTCCTGCCCATGTACTTGTCCAAGTGCTTCCTAAAGACAGGTATACGGGTGTTAGGGAGAAGGCAGGAGAATGGGGTTAGGACGGAGAGGTAGATCAGCCATGATTGAATGGCGGAGTAGACTTGATGGGCATTTCCTTCCATCACATAATATTTTGACCAGTCTGAAGAAGGGTCTCAAGCTGAAACGTCACCTATTCCTTTTCTCCAGAGATGCTGCCTGACCCGTTGATTTACTCCAGCTGTTTGTGTCTATCTTCTCTATATGGACCATTACTGCAAAAGGATTTGAGGAGAAGAGTAAAGATGTCTTGCTCCCATTATAACATCTTGGGATTTATTCCTCCTACTGAAGAATAGATATACTTGCCTCATCTGTGCCCCTCATGGTCATATACACCTCTCTAGGACTACCCTCCTACCCTCTAGTGAAATAGGCTTCCCATCCTCTCCTCATAACTCAAGCCCTCCACTCCCATTAACATCCTTGTAAACCTTTATTGCATCCTGTGTTGGAAGGAACTGCAGATGCAGGTTTACATTGAAGACAACCACAAAATCAGCGGGACAAGCAGCATCTCTCGATAGAAGGAATGGGTGACATTTCGGGTCAAGGCCTTTCTTCAGACTGAGAGTCAGGGGAGAGGGAGGCACAGAGATATGGAAGGGTAAGGTGTGGAAACAAGACATCAAAGAGGATGAGGTCAAGGAAAATGTAGAATTGATCATTGTTATATAGGGGAAGGTGACAACGAAGCATTCAAAGATAAAATGTAATCGGGAGGATAGTCAGACTGGGCATGGAACCCCCAATCCTTCTATCCAGATATACTGAGTGAGGCGAGTTACTCCAGCATTTTGTGTCTATCTTATTGCATTCTTCCCAGATTATCGACATCCTCCCACTTTCTTCTTCTTCTTCTCCTCCTCCTCCTCCTCCTTCTCCTTCTCCTTCTCCTTCTCCTTCTCCTTCTCCTTCTCCCTTCTTCTCCTCCTCCTTCTCCTTCTCCTTCTCCTTCTCCTTCTCCTTCTCCTTCTCCTTCTCCTTCTCCTTCTCCTTCTCCTTCTCCTAAAGTTGTAGGACAACTCGTTCTATTTGATCTTCTGTTTGTGCACATCGAGTTGATTGCATTAGTCGAAACAGGGCGGACCACGTGAAGGTTGCAATCTTCCACCCCTTCCAATAGCTGAGTGGCCAGAACTGCTCCGAGTACTCCAAATGCAGCCTTATGCCCCTGTCCCACTTAGGAAACCTGAACGGAAACCTCTGGAGACGTTGCGCCCCACCCAAGGTTTCCGTGCGGTTCCCGGAGGTTTTTGTCAGTCTCCCTACCTGCTTCCACTACCTGCAACCACCTGCAACCTCCGGGAACCGCACGGAAACCTTGGGTGGGGCGCAAAGTCTCCAGAGGTTTCCGTTCAGGTTTCCTAAGTGGGGCTGGGGCATTACCAAAGCCTTGTTCAGCTGTAAGATGATGCCCTAACTGGAGTAACCTGACGGGTCAGGCAGCATCTGTAGAGGAAGTGTATCGGTGACATTCTTCAGATGCTAACGAAGGCTCCCAACCTGAAACTTTGCCTTTCAGTTCCTTTTTCAGTTTAGTTTGTGGAATTCTTTGCCACCAAAGGAAGTGGAGGCCAACTCACTGGATGTATTCAAGAGTTAGATCTAGATCTTAGGACTAACGGAATCAAGGGATATGGGGAGAAAGCAGGAACAGGGTACTGATTCTGGATGATCAGCCATGATCATATTGAATGGCGGTGCTGGTTCAAAGGGCTGAATGGCCTACTCCTGCACCTATTTTCTATGTTTCTATGATAGGGGGAATGGGTGACGTCACTCATTCCTTCTCTCGAGTGATGCAGCCAGTCCCGCCGAGTTACACCACCATTTTGTGCCTTTCTTCGGGTGAAGTAACTCAGCTGGTCAGGCAGTGTGTCAGGAGAACTTGGACAGGCAATGTTTCGGATTTGGAAGCTTCTTCACACCGTAGTGAGGCAGAATGGGCCTTGCGGGAGAGCCTTATCTGAAAGATAGTAAACCCGAGAATCCAACAGTCCGTGGGGTCAGCAAAGTGTCAGATGGATGGTACACACTGTATGTGTGTGTTGAGTGGGCTGGACACATACACAATGGATGGGGAGTGTGAGTGATGCTATCTGAACCACAGCTGGCAGGTGTGAGGTTAAAATGTCTGTCTCTTGGGAACCAGAATCTCCTTGGCAAAAACCTAGATTTATATTATTCCGATGCCTAAAGGCTACATTTAGTAACACTGTTAGGGAAAGAAAACAAAAAAAAACACAACATTTGCTGGAAATCTAAAGCATAAACTACAATTGTTGGAAATACTCAGCGAGTCAGGTATAGGGGCTGTCCCACTTGGGCGACACAATTGACGAGTTTAGAAGAGTTTGAAAAAATGTCATGTTGAAGACCTGCTTCAACTATGTTGAAGACCAGCTTCGACTAGCTACGACTAACTTCGGGAAAATTGGACACCGAATTGTGGTGAGTGAAGACAACCTCCTTCGACCTCCTTCGACCTCCCTTCGACTACCTTCGATTACCTACGACTAACATGCCGAACTACTACGACTAAACCTACCAGTAAAAAAAGTATCGATTTTTTCCATGGCGATCTTTTTTTACTCGCTGGCATTTTTGACCATATTTTTCAAGTATAACGTCACAAAGCATGGAAATAGGCCCTTCGGCCCAACTCGTCCTTGCCAACCCAAGTTGGAATTCTAGGCTCATCCAATTTTCCTATATTTGGCTCATATCCTGCTACAAACCTTCTTATGCATATTGAAGATAGACATAAAATGCTGGAGTAACTCAGCAGGACAGGCAGCATCTCTGGAGAGAAGGAATGGGTGATGTTTCGAGTCGAGATCCTTCTTCACACTGGTTAGGGATAAGGAAAATGAGAGATATAGGCGGTGATGTGGAGAGATAAAAAACGACGAATGAAAGAGGGCGGTGGAGGCCGGATCTCTGGATACTTTCAAGAGAGAGCTAGATAGGGCTCTTAAAGATAGCGGAGTCAGGGGATATGGGGAGAAGGCAGGAATGGGGTACTGATTGGCGATGATTAGCCATGATCACATTGAATGGCGGTGCTGGCTCGAAGGGCCAAATGGCCTACTCCTGCACCTATTGCCTATTCTTGGAAGTGGGACTGGCCCCGCGTGGCCGTATGCCTCAAGCGACGACGTCTGATTGCGCTAGACGTATGCAATCGCATGCTGGTGGGACAGACCCTTTAGGGCTAAAGGAATCAAGGGATATGGGGAGAAAGCAGGAACGGTGTACTGATTTTGGATGATCAGCCATGATCTCATTGAATGGCGGTGCTGGCTCGAAGGGCCGAATGGCCTACTCCTGCACCTATTGTCTATTGTCTATTGAAAGATATGCAAAAACATAATGATGATAAAGGAAACAGGCCATTGTTAGCTGTTTGTTGGGTGAAAACGAGAAGCTGGTGAGACTTGGGTGGAGGGGAGGGATAGAGAGAGAGGGAATGCCAGGGCTACCTGAAGTTAGAGAAATTAATATTCGTACCTCTGTCCAAATGCTTTTTAATCTGCTTGTCCTATTTACCTGTGTTTAGCCCATATTCCTTTAAACCTTTCCTATTCGTATGTCCAAAGTCTTTTACATGTTGTTAATGTACCTTCCTCACCGGCCTCCTCTGGCAGCTTGTTCCATACACCCACCACCCTCTAGAAGAGATGCTAACTTCCTGACTCGTGTCTGATTATTGAATCGAGTTTGGTTAGGTAAGGGGGAGGTACAGAGAGACCAGGGTGTCCTTGTACACCGGTCACTGAAAGTTGGCGTGCAGGTACAGCAGGCAGTGAAGAAAGCTAATGGAATGTTGGCCTTAATATAAGAGGATTTCAGTATAGGAGTAAAGAGGCCCTTCTGCAGTTGTATAGGGCTCTGGTGCGACCACATCTGGAGTATTGTGTACAGTTTTGGTCTCCTAATTTGAGGAAGGACATCCTTGTGATTGAGGCAGTGCAGCGTAGGTTCACGAGATTGATCCCTGGGATGTCGGGACTGTCATATAACATAACATATAACATATTACAATTACAGCATGGAAACAGGCCATCTCGGCCCTACAAGTCCGTGCCGAACAATTATTTTCCCCTAGTCCCATATACCTGCACTCAGACCATAACCCTCCATTCCTTTCCCATCCATATACCTATCCAATTTATTTTTAAATGATAAAATTGAACCTGCCTCCACCACTTCCACTGGAAGCTCATTCCACACAGCCATCACTCTCTAAGTAAAGAAGGGGCCCCTCATGTTACCCCTAAACTTCTGTCCATTAATTCTGAAGTCATGTCCTCTTGTTTGAATCTTCCCTACTCTCAATGGGAAAAGCTTATCCACGTCAACTCTGTCTATCCCTTTCATCATTTTAAAGACCTCTATCAAGTCCCCCCTTAACCTTCTGCGCTCCAGAGAATAAAGACCTTATGAGGAAAAGATTGAAAAAACTAGGCTTGTATTCACTGGAGTTTAGAAGGATGAGGGGGATAATTTTATAGAAGCATATAAAATTATAAAAGGACTGGACAAGCTAGATACAGGAAAAATGTTCCCAATGTTGAGCGAGTCCAGAACCAGGGGCCACAGTCTTAGAATAAAGGGGAAGCCATTTAAGACTGAGGTGAGAAAAAACGTTTTCACCCAGAGAGTTGTGAATTTGTGAAATTCCCTGCCACAGAGGGCAGTGGAGGCCAAGTCACTGGATGGATTTAAAGAGAGAGTTAGATAGAGCTGTAGGGGCTAGTGGAATCAAGGGATATGGGGAGAAGGCAGGCACGGGTTATTGATATGGGACGATCAGCCATGATCACATTGAATGGTGGGCCTAGCTCGAAGGGCAGAATCGCCTCCTGCAGCTATTTTCCATGTTTCAATGTTTCTATGTTCCCAGTCACTTACCTCAACGGAGATGCCACTTTTCTCCGTGTTGCATTTTCGCCCCCTCGCGGCCTAACGACTGGATTGGTGCGGCCTTTCCGACCGGAGACCGGCCCAGAGCTTCAGCAGCGGGCGCAGCGTGGACTTTAACATCACGGAGCTGCCTGCGCTTTTTTTGCTGAGGAACAGCAGAAGAAGTGTTCCAAACGTGGGGCCTGTGATCTTGGCATCAGTCTCCAGTAGGAAGCGGCCGATTCGGGAATTCCACGAGTGTTCCGATCCGTCCCAATGTCTGAGTTTCCATCATCCCGGCGAGAGGGCCTGTACATCGGGCCGTCCGTAGTGGAGACTGCGGAGGGCTCACGGCCCTGACCACTGGTGAACGGAGGAGGAAGATTGACTGGACGTTTGTGCCTTCCACCACAGCAGGAAGTGCTGGTTCCACTGTGGGGGATCTTTATGTTTTATGTTGAATTCTGTTATGTATTGTGTTCGTTCTCTCTTGCTAGGAGACGACTACTTATCCGTCTAGCTTACATACGTGTGAAACTGCATCATGATGAATGGCTAACACAGCACCACGACATCATGAAGCAAATGGCACCACTCAACCCCGAGTTGGAGTGAACGCATAGATTGATCGATACATAGATAGATAGATCAATAGACAATAGACAATAGGTGCAGGAGTAGGCCATTCGGCCCTTCGAGCCAGCACCGGCATTCAATGTGATCATGGCTGATCATCCACAATCAGTACCCCGTTCCTGCCTTCCCCCCATATCCCCTGACTCCGCTATTTTTAAGAGCCCTATCGAGCTCTTTCTTGAAAGCATCCAGAGAACCTGCCTCCACCGCCCTTTGAGGCAGAGAATTCCACACTCACCACTCTCTGTGAGAAAAAGTGTTTCCTCGTCTCTGTTCTAAATGGCTTACTAGATAGATAGATAGACAGACAGACAGACAGACAGACAGACAGACAGACAGACAGACAGACAGACAGACAGACAGCACGCAACAAAAGCTTTTCACAGTACTTCGGTACACTTGACAAAATACTAAACTGGAGTGAACTGAATTGGGGTGAAGGCAGGAGAATGGGGTTGAGATGGAAAGATAGACCAGCTATTGAATGTTGCCGTGGAGTTGATGGGCCAAATGACCTAATTCGACTCCTGCAATTTATGAACATGAACTGGTGAGATTATCTGTACTGGACAACTCAGCACCTTAAAGGAGAGAAGAGGTTAGAGAGAGCTGATAAAAGCATTGTGAGTATGCACAGATATTGTATCCATGTGTGTTCTTTAGGGGTACATTTCACACATTGTGAAGCCTTGTCTACAGTGAGAGGGAGATAGAGAGAGAGAGAGAGAGAGAGAGAGAGACAGAGAGAGAGAGAGAGAGAGACAGACAGAGAGAGGCAGAGAGAGAGAGAGAGAGAAGAGAGAGAGAGAGAGAGAGAGAGAGAGAGAGAGAGAGACAGAGAGAGAGAGCGAAGAAGACAGAGAGACAGAGAGAGAGGAGAGAGAGGAGAGAGAGAGAGAGAGAGACAGAGAGACAGAGAGACAGAGAGAGAGAGAGAGAGAGAGAGGGAGAGAGAAAAGAGAGAGAGAGATAGACAGAGAGAGAGAAAAAAAGAGACAGAGAGAAGAGCGAGAAAGAGAGAGAGAAAAAGAGAGAGAAACAGAGAAACAGAGAGAGAGAGAGAGAGAGAGAGAGAGAGAGAGAGATAGACAGAGAGAGAAAGACAGAGAGACAGCAAGAGAGAGAGATAGAGAAAGAGAGAAAGACAGAGAGAGAGAGACAGAGAGCAGGGCAAAAGTCTGGCACCAGATTTCACCTCTTATTTTAAACAGTTGGAAAGTCATGTTGGAATTTCTGAAATGTACTCGCCGCTGGGATGCAGAGTTGGAAAAAGATCCGGTGAAACTGACATCCTCGGGATACCAGAGTTCCCAGGATTCAGCGATATGAAATGTTAGCTGGGAAGGTGAAGCTTGGAATCAGCATGCACTTTTTGCAGACTACATGTCTAAAAATAAATTGGATAGGCATATGGATGAGAAGGGAATGGAGGGTTATGGTACGAGTGCAGGCAGGTGGGACTAAGGGGAAAAAAATTTGTTCGGCATGGACTTGTAGGGCCGAGATGGCCTGTTTCCGTGCTGTAATTGTTATATGGTTATATGGTTACATGTCTTTGGCAAATACTCTTTCCCTTTGCTTTGTGCTGGGAATATTAGGGGCCAGGGACAGAGGATCAGCACACCTATTTTACAGGCGTGACCTCCACAATTTTCTGTCGTCAGAAGTCCCATGTTTACGTTGCATGGTGCAATCTGCTTCATTGCAGCTCGGTCCCGGAAAGTCAAAGATCCTCAATTTCATGTTGCAACCATGGTTATTGGTCAAGTTATTAGCAGAAAACACAAACAGTCGCAGCACTGCACTCCAGTAGTACAGCTGCTACTTTAGCAAACCCACGCGGTCACAGGGAGAATGTACAAACTCGTTACAAACAGCAGCCGGCGTTCTGCTTACAGAGCCCCAGATCCAGATTCAATCTTGACTATGGGTGGTGTCTGTACGGAGTTTGTACATTGTCCCCATGACCGCGTGGGCCTGTACTTGCTGGAGTTTAGAAGAATGAGAGGGGGACCTCATTGAAACTTACTGAATAGTGAAAGGCTTGGATAGAGTGGATGTGGAGAGGATGTTTCCACTGGTGGGAGAGTCTAGGACCAGAGGGTTTTTATGTTTCTATGAAAGTGGCCAGCAGAGTTGAATGTGTAGGAAGGAACTGCAGATGTTGGTTTAACCCGAAGAATGAGAAGGAATGGGTGACGTTTCGGGTCTGAAGAAGGGTCTTGACCCGAAACATCACCCATTATTTCTCTCGTGAGATGCTGCCTGTCCTGCTGAGTGACTATATGTCTTCAGCGCAGTTGTATTACTGAACCAGACCATAATGCTTTCCACCGTACACCTGTAGAAGTCAGAACCCTTCTTCAGATGCTGAAGAATGTCTGAAGACATTTTGTTTACAGATACAGCGTGGAAACAGGCCCTTCGGCCCACCGAGTCCGTGCCGACCAGCGATCCCCACACATTAACACTATCATACACACTAGGGACAATTTACACATACACCATGCTACAAGCCAGTTTGTCTTTGGAGTGCGGGTGGAAACCGAAGATTTTGGAGAAAAACCAGGCGGTCACGGGGAGAATGTACAGACAGCACCCGTAGTCGGGATCGAACCGGGATCTCTGGCGCTGCAAGCACTGTAAGGCAGCAACTCTACCGCAGCGCCACAGTGGCTGCCCACAGAAGATGTCGAAAGAAGGGTCCTGACCCGAAACATCACCCATCCTTATTCTCCAGGGATGCTGCCTGACCCACTGAGTTACTCCAGCACTGTGTGTCTATCTTCTGAATTAAAGAATGTTGCTTATAAGGAGAATTTGGGCAAACTTGGGTTGTTTTCTCTGAAGCATCAGAGGCTGAGGTGAGGCCTAGTGAAAGGCCTAGATAGATGAATGTGGAGAGGATGTTTCCACTAGTCATAGAGTCGAGGACCAGAGGTCACAGCCTCAGAATTAAAGGACGCTCCGTTAGGAAAGAGATGGGGTGGTCAGAGGGTGGTGAATCTGTGGAATTCATTGCCACAGGCGGCTGTGGAGGCCAAGTCAGTGGATATATTTAAGGCAGAGATAGATAGATTCTTAATTAGTGCGGGTGTCAGGGGTTATGGGGAGAAGGCAGGAGAATTGGGTTGAGGGAAAGATAGAACAGCCATGGCGGAGTAGACTTGATGGGCTGAATGGCCTAATTCTGCTCAATTACTTCTCAACCTATGAACCTGATAGAAGCATATAAAACCATGAGAGGCATAGAGGGGGTAGAGAGCCAGAGTCTTTTATCAGGATGGCAGTATGAAATACTAGAGGGCTTGGGCTTAAGGTGAGAGGAGAAAAGGCGATTTACAAGAGGAGTATTTATACACACACAGAGCAACGTGCTACCAGGAAGTGGTGGACACTGATACAATGGCAATCTTGAAGAGGGAATTAGACACATGAACACGCAGGGAATGGAAGGATATACGATCATGTATAGACAGGTGGAATTAGTTTAAATTGCCACTAGGGAAAGCAACAAACATGGTGGGCCCAACAATACACATTGTTTCAAAAGCTACCTTATGACTCTGAAGAATTATTGTTATTAATTTGTAATTGTAATTAATTTAATAGCCAAGTATGTAAAAACATACAAGAAATTATGGATGTGATTATGAGTCTGAAGAAGGGTCTCGACCCGAAACGTCACCCATTCCTTCTCTCCAGAGATGCTGCCTGTCTCGCTGAGTTATTCCAGATTTTTGTGTCTATCTTCGGTTTAAGTAAGAAAGTAAGTAAGTTTATTGGCCAAGTATTCACATACAAGGAATTTACCTTGGTGCTCCGCCCGCAAGTAACAACATCTGCAGTTCCTTCTTGCACCTAATGTATTCTGCTGCATCTAAGCCCTTTGCATGCTCCTGCACTGTATGTACCTGTACAATGCATTTGTCATTTAGAAATCCATTCCTGAAACAAACGCTGAAAATGGTGGAAATGCTCAGGTCAGGCTGCATCTGTGGAGAGAGAGAGAGAGAGAGAGAGAGAGAGAGAGAGAGAGAGAGAGCGAGAGAGAGAGAGAGAGAGAGAGAGAGACAATCAAGGTTTCAGGTCGGAGTCCATTCCTGAGTGTTGTCGGAGTCCTGCTACATATAGGGTGATTTCACGAAAGGTCACTGGAGCGTAGATCCGCACCCACGTAAAGTGGAGTACATGCGATATATCCAGTACATGTTAGTGAATGGGAAAACACGCACTTTCACACCTGTTAAAAACATCGAAAACGGCCAGTTTTTGAGCTGCAATTTACTGTGCCAGTCGGGGTGACCGTGAGGCACAGCTACCTAAATTTACAGTCCAAAAAAAAGATAGAAACTAAGGTAAATTCAAGAGGGAGCTGAAGGTGCTAAACCAACGGAAGTGATCAGCGGACATTTGTCGTGGAGATTTAAAGATCCAAAATATTGGGAATTATCGCGTTTGCTCGCTGCATTTCATCAAAAGTAATGCATTATTGACTTTTTTATCTTTATTCATTTGTTATATGAAAAGTTTTAAAAGTGAAAAATCCGTCAGTAAAATTGCAAACTCGCCCATGGTTCTCAGGTGGGTTTTAACATGCAAAATGAAAACGCTTCTGAAGATCCATTTACCATTTAAATAATCGTAAACTATCAATGCGTTTTGAAATAAATTTTACTCAGATGCAAACTAAGGAATGGGATAATTGTCAGCTGTTAGTTGGACAAAATCAGGACATTTTATTATTTGCCAAAATATATTTCTCACTGTTTCTTGTTTAAAGCCTGCACATTCACCCAAACTACTTATGTATTTATGTATTTATCATCTAATAACAGACAAGCTTGCAGCTTGGAATGACGTCAACAATCCTGATTTTGGCAAATAATAAAATGTCCTGATTTTGTCCAACTAACAGCTGACAATTATCCCATTCCTTAGCTTGCATCTGAGTAAAATTTATTTCAAAACGCATTGATAGTTTACGATTATTTAAATGGTAAATGGATCTTCAGAAGCGTTTTCATTTTGCATGTTAAAACCCACCTGAGAACCATGGGCGAGTTTGCAATTTTACTGACGGATTTTTCACTTTTAAAACTTTTCATATAACAAATGAATAAAGATAAAAAGTCAATAATGCCTTACTTTTGATGAAATGCAGCGAGCAAACGCGATAATTCCCGATATTTTGGATCTTTAAATCTACACGACAAATGTCCGCTGATCACTTCCGCTGGTTTAGCACCTTCAGCTCCCTCTTGAATTTACCTTAGTTTCTATCTTTTTTTTGGACTATAAATTTAGGTCGCTGTGCCTCACGGTCACCCCGACTGGCACAGTAAATTGCAGCTCAAAAACTGGCCGTTTTCGATTTTTAACGGGTGTGAAAGTGCGTGTTTTCCCATTCACTAACATGTACCGGATGTATCGCATGTACTCCACTTTAAACTTTCTGTCACGTGGGTGTGGATCTACGCTCCAGTGACCTTTCGTGAAATCACCCTATTGGTGTGGATCACTTCAGTTGCTGAGGAGCTGAGGGTGGAGATGGACATTGGGCAACATCAGAGAGTATCTCCGATTCTGAACCTTTGATGGAAGGAATCGGAGTAAATCACAGACGGACTAAAAAGCATAAAAGGCATAAAAAAGCTGGAGGAGGGGAATTTTAACCTTCCATGTATTTTTTAGTTTTGTTTAGTTTAGAGATACGCCGCGGAAACAGGCCCTTCAGCCCACCGAGTCTGCACTGCCCAGCGATCCCCAGATATTAACACTACCTTACACACACACTGGGGACAATTTACATTTATACCGAAGCCAATTAACCTACAAACCTGTACGTCTTTGGAGTGTGGGAGGAAACCGAAGATCTTGGAGAAAACCCATGTGGTCACGGGGAGAACGTACAAACTCTGAACTCTATACAGACAGCAGCTGCAGTCAGGATCGAACCCGGGTCTCTGGCGCTGAAAGCGCTGTAATGTAACAACTCTACCACTACTCCACCGTGCCATCCTAGAATTAGCGAAGAGCAAGGGGCTTAGATGGGGCACTGGATCAAGTTGTATTTTGACACAATATGTAGGCTATTCTTACATTGAAAGAGCTACATTTGACTTCTCTTAGAAAACGAAACTGGGCCGAAGATGGAATGGTTAATGGGAGAGCATTTTATGTTCAGTGACCATCAGTCTAATAGTTTTAACGCAGTTAAGGAATTGGGAGAAGTTCCTCAAGTTAAGGTCCAAAATTTGGGGAAGGCTGATTTTGATAGCGTGAGCACGATCTTGGCAAAAGTACATTAAAGCAGATGCCTGCCTGTAAAGCAAGATTGGATGAGCTGGAGGCTTTTAAAAGAGTATGCAGGAATTCAGGGACAGCTTGTTCTGGCCAGGGTGAAAGGCAAAGATGGTAAGATTAGGGAACTTTCAGTCTGAAGAGGGGTCCAACCTAAAGTGTCCATTCCCTCCACAGATGCTGCCTAGCTCGTCCTGGGTCTCCTCCATGGCCAGAGTGAGCAACACCGGAAATTGGAGGAACAGCACCTTATATTCCGCTTGGGGAGTCTGCATCCTGCGGGCTTGAACATTGAATTCTCCCAATTTTGTTAGCCCCTGCTGTCTCCTCCCCTTCCTCAGCCCTGCTGTCTCCTCCCATCCCCCAGCCCTCGGGCTCCTCCTCCTCCTTTTTCCTTCCTTCACCCCGCCACCCCCTATCAGTCTGAAGAAGGGTTTCGGCCCGAAACGTTGCCTATTTCCTTCGCTCCATAGATGCTGCTGCACCCGCTGAGTTTCTCCAGCTTTTTTGTGTACCTTCGATTTTCCAGCATCTGCAGTTCCTTCTTGAACAACATGCTGCCCAGCTCGCTGAGTTCCTCCAGTACTTTGATTTTTTTCTGCTCAAGATTTTACCACCTGCATTTTCTTGTGTCTACGAGATTATTGAAGGTTTGATTATGAAAGAAAAGGAAGTTAATGACAATTATAGAGAATTACAGCCAAGAGAATTCCCCTCTTGGGGAATATAGAGGGTGCAGGAGAGTACATAATTGCTACTCCCTTCCATTGACTCCATCTACACCTCACGCTGCCTCGGCAAGGCCAGCAGCATCATCAAGGACCAGTATCACCCCGGCCACTCCCTCTTCTCCCCTCTCCCATCGGGCAAAAGGTACAGAAGTGTGAAAACGCACACCTCCAGATTCAGGGACAGTTTCTTCCCAGCTGTTATCAGGCAACTGAACCATCCTACCACAACCAGAGAGCGGTCCTGAGCTACTATCTACCTCATTGGTGACCCTCGGACTATCCTTGATCAGACTTTGCTGGCTTTACCTTGCACTAAACGTTATTCCCTTATCATGTATCTGTACACTGTAAATGGATCGACTGTAGTCTTTCCGCTGACTGGATAGCACGCAATGAAAGCTTTTCACTGTACCTCAGTACACGTGACAATAAACTAGACTGAACTGAACATTAGAAGGGAATTAGGAGGGTAAAAAGAGATAATGTCAAAGACTAGAGGGCATAGCTTTAATGTGAGAGGGACAGAGTTTTAAGGGTGATGTGTTGGATGGGGCACGTTTTTTACACAGAGGGTCATAAGATCATAAGGTCATGTAATAGGAGCAGAGTTAAGCCATTCGGCCCATCAAGTCTACCCCGCCATTCAATCATGGCTGATCTATCTCTTCCTCCTAACCCCATTCCCCTGCCTTCTCCCCATAACCCCTGACACCCGTACTAATCAAAGTTGGTGGGTGCCTGGAACGCGCTGCCGGGGGTGGGGGTGGAGGCAGATGCGATAGTGGTGTTTAAGAGGCTTTTAGATTGGCACATGGATATGAAGGGAATGGAGGGATATGAATCATTTGAAAGCAGAGGAGATTAGTTTACCTGGCCATCACGATCAACACAGATTTTGTGGGCTGAATGGCCTGTTCCTGTTCTATGTCCAATCAGAAGAACAAGGGATAGCCAGGGTGCAATGATCCCCTTAGTGTGCAAATGGTCATGGAGGTCAGGGACAGATCTGTTGTCTGTCTTAAACATGCAGGTATTCAGAAGATGGAGGTGTGGATGTTATGGAAGATATAAGCGTGGATAAATCCTCCAGGCTCAGATGCAATCTGTTGCAGAATGCAATGGGAATTGATGGCTTTCCAGACAAGTTTATGCAGCGAGACCTGGGTGTCATGGTACACTAGTCATTGAAAGTAGGCATGCAGGTGCAGCAGGCAGTGAAGAAAGCGAATGGTATGTTAGCTTTCATAGCAAAAGGATTTGAGTATAGGAGCAGGGAGGTTCTACTGCAGTTGTACAGGGTCTTGCTGAGACCACACCTGGAGTATTGCATACAATTTTGGTCTCCAAATCTGAGGAAGGACATTATTGCCATAGAGGGAGTGCAGAGAAGGTTCACCAGACTGATTCCTGGGATGTCGGGACTGTCTTATGAAGAAAGACTGGATAGACTTGGTTTATACTCTCTAGAATTTAGGAGATTGAGAGGGGATCTTATAGAAACTTACAACATTCTTAAGGGGTTGGACAGGCTAGATGCAGGAAGATTGCTCCCGATGTTGGGGAAGTCCAGGACAAGGGGTCACAGCTTAAGGATAAGGGGGAAATCCTTTAAAACCGAGATGAGAAGAACTTTTTTCACACAGAGAGTGGTGAATCTCTGGAACTCTCTGCCGCAGAGGGTAGTCGAGGCCAGTTCATTGGCTATATTTAAGAGGGAGTTAGATGTGGCCCTTGTGGCTAAGGGGATCAGAGGGTATGGAGAGAAGGCAGGTACGGGATACTGAGTTGGATGATCAGCCATGATCATATTAAATGGTGGTGCAGGCTCGAAGGGCCGAATGGCCTACTCCTGCACCTAATTTCTATGTTTCTATGTTTACGGATGATACACTGCTAGCTTAATGTTGTCAAGCTGGAAAGGGTACAGGGAAGATTTACGAGGATGTTGCCAGGACTCGAGGGTCTGGGCTACAGGGAGAGGTTGAGGAGGCTGGGTCTCTATTCTTTGAGTGCAGGAGGATGAGGGGTGATCTTACAGAGGTGTACAAAATCACAAGAGGAATAGATCAGGTCGATGCACAGAGTCTCTTGCCCAGAGTAGGGGAATCGAGGACTAGAGGATAAAGGTTTTAGGTGAAGGGGAAAAGATTGAAACATTTAAGAAACAGTTTGACAGGTACATGGATAGGACAGGTTTGGAGGGATGTGGACCAAATGCAGGCATGTGGGACTGGTGTAGCTGGGACATGTTGGCTGGTGTGGGCAATTTGGGCCAAAGGGCCTGTTTCTACACTGTATCACTCTATGACTCCATGACTCTAGGTGGAGGGGCAGGTAGTGTAGAGAAAGCAGGGAGACTGAAGGACTTGGACAGGTTGGCAGAGTGGGCAAACAAGTGGCAAATGAAATGCAGTGTAGCAAAGTGTGGAGAAGGCAATTCTGGATTTAGTGTTGTCTAATGAACCAGATTTAATAAGAGAACTCAAGGTAAAGGAACCGCTAGGAGGCAGTGATCATAATTTGATAAACTTTAATCTGCAATTTGAGAGGGAGAAGGTTACATCAGAAGTGTCAGTGTTGCAGTTGAACATAGGGGACTATGAGAGAGGAGCTGGCCAAGGTCGACTGGAAAAGGATCCTAGCAGGAATGACGGTGGAGCAGCTATGACAGGAATTTCTGGGCATAATCCAGATGACGCTGGATCATTTCATTCCAAAGAGGAAGAAAGATTCTAAGGGGAGTAAGAGGCGACCGTGGCTGACAAGGGAAGTTAGGGATGGAATAAAACTAAAGAAAAGGTATATAACTTAGCAAACAGTAGCGGGAATCCAGTGGATTGGGAAACTTTCCAAGGACAACAGAAGGTAACAAATAGGGCAATTTGGGATGAATAGATGAGGTATGAGGATAAGCTGGCCAAGAATATAAAGAGGGATAGTAAAAGCTTCTTTAGGTATGTTAAGAGAAAAATATTAGTAAACGTGGGTCCCTTGAAGGTAGAAACAGGTGAAATTATTATGGGGAACAAGGAAATGGCAGAAGAGTTGAACAGTTACTTTGGTTCTGTCTTCACTAATGAAGACACAAACAATCTCCCAGATGTATTAGAGGACAGAGGATCTACGGAGACAGAGGAACTGAAATAAATTTGCATTAGGCAAGAAATAGTATTGGGTCGACTGATGGGACTGAAGGCTGATAAATCTCCAGGACCTGATGGTCTGCATCCCAGGGTACTCAAGGAAGTGGCTCTAGAAATCGAGGACGCATTGGCGATCATTTTCCAATGTCCTATAGATTCAGGATCAGTTCCTGTGGATTGGAGGCTAGCTACTGTTATCCCACTTTTCAAGAAAGGAGCGAGAGAGAAAACGGGGAATTACAGATCAGTTAGTCTGACATCGGTTGTGGGGAAGATGCTGGAGTCAATTATTAAAGAAGTAATAATGGGGCATTTGGATAGCAGTAACCTTAACCTTCTGCGCTCCAAAGAATAAAGCCCTAACTTGTTCAACCTTTCTCTGTAACTTAGTTGCTGGAACCCAGGCAACATTCTAGTAAATCTCCTCTGTACTCTCTCTATTTTGTTGACATCCTTCCTATAATTAGGCGACCAAAATTGTACACCATACTCCAAAATTGGTCTCACCAATGCCTTGTACAATTTTAACATTACATCCCGACTTCTATACTCAATGCTCTGATTTATAAAGGCCAGCACACCAAAAGCTTTCTTTACCACCCTATCTACATGAGATTGCACCTTCAGGGAACTGTGCACAGTTATTCCCAGATCCCTCTGTTCACCTGCATTCTTCAATTCCCTACCATTTACCATGTACGTCCTATTTTGATTTGTCCTGCCAAGATGTAGCACCTCACACTTATCAGCATTAAACTCCATCTGCCATCTTTCAGCCCACTCTTCCAACTGGCATAAATCTCTCTGTAGACTTTGAAAATCTACTTCATTATCCACAACCCCACCTATCTTAGTATCATCTGCATACTTACTAATCCAATTTACCACACCATCATCCAGATCATTGATGTACATGACAGACAACAGTGGACCCAACACAGATCCCTGTGGCACCCCACTAGTCACTGGCCTCCAACCTGACAAACAACCATCCACCATTACTCTCTGGCATCTCCCATTCTGCCACTGTTGAATCCATCTTGCTACTCCACCATTAATCCCCAACCATTGAACCTTCTTAACCAACCTTCCATGAGGAACCTTGTCAAAGGCCTTATTGAAGTCCATATATACAACATCCACTGCTTTACCCTCATCAATTTCCCGAGTAATCTCTTCAAAAAATTCAAGAAGATTAGTCAAACATGACCTTCAAGGCACAAATCCATGTTGACTGTTCCTAATCAGACCCTGTTTATCCAGATGCTTATATATATTATCTCTAAGTATCCTTTCCATTAATTTGCCCACCACTGACGTCAAACTAACAGGTCTATAATTGCTAGGTTTACTCTTAGACCCCTTTTTAAACAATGGAACAACATGCGCAGTACGCCAATCCTCCGGTACTATTCCCGTTTCTAATGCCTTTAGAAATATTTCTGTCATAGCCCCTGCTATTTCCACACTAACTTCCCTCAATGTCCTAAGGAATATCCTGTCCGGACCTGGAGACTTATCCACTTTTTTATTTCCCAAAAGTGTCTTCTTTGAATCTCATAGTTTCCATAGCTACTCTACTTGTTTCCCTTACCTCACATAATTCAATATCCTTCTCCTTGGTGAATACCGAAGAAAAGACATTGTTCAATATCTCCCCCATCTCTTTTGGCTCTGCAAATAGCTGTCCACTCTGACTCTCTAATGGACCAATTTTATCCCTCGTTATCCTTTTGCTATTAATATAGCTGTAGAAACCCTTTGGATTTACTTTCACCTTACTTGCCAAAGCAACCTCATATCTTCTTTTAGCTTTTCTAATTTCTTTCTTAAGATTCTTTTTACATTCTTTATACTCCTCAAGCACCTCATTTACTCCATGCTGCCTATAATTATTGTAGATCTCTCTCTTTTTCCGAACCAAGTGTCCAATTTCCCTTGAAAACCATGGCTCTTTCCAATTTTTACTATTTCCCTTCAACCGAACAGGGACATAAAGATTCTGTACTCTTAAAATTTCACCTTTAAATGTCCTCCATTTCTCTTCCACGTCTTTCCCATAAAACAAACTGTCCCAATTTACTCCTTTTAAATCCTTACGCATCTCCTCAACGTTAGCCTTTCTCCAATCAAAAATCTCAACCCTAGGTCCAGTTCTGAGGAGCGTTTGATGGCTCTGGGCCTATACTTGCTTGAATTTCGAAGGATGAGGGAGGAGGGGATCTCATTGAACCCCGGATAATGAAAGGCCTAGAGAGAGTGGACATGAAAATGATGCTTCCAGTAGTGGGAGAATCAGAAACCAGAGGGCACGGCCTCAGAATAAAAGGATGCACTGTAACTTTAGAATGGAGATAAGGAGGGATTTCTTTAGCCAGAGGGCGGAATTCATTGCCACAGGCGGCTGTGGAGGCCAAGTCATTGGGTAATTTTAAAACGGAGATTAATAGATTCTTGATTAGTAAGGGCATTAAGGTTATGGGGAGAAGGCAAGGGAATGGGGTTGAGAGGGAAGATAGATCAGCCATGATTGAATGGTGGAGTAGATTCAATGAACCGAATGGCCTAATTCTGATCCTATGTCTTATGGAAAGGAGGGAGATATTGTCTAGGGACCTGGAGGAGATTTCTGCATCCTCATTGTCCACAGGTGAGGTAACTAAAGACTGAAGAATGGCTAATATTGCTCCTTTATTTAAGAAGGGCAGCATGTATACGTCAGATCACAAGAGTCTGCCTTCAGGCAGGCTTGCTTCAGTGGTTGGGAAATTACTGGAGAATCCTCGAAGGGACAGGATTTATGTTCATTTGTGAAAGGCGGGGACTGATGAAGTTTGGTCAGGATGTAAATGGTTTTGTGGAGGCTAATTCCTTTCTCAGTGATTGAGTATTTAAGCAGGTGACAAAGGAAAATGACGATAGCAGGCCGGTAGATGTTGTCTATATTAATTTTACCGAGTTATTCGACAGGTTTCAACATGGTAGACTGGTCCAGATGGATAAGTCATGTCATAAGTGATAGGAGCAGAATTATGCCATTCGGCCCATCAAGTTTCATTCCACCATTCAATATGACTGATCTATCTAACCCCATTCTCCTGCCTTCTCCCCATATTCTCTGACACTCATACTAATCAAGAATCTATCTATCTCTGTCTTATCCACTGACTTGGCCTCCACAGCCTTCTGTGGTAATGAATTCCACAGATTCACCACCCTCTGACTAAAGAAATTCCTCCTCATCTCCTTCCTAAAGGAACCTCCTTTAATTCTGAGGCTGTGACCTCTAGTCCTAGTCTCTCCCACTAGTGGAAACATCCTCTCCACATCCACAGTGCCGGATTTACGTATAAGCTAAACAAGCTATAGCTTAGGGCCCCCACTTTCTAGGGGGCCCCCCGAAAAAATTGATGGGCCTCGAGGTCTAGGGGAGCCTCCGGCCAAGGCCGAACACCTACCGTTCAACTCTGGGCGGCCCCCCTCTCTCTATCTCTCTCTCTCTCCATCTCCCCCCGCTATCCGTGTCCGGGCCGCCGGGCTCCGCTCGCTCCTCATCCGCCGGCACGGCAGGCAGCCTCGCACATGCGCACAACCACGGCCAGCACATCATCGGCCGCCCTGCGCATGCGCACTGCAGCGGCAACTGGTCGGCACTGGGCACTTTCTCCCTCGCTTTGAATTGTGGGAGATTTGGCCGCCATGGCTGTCTGGTCGTTGGGGGCCTCACAAGTGGAACAGCTTCATCTAAATCCGGCACTGCACATCCACTCTACCCAGGCCAAGTCAGAGGGGCTGAAAGGCAAGCTGGCTGTTTGGATCCATAATTACCTTGGTGATAGGAGGCGGAGGGTAATGGTGGAAGGATGTTTTACTAATAGGATACCTGTAAATAGTGGTGTGCCACACGCGACAGTACTGGGTGTCCCTGGGAGTTCGAGGGTGTCAAGGTGGTGCAGCGGTAGAGTTGCTGCCTCACAGCGCCTACTGTCTGTACAGAGTTTGCACGTTCTCCGCGTGGCCTGCGTGGGTTTTCTCCGTGATCTTCGGTTTCCTCCCACACTCCAAAGACGTACAGGTTTGTTGTTTAATTATCTTGATATAAGTGTAAATTGTCCCTAGTGTCATGTTAATGTGCGAGGACCACTGGTTGGTACAAGCTCGATGGGCCGAAGGGCCTGTTTCCACTGTGTCTCTAAACTAAAACAAAGGTTCTGCAGCTGGTGCTATATACTAATGGGCCTTCGAGCCAGCACCGCCATTCATTGTGACCATAGCTGATCATCACAATCAGTAATGCTCGTCAGATTCCGTGATTCGATTCAGATTCAGATTCCCCAGATTAGATTCCCAATTTGAATTGTCCACTGTACAGTACAGAGCACGAAATGCATTTGACCTGGAAGAGCGACTCAAACGATTTTTAAAAAAAAAAAAAGTTCATTGGCCACCGAGGTACGTTGTTTAGACTTGGCCTCCAGCTGCCCTCTGTGGCAAGAGAACCTTCCACAAATTAGGAGGGTAAACACTCTCTGGGGTGAAAAAGTTTCTTTCTGGCCCGCTCGACCAACTCTCTTTTAAATCCATCCAGTGAATTGGCCGCCACTGCCCTCTGTGGCAGAGAATTCCACAAATTCACAACTCTCTGGGTGAAAAAGTTTCTTCTCCTCGCAATTTTAAATGGCCTCCCCTTTATTCTTAGAATGTGTCCCCTGGTTCTGGACTCACCCAACATTGGGAACATTTTTCCTGCATCTAGCTTGTCCAGTCCTTTTATCATTTTATATGTTTCTATAAGAACCCCCCCTCATCCTTCTAAACTCCAGTGAATACAAGCCTAGTCTTTTCAATCTTTCCTCATGACAGTCCCGCCATCCCGGGGATTAACCTCGTGAACCTACGCTGCACTGCCTCAATCACAAGGGTGTCCTTCCTCAAATGACGTCACGCACTCTAGACAGCTGTGCGGGCGAATGAAGTCACGCGCGACCTTCGTGGGACCGTCGCGGCTCAACGCGACCATGGGGTCGAATAATTTGCATGCCAAGGACACGTAAGTGGGACAGGCCCTTATCTTTGCTCAGACTTTGCTGGCTTTACCTTGCACTAAATGTTATTCCCTTATCATGTATCCAAACACTGTAAATGGCTCGATTATAATCATGTATTGTCTTTCTGCTGATTGTACATCAGTACACGTGACAATAATCTAAACTGAACTGGTGGATGGAGAGGTGCCGTGCAGCAGAGGCCTTCCCAAGTTGCCGTGGCAACGGAGCCTGCCTGAAGGCTCCATGAAATTGGCTTCATGGATGGAAGCAGAGTGTGATGGTGGAAGGTTGTCTTTCAGGCTGGAGGCCTGTGATGAGTGGTGTGCCTCAGGGTTCAGTGCTGGGCCCATCTCGTCTTTGACATTTCCATATTGGGAAAGAAAACTCTGAGTGACTGCCCTGTCTCTGCCTCTCATAATTTATATACTTACGAAATTCTAGTCATCATCAACTGCTGGCGATTGATAGTAAGTGTTAAGAAACTCTTACGTCCATCGACTATGACCTTCAATGTCTCACTTTCCACTCAAGTGTTTTGACCTCAAAATGCATCATTCTGGACCGGTTCCCCAAGTTAAACGATCACGCTCATCACTGGAGCCTGTGTGGAGTGGTTTTGTTCAGTGTCTTGGACGATAATGTGAAGCTGATCCATAGTTGGCTGGGACGTTGCAGGGAATGAGTGGAGCAACTGGGAACGGCCAAAGTCCCAGCAGCATCGGGATGTCTCATGCCGGCTGTGGCTCAACTCTAAAGTTCGACATTTTGAAATGTTCGCTCTTCGTTCCAAACCCAGACATCTGGCAATGCTAATGTCAGGAATTTACATTCCTTGCTTAAAAAAACAAACATCCTTTAAAGTCATGGGTTTAAGAAGTTCTGCAATGTAAATAAATTATGATCTGATGAAGGAAGATACAAATTGTGGCAATTTAGCAGCTTTAAACATGAATAACTTTCCTCATCTCTTCGATACATTACTTCCACATTTTGGGACTGCTTGGATTTGATAGTTGTCCACCTGCATGCCCATGAAGGGTGCTCCAGCACTTACTGTTCAAATGTGTAGGAAGGAACTGCAGATGCTGCTTTACACCCAAGGTAGACACAAAATGCAGGAGTAACTCAGCAGGCCAGGCAGCATCTCTGGAGAGATGAGATGGGTGACGTTTCGGGTTGAGACCCTTCTTCAGACAAATCTTCAAAACATCACCCACACATATAAAATTATAAAAGGACTGGACCAGCTAGATGCAGGAAAAATGTTCCCAATGTTGGGCGAGTCCAGAACCAGGGGCCACAGTCTTAGAATAAAGGGGAGGTCATTTAAGAGTGAGGTGAGAAAAAACTTTTTCACCCAGAGAGTTGTGAATTTGTGGAATTCCCTGCCACAGAGGGCAGTGGAGGCCAAGTCACTGGATGGATTTAAGAGAGAGTTAGATAGAGCTCTAGGGGCTAGTGGAATCAAGGGATATGGGGAGAAGGCGGTCACGGGTTATTGATATGGGACGATCAGCCATGATCACAATGAATGGTGGTGCTGGCTCGAAGGGCCGAATGGCCTCCTCCTGCCCCTATTTTCTATGTTTCCTTTTCTGACGAAGGGTGTCGACCCATAACATCACCCACCCCTTCTCTCCAGAGATGCTGCCTGTCCCGCTGAGTTACTCACTATCAAATGGTTGAGTCCAACATGAATGATGTTCCCTAACTAATATAGTATTCTTCAAGATCAAGGGTGGCACAGTGGCGCAGCGGTAGAGTTTCTCCCTTACAGCGCCAGAGGCCCGGGTTCGATCCTGAATATGGGCGCTGTCTATACGGAGTTGGCAGGTTCTCCTCGTGACAGCGTGGGTTTTCTCTGGGTGCTCCACTCTCCAAAGGTTTGTAGGTTAATTGGCTTTGGTAAAAAATAGTAAATTGTCCCTAGCGTGTGCAGGATAGAACTGGTGTATGGGGTGGTCACTGGTCGGCAGGGACGCAGTAGGCCGAAGGGCCTGTTTCTACAGGTCGTGACCCTTCTTCAGACTGAGTGAGCGGTAGGAAGGAATCCTGGAAGAGAGAAGCAGGATAGAGACTGACAAGAAATGCATGTACAGGTGATGAAGTAGGAGAGGGAGAGGGTTGGGGGGAAGTTGAAAGGAAAATAGTTGGACAAAGGTCAGAGATGAAAATACAAAAGGTGTGAGACAAAAGAATTGAAGAGTTGCAAATTGTGAAGCTAGAGGAAGGAATGTAGGTGGAAGGGGAAGGGAAGAGGAGAAATGGGGGGTGCCCAGGAGGAGCAGGGGGAGGTGATATTTGATAGACACAACGTGCTGGAGTAACTCAGCGGGACAGGCAGCATCTCTGGAGAGAAGGAATGGGTGATGTTTCGGGTCGAGACTTTTTCAGACTGAGAGTCAGGGGAGAGGGAGATACAGAGATAAGGAAGTGCAAGGTGTGAAAATGAGACATCAAAGTAGTTGGGGTTCAAGGAAAATGGAGAATAGATTATTGTTAGTTAGGAGCACAAAGCATAAAGGGATAACATTTATTCAGGAGGACAATCAGATGGTCAGAGGGAAGGGGAAGGGATAGATTGCCAGATGTTTATAGCTTATTATTGTCACGTTTATATTCATCGGGCTGTCTCTGCACTGTATCTCTAAAACTAAATGTGAAACTAATTTAAATTTAAACAATGAAGTTAAATGTCAACAGATAATTAAATGCATTAAAACAAAGTAAATATTTGGTAGTTACCTAAAATTGGAGGATTGGGTTGTCAGCTGCCCGTGGAATATGACAAACCTGTACGTCTTTGGAGTGTGGGAGGAAACCGATGATCTCGGAGAAAACCCATGCGGTCATTGGGAGAGCGTACAAATTCCGTACAGACAGCGCCCGTAGTCGGGATTGAACCCGGGTCTCCGGTGCCGCAAGCGCTGTAAGGCAGTAACTCTACCGCTGCACCACCGTGCCACCCTTGTTACAGACTAACCCACTTTCTCATCCAATCCCTACACAATTTACAGAAGGACAATTACCGCACAAAACATACACATTTGTTGAAAAGGTAAATTTGAATGTTATTGCACCTTGAATGAATGGATACGTTTATTGGCCAAGTATTCACATACAAGGAATTTGCCTTGGTGCTCCGCCCGCAAGTGACAACATGACATACAGTGACAGTTAATGGAATTACACATAAAACATTAAACATTAATAACAAAACATTATCGATTAAACATGTGAATTAAATAAAATACCAGAGCAAAAGGAGGCTACAGATTTTTGGTTATTGAGTAGAGCTATTACTCGTGGATAAAAGCTGTTTTTAATTTGAGTGGGCAGAAAAACATAATCTTTTTCCACTGACCTGTTTTGCCTCGGGTGAATCTGGGAAGGTCAATGTTTTGGTTTGTAGTCCGTCACCAGGACTGATGCACTCCGGCAGTGTCCTTGTGATATTTGAGTTTAGAATGGTGCGATACTGTGGAAGTGCCTGATATTGTGATTACTGCTGTGGCGTAGAATCCATCATTGTGTCTCAGCCGTGGGTACAGAGCAGGTCCCCAATGAGTATTTCCCCTCTGTATTTACCGAGGAGAAAGACAGGAGGCGGAGGCTGTCAATGGAAGTGTCTTGAGAGCAGATAGACACAAAAGGCTGGAGTAACTCAGTGGGAAAGGCAGCATCTCTGGAGAGATGGAATGGATGACGTTTTGGGTCCATACCCTTCCTCTGAAGAAGATTCTCGACCCGAAACATCACCCATTCCTTCTCTGCAGAGATGCTGCTTGTCCCACTGAGTTACTCCAGCATTTTGTGTCTATCTTCAATTTAAACCAGCATCTGCATTTCTTTCTCCCTGGGATGGCGGGACTGTCATATGAGGAAAGATTGAAAAGACTAGGCTTGTATTCACTGGAGTTTGGAAGGATGAGGGGGTATCTTATAACCATATAACCATATAACAATTACAGCACGGAAACAGGCCATCTCGGACCTATAAGTCCGTGCCGAACAACTTTTTTTCCCTTAGTCCCACCTGCCTGCGCTCATACCATAACCCTCCATTCCCTTCTCATCCATATATGCCTATCCAATTTATTTTTAAATGATACCAACGAACCTGCCTCCACCACTTCCACTGGAAGCTCATTCCACACCGCTACCACTCTCTGAGTAAAGAAGTCCCCCCTCATATTACCCCTAAACTTCTGTCCCTTAATTCTGAAGTCATGTCCTCTTCTTTGAATCTTCCCTATTCTCAAAGGGAAAAGCTTGTCCACATCAACTCTGTCTATCCCTCTCATCATTTTAAAGACCTCTATCAGGTCCCCCCTTAACCTTCTGCGCTCCAGAGAATAAAGACCTAACTTATTCAACCTTTCTCTGTAACTTAGTTGTTGAAACCCAGGCAACATTCTAGTAAATCTCCTATGTACTCTCTCTATATTGTTGACATCCTTCCTATAATTGGGCGACCAAAATTGTACACCATACTCCAGATTTGGTCTCACCAATGCCTTGTACAATTTTAACATTACATCCCAGCTTCTATACTCATAGAAACTTATAGAAAAATATACAAATATAAAAGGACTGGACAAGCTAGATGCAGGAAAAATGTTCCCAATGTTGGGCGAGTGCAGAACCAGGGGCCACACTTAGAATAAAGGGGAGGCCATTTAAGACTGAGGTGAGCAAAAACATTTTCATCCAGAGAGTTGAGAATTTGTGGAATTCCCTGCCACAGAGGGCAGTGGGGGCCAAGTCACTGGATGGATTTAAGAGAGAGTTAGATAGAGCTCTAGGGGCTAGTGGAATCAAGGGATATGGGGAGAAGGCAGGCACGGGCTATTGATTGGGAACGATTAGCCATGATCACAATGAATGGCAGTGCTGGCTCGAAGAGCCAAATGGCCTCCTCCTGCACCTATTTTCTATGTTTCTATGTTTCCTCTACATGTCTTGAGAGCAGTCAGTGTTACCGTCGAAGAGATGCTGAAGGTACTATCGTGAATGAAGGTAGACAAATCTCCAGGGCCTGATCTGATATATCCGAGGACATTGCGGGAAACTAGAGAGGAAATTGCGGGAGCCCAGGTTGAAATTTACGAGTCTTCCTTAAATACAGGGAGGTGCCAGAAGACTGGAGGGTGGCAAATGGTGTTCCTCTTTTCAAGAAAGGCTGCAGGGGAAATGCTGGGAACTATAGGCCAGTGAACTTAACATCTGTAGTTGGAAAGTTACTAAAGAGAATTCTGAAGGATAGGTTATTAGGATGGGCAAGGCCTGATCAGGGATAGTCAGCATGGTTTTGTACATGGGAGGTCGTGTCTCCTAAATCTGATTGAGTGGTTTGAAAATGTGACCAAAAATGTTGATGAGGGCAGAGCTGTAGATGTTGTGTACATGGATTTCAGTAAGGTGTTCGACAAGGTTCCACATAGTAGGCTGTTCTGGAAGGTTAGATTGCATGGGATCCAACAAGAGATAGCTGAATGGATAGGAAATTGGCTTCATGATAGGAAGCAGGAGATGGTGGAAGGTTGCATCTCGGAATGGAGGCCTGTGACTAGTGGTGTGCCTCAGGGTTCGGTGCTGGGCCCGTTACTGTTTGTTTTCACTGGGATTTGGATGAGAACTTACAGGGCAAGGTTAGCAAGTTTGCTGATGATACAAAAGTTAGTGGTTTTGCAGATAGTGAAGATGGTTGTGAAAGATTGCAGCAGAATCTGGATCGATTGGCCAGGTGGGTGGAGGAATGGTTAATGGAATTTAATACAGAAAAATGTGAGGTGTTGGATTTTGGGATGTCTAACATGGACAAGACCAACACAGTAAATGGTAGGCCTTTAGGTAGTGTTGTGGAGCAGAGGGATCTAGGAGTAAAGGTGCATGGTTCCTTGAAGGTCGAGTCGCAGGTAGATAAGGTGGTCAAAAAGGCTTTTGGCACTTTGGCCTTCATCAGTCAGAGCATTGAGTATAGAAGTTGGGAGGCCATGTTGCAGTTGTATAAGACGTTGGTGAGACCACATTTAGAATATTGTGTTCATTTCTGGGCACCATGTTATAGGAAAGATATTGTCAAGCTTGAAAGGGTTCTGAAAAGATTTACGAGGATTTTGCCAGGACTAGAAGGTGTGAGCTATAGGGAACGGTTGAGTAGGCTGGGTCTCTATTCCATGGAGCGCAGAAGGATGAGGGGAGATCTTATAGAGGTGTATAAAATCATGAGAGGAACAGAGTCTTTTGCCCAGAGTAGGAGAATCGAGGACCAGAGGACATAGGTTTAAGTTGGGATTTTAATGAGAATCTGAGGGGTAACTTTTTCACACAAAGGTTGGTGGGTGTATGGAACAAGCTGCCTGAGGAGGTAGTTGAGGCTGGGACAATCCCAACATTTAAGGCCTTCTTCTCCCCACCTCCCTCCACCCCCTATCAGTCTGAAGAAAGGTTTCGGCCCGAAACGTTGCCTATCTCCTTTGCTCCATAGATGCTGCTGCACCCGCTGAGTTTCTCCAGTTTTTGTGTACTAACATTTAAGAAACAGTTAGACAGGTACATGGATAGGACAGGTTTGGAGGGATATGGACCAAATGCAGGCAGGTTGGACTAGGTAGACATGCTGGAGGAACTCAGCGGGTGAGGCAGCTATGGAGGAGGAAATAGGTAATGTTTCGGGCCAAAACCCTTCTCTTCACACTGATGTGAGGGGAAGGGGGGGAAGGGGGGGGGGGGGGAAAGAAGAAAGGAAGAGGAGGAGCCAGTGGGCTGAGGGAGAGCTAAGAAGGGGAAGAGAAAGTAGGGACTACCTGAAATTAGAGAAGCCAATGTTCATACCGCTGGGGTGTAAACTGCCCAAGCAAAATATGAGGTGCTGACCTTCAATTTGCGGTGGGCCTCACTCTTGCCATGGAGGAGGCCCAGGACAGGAAGGTCGGATTCGGAATGGGAGGGGGAGTTGAAGTGGTGAATCACCGGGAGATCAGGTTGGTTATTGCGAACTGAGCGGAGGTGTTCGTTGAAGCGATCGCCAAGCCTACGCCTGGTCTCACCGATGTAGAGCAGCTGACATCTAGAGCAGCGGATGCAATAGCATAAAGACAAAAGCACTGCCCCCAAGTCTAGGTAGTTCAGAGCTTATTTGAGGCTGTAGTCTTTAATAGCCTGATGGCTGTAGGGAAGAAACTGTTCCTGAACCTGGATGTTACAGTTTTCAGGCTCCTGTACTTTATTCCCAATGGCAGGAGTGCGATGCGAGTGTGGCCAGGGTGGTGTGTGTCTCTGATGATGCTGGCTGCCTTGTTGAGGCAGCGACTCCTGTAGATCCCTTCGACGGTGGGGAGATCAGTACCCGCGATGGTTTGTGAAGTGGTTCTTGATTTTGGAGATTCATGTTTGCCTCTTGCATCCTCCATTCCAGCCTCCTCAGGTGAATGTGCTCCACTATATACACGACCACAGCATCCACACCTGTACTTCCCAATGATGTGTGGCAATGTTATAACCATTCATCGATGTTCTCTGAAACTCGTTCAACGTCTTTTTCTGTCCATCACATGATAGTTAGATAGATCTCTTAAAGACAGCGGAGTCAAGAGATATGGGGAGGAGGAAGGAACGGGGTACTGATTGTGGATGATCAGCCATGATCGGGCCGAATGGAGTCTGATGAAGGGTCTCGACCCGAAACGTCACCCATTCATTCTCTCCAGAGATGCTGCCTGTCCCATTGAGTTACACCAGCATTTTGTGTCTATCTTCGATTGAAACCAGCATCTGCAGTTCCTTCCTACACATCATTGCAGATAGCTGTGAATAGTAAACAGTTGTGGATGTAGCCCAGTCCATCACACAAACCAAACTCCCCAGCATTACGAGCGGTAGAGTTGCTGCCTTACATCGCCAGAGACCCGGGTTAAATCCTGGCTATGGGTTGTCTGTACGGAGTTTGTACGTTCTCCCCGTGACCCCATGGGTTTTCTTCGATTTCTTCGGTTTCCTCCCACACTCCAAGGCCGTGCAAGCTTGTAGGTTAGTTGGCTTGGTTAAAGCGTAAACTGTTCCTAGTATGTGTAGAATAGTGTTAATGTGCAGCGATCGCTGGTCACTGCAGACTCAATAGGCCGAAGGACCTATTTCCATGCTGTATCTCTAAACTAAACTAAACTTTGATTTCCTCCCACACTCCAAAGACGTACAGGTTTGTAAGTTAATTTTAAGAGTTAAGAATAAGGAGTAAGCCATTTAGAACGGAGACGAGGAAACACTTTTTCTCACAGAGAGTGGTGAGTCTGTGGAATTTTCTGCCTCAGAGGGTGGTGGAGGCCGGTTCTCTGGATGCTTTCAAGAGAGAGCTAGACAGGGCTCTTAAAGATAGCGGAGTCAGGGTAAATGGGGAGAAGGTAGGAACGGGGTACTGATTGGGGGTGATCAGCCATGATCACATTGACTGGCGGTGCTGGCTCGAAGGGCCGAATGGCCTACTCCTGCAACTATTGTTTATTGTCTATTAATTGGCTTGGTATAAATGTAAAAATTGTCCCTAGTGTAGGATAGTGTCAATAGAAACATAGAAAATAGGTGCAAGAGTAGGCCATTCGGCCCTTCGAGGCTGCACCGCCATTCAATATGACCATGGCTGATCATCCAACTCAGTATCCTGTACCTGCCTTCTCTCCATACCCCCTGATCCCTTTAGCCACAAGGGCCACATCTAACTCCCTCTTAAATATAGCCAATGAACTGGCCTCAACTACCTTCTGTGGCAGAGAGTTCCAGAGATTAGTAAGATTAAACGAGAACTTACCAGTTTGAAGTTTGATCTGTATTTTATGAGGAGGAACGTTGAGGGAATACATGAAAGAAGCCCGCTACTGCGCATGCGTGTCATCCTTCAAAGCAGCGGTGTGAGGTCACAGATACGCTATATTGACCTAAAATAGCAAGATTATCAAAGAGATACCAGCTTAAGATTTGACCCTATGAGGGTGGGAGCGGAGGGCATGTATTCCCTCAACGTTCCTCCTCATAAAATACAGATCAAACTTCAAACTGGTAAGTTCTCGTTTAATCTTACTATTTTACTTCGGAGTCACGTGAGGGACTCCATGAAAGATTTCAAAGCTCTGTGACCTCATGCCGTGGAAACGAGTCCATGCTTCACAACTGCCTTGGTAGTAAGAGAGAAATTTGTTAATTATATTCAAAGCATTCATACCAATTATTTAATGGAAATGATAAATAATATCGAATTAATTCAAATCATAACCCTGTATTCTTCAGGGATAAATTATCATACAGAACTTAAAATTGTTCCCCGAAAAAACGTTCCCATACTGCTAAACTGGTTTGTTAACATTTCTGAAACGTATTCTCCAACAACCATCCTGCATCCTGAGGATTTGGTCCATGGATACATCAAGGCGTTTTGCTGCAGATGTAGCTGCAGCCCTGGTGGGGTGAGAATTAAATATGTTATTGTCCACTCCCGCCTACCATATCCCATATTTCAGCCACCGCGAAATGGTCTGAGTTACACTCTATGGTACAGTATCTTATAGCTGATTAAACACCAATTCCTTGCCTCTGATAGCCTTTTTCCCCTTTACTGTATAACAAAACCGTACTTTACTATACAGAGGCATTGTCCTCCGGGTAGGCCATCAATTCTATGACCTGCCCCGCTAATCCTGGCCTATTTTGTTTAATAATACGGTCCTGGATCACACCCCCAATCTTCGTGCCGCAATAGTGAAGCCATCCAGTCTTACTATTAGCAATAACTGGAGCTTATGCACTGTGACTAGCGCTATCAGCATTACCATTTCTAGTTAGTTATCCAGATTTAATGCTGTAGCCGGCGACCAATTCCTTAGCAAGATCAAAGCCACACTTACATTCCAAATATAGTTGTCTTACTGTTTCTTGCCATTAATAACTTGACAATGCACTTTCGGCATTATTCACAGTGCTGAAACACAGTCCTCCATATTGCAGGCTGGTAAGCAACTGTAGCACCCCCGGAACATCCTTATTTCTGTGGTCCAGAAAGTTATCATGGCAGTAATTAGTCCATTTTAATATGACCTAAATACTGTTATAGAGTAGACCTTCTTCGTGCTGCTGTGATCATGTCCACAGTTCTTTTGATAGCCCCATGTCCCATAGCGGTGTTTTAGAGTCTACAACCTACTAAATCAATATTTTCTATGACATGGATAGCTATCCTCAGTTACTGGATGCACCAGCAACTTAGGACTACGTCTACCGTTATACATAGTTCCAGCACCATATCCTGTACCCCGGGAAACCATAGTTGGGTAAGCCAATCAGGTACTAAGACATCCCCAATGCCGATTCCTGTTGAATGTCCCTTCGTACCCCAACTTTATAAATAGACAAGGAGGTAATACATAAATGAAAAAACCCTCCCCTAGTGCAGTGAAACAGCATCTGTAGCTTCTGCCTCAGGATCTGCTATCAATGATACATACCTCGGTAACTGGTGATTTAACCCCGGATGCAATTCTAATATCCGGCCTTACCTACTTTACTGATTTTAGCAAATACCATCTATCCAACATCCATTTAGTACTTCCAATAATTTTTCGTGGCCTGGTGTCTGCCACTGATTTAGTATCCCTGGTAGATACGTAGCCCATAACCAAATATTCCTTTGGACACACCATTCCCAAGTTTAATTTGCCAATTCATCACAAGCTGGTGATGTCTTTCCACCCATATGACTTAAATATGCCATCACCGAGGTATTATCTATCTACCATCTGCCATGCTGCAGTTTCATTCCTGAGCAATAAGATTTTTGCCCATGAAATGCACTTAACATTTCTAACCCTTAGTGTTATGTAGGTTAGCTTCTTATATATTCCATCTCCCCATAGCTCGAGATGGTATCAGTTGTACCATAACCAATTGCACTGGCATCTGTTTGTAATAGCACAGCCGAGTTGACCTCTGTGGCTTTCCATATTAGTAAGTCATTAACATATTAAATGTGTTAATGGTGCCAATTTTGACTTAAGTGTATGGACAATGCATCCCAGCTGCACAAACAATTGATTAGTGGCAACCACTGCCTAACATGCCGATTCCTAAGTTATTCCCACAATAAGGATATCATCCAACTATACCATAATTCTATGATTTTGGTGTTGCAGCAGTCCCAACACTGGTTTAAAATTTTTCCCCCAGTTTGAATCCCCTCCAGCTCCTGCAGCTTCTTGTATTTCCTACCTGCAAGGTAAGTGGAAAAATTTTTGCAGTGTCTTACCTGCTTCTTTGCCTTTCTCTCTAGGGAGACGTCGTCTCCCACTTCTGACTCGTTCAATGCGTGTATGCGATATGTCACGCATGCGCAGTAGCGGGCTTCTTTCATGGAGTCCCTCACGTGACTCCGAAGTAAAATCACCACTCTCTGTGTGAAGGATCGCTGGTCAGTGTGGACTCAGTGGGCCGAAGGGCCTGTTTCCGTGTTGTATCTCTAAACCAAACTAAACTCAACATTGTCCTTCCACACCTCACGGTGTCTCGGGAAAGCAGCCAACATAATCAAGGACCTTTCCCACCCCGATCATTCCTTCTTCTTCCTGCTCTCATTCGGCAGAAGGCACAGAATCAATGAAAACGAGCGCCACCAGACTTAGCAACAGTTTCTTCCCCTCAGTTAAGCTGCACCAAACTGCCAGAGAAAGTGTTTGAGGCAGATCCAATGACAATGTTTAAGAGACATTTGAACGGGTACATGGTACAGAGAAGATTCAAAGTGATGAAGACCAAACACTTCGATGGCATGGACTAGTTGGGTGGAAGGGCCTGTTTTTGTGCTGTATCTGTCTATACACTTGCTACTAGTAGCTATGGTGAAAACAGGTAAAACTGTGCAACTGTTGAATTATATTCAATTTATTTAAGCTGGATCGACACATGGATATGCAGGGAATGGAGGGATATGGATCACGTGCAGGCAGAGGAGATTAGTTTCACTGGGATAGTGTTTGGTACGGACATAGTGGGCTGAAGGGCCTGTTCCTGGGCTGCACTGTTCTGTGTTCTAATTACAACATGAAAGTTAATTAGTAAGCTGCTTACAATGAAACATTTTAGTGAGGACGCAAGCAACACCGGATATCGGAATCTGGAATGAAACAAAATCTTCTGGGGGGATTTCAATGGTCTGGGCAGCATCTGCGGACGGAAATGGACAATCACTGCTGGAACATTCTAGAGCCTTCATCAAGACTGAAAGACATGAGGCGGGGTGGTTAGTATAACGAGGCAGAGGGGGGAGGGAAAACAGCTGGTGAATGATAGGTGGATGCAAACAAAATATTGGAGTCACATAGCGGGTCAGGCAGCATCTCTGGAGAAAATCACAGGTGATGTTTCAGCTCATAGAAACATAGAAAATAGGTGCAGGGGAGGCCATTCGGCCCATCGAGCCAGCACCACCATTCATTGTGATCATGGCTGATCGCCCCCTATCAATAACCCGTGCCTGCCTTCTCCCCATATCCCTTGAGTCCACTAGCCCCTAGAGCTCTATTCAACTCTCTCTTAAATCCATCCAGTGATTTGACCTTCACTGCCCTCTGTGGCAGGGAATTCCACAAATTCACAACTCTCCGGGTGAAAATGTTTTTCTCACCTCAATCTTAAATTTATTCAACCCCCCCTTTATTCTAAAACTGTGGCCCCTGGTTCTGGACTCGCCCAACATTGGGAACATTTTTCCTGCATCGAGACCCTTCGACAGACAGAGGTGATTGTAGTGGTCGTTTGGCTTGTTTTGTGTGTCATTAATTATGGCATGTGTCTTTATAATTTAGACTGCCAGTTATTATGTGGGTGGGACTCATGATACAACAATACAATACAATACAACACCATTTATTGTCATTTGATCCTCAACGAAATTCCGTTTCCACAGCCATACAAACAAAGACAATTTCCTACAGACATACACACAATTAAATTCACACAAACATCCATCACAGTGAACCCACTGTGATGGAAGGCAAAATCTTTTCTCTCCCCTGTTCTCCATTTCTCTCCCGATGTCCAAGCCCCAGGCGGGCGATGCTAAGTCCCACGGCCATTTTAGGCCGTGCCGGGCGATTTACGGCCCTGCTCCCAGTCTAAAAGTCACAATGTTGGAGCCCCCGGCGGGTGCTGGAATGTCCCATGGCCATGAAGCCGTGCCGGGCGATGTACGTTCCCGCTCCGGGTCGTTCCAACCCCGCGACATGGGCTGGAGAAGTCGCGTTGCGGGAGCTCCGGGAAGCGGTCTCTCCCCCCGGACCCGCGAGCTCCCGATGTCCCGGTCCACCGGACCTGCGGCTGTGTTGCTGGAGCCTCCGAGCCCCAGGAGTCGAGTCGCAGCAGCGAGTCACCACCGCTCCCCACGCTCCGAGGCCGGACAGCCACACGATGGTGAGTAGTCCGCAGCTCCGCAGTCTCCCGAGCCCCCGTGTCGTTCAGGTTGGAGGCCGCTCCACGGTGCTAGGCCCCAACGACAACGGAGATCCGACAGGGAAAAGGTTGGGTCTCCCAGACAGGGAAGAGTTTTTAAACATTCCCCCTCCCCCCCCCGCCCCCCACATATACAGATTTAAAACCAGTATTAAAAAAACACCAACACTACATTTAACTAGACAAAATCCTCCCACACTCCAAGGCCATGCAAGTTTGTAGGTTAGTTGGCTTGGTTAAAGCGTAAACTGTTCCTAGTATGTGTAGGATAGTGTTAATGTGCAGCGATCGCTGGTCGCTGCAGACTCAATAGGCCGAAGGACCTATTTCCATGCTGTATCTCTAAACTAAACTAAACGTTGATTTCCTCCCACACTCCAAAGACGTACAGGTTTGTAAGTTAATTTTAAGAGTTAAGAATAAGGAGTAAGCCATTTAGAACAGAGACGAGGAAACACTTTTTCTCACAGAGAGTGGTGAGTCTGTGGAATTTTCTGCCACAGAGGGCGGTGGAGGCCGGTTCTCTGGATGCTTTCAAGAGAGAGCTAGACAGGGCTCTTAAAGATAGCGGAGTCAGGGTAAATGGGGAGAAGGCAGGAACGGGGTACTGATTGCGGATGATCAGCCATGATCACATTGACTGGCGGTGCTGGCTCGAAGGGCCGAATGGCCTACTCCTGCAACTATTGTTTATTGTCTATTAATTGGCATGGTATAAATGTAAAAATTGTCCCTAGTGTAGGATAGTGTCAATAGAAACATAGAAAATAGGTGCAGGAGTAGGCCATTTGGCCCTTCGAGGCTGCACCGCCATTCAATATGATCATGGCTGATCACCCAACTCAGTATCCCGTACCTGCCTTCTCTCCATACCACCTGATCCATTTAGCCACAAGGGCCACATCTAACTCCCTCTTAAATATAGCCAATGAACTGGCCTCAACTACCTTCTGTGGCAGAGAGTTCCAGAGATTCACCACTCTCTGTGTGAAGGATCGCTGGTCAGTGTGGACTCAGTGGGCCGAAGGGCCTGTTTCCGTGCTGTATCTCTAAACCAAACTAAACTCAACATTGTCCTTCCACACCTCACGGTGTCTCGGGAAAGCAGCCAACATAATCAAGGACCTTTCCCACCCCGATCATTCCTTCTTCTTCCTGCTCTCATTCGGCAGAAGGCACAGAATCAATGAAAACGAGCACCACCAGACTTAGCAACAGTTTCTTCCCCTCAGTTAAGCTGCACCAAGCTGCCAGAGAAAGTGGTTGAGGCAGATCCAATGACAATGTTAAAGAGACATTTGAACAGGTACATGGACAGAGAAGATTCAAAGTGATGAAGACCAAACACTTCGATGGCATGGACTAGTTGGGTGGAAGGGCCTGTTTTTGTGCTGTATCAGTCTATAAACTTGCTACTAGTAGCTATGGTGAAAACAGGTAAAACAGTGCAACTGTTGAATTATATTCAATTTATCTAAGCAGATGAAGCAGCAACGTTTCAGCAGATATGATCGGGGTGTTGGATCGACACATGGGTATGCAGGGAATGGAGGGATATGGATCACGAGCAGGCAGAGGAGATTAGTTTCACTGGGATAGTGTTTGGCACGGACATAGTGGGCTGAAGGGCCTGTTCCTGGGCTGCACTGTTCTGTGTTCTAATTACAACATGAAAGTTAATTAGTAAGCTGCTTACAATGAAACATTTTAGTGAGGACGCAAGCAACTCCGGATATTGGAATCTGGAATGAAACAAAATCTTCTGGGGGGATTTCAATGGTCTGGGCAGCATCTGCGGACGGAAATGGACAAACACTGCTGGAACATTCTAGAGCCTTCATCAAGATTGAAAGACATGAGGCGGGGTGGTTAGTATAACGAGGCAGAGGGGGGAGGGAAAACAGCTGGTGAATGATAGATGGATGCAAACAAAATATTGGAGTCACATAGCGGGTCAGGCAGCATCTCTGGAGAAAATCACAGGTGATGTTTCAGCTCATAGAATCATAGAAACATAGAAAATAGGTGCAGGGGAGGCCATTCGGCCCATCGAGCCAGCACCGCCATTCATTGTGATCATGGCTGATTGTCCCCTATCAATAACCCGTGCCAGCCTTCTCCCCATATCCCTTGATTCCACTAGCCCCTAGAGCTCTATCTAACTCTCTCTTAAATCCATCCAGTGATTTGACCTTCACTGCCCTCAGTGGCAGGGAATTCCACAAATTCACAACTCTCCGGGTGAAAATGTTTTTCTCACCTCAATCTTAAATTTATTCTACCCCCCCTTTATTCTAAAACTGTGGCCCCTGGTTCTGGACTCGCCCAACATTGGGAACATTTTTCCTGCATCGAGACCCTTCGACAGACAGAGGTGATTGTAGTGGTCGTTTGGCTTGTTTTGTGTGTCATTATTTATGGCATGTGTCTTTATAATTTAGACTGCCAGTTATTATGTGGGTGGGACTCATGATACAACAATACAATACAATACAATACCATTTATTGTCATTTGATCCTCAACGAAATTCCGTTTCCACAGCCATACAAACAAAGACATACACACAATTTAATTCACACAAACATCCATCAGGGGATCAGGCAAAGCTTTTTCTCTCCCCTGTTCTCCATTTCTCTCCCGATGTCCAAGCCCCAGGCAGGCGATGCTAAGTCCCACGGCCATTTTAGGCCGTGCCGGGCGATTTACGGCCCCGCTCCCGGTCTAAAAGTCACAATGTTGGAGCCGGCGGGCGCTGGAATGTCCCACGGCCATGAAGCCGCGCCGGGCGATGTACGGCCCCGCTCCGGGTCGTTCCAACCCCGCGACACGGGCTGGAGAAGTCGTGTTGCGGGAGCTCCGGGAAGCGGTCTCTCCCCCCGGACCCGCGAGCTCCCGATGTCCCGGTCCACCGGACCTGCGGCTGTGTTGCTGGAGCCTCCGAGCCCCAGGAGTCGAGTCGCAGCAGCGGAGTCACCACCGCTCCCCACGCTCCGAGGCCGGCTAGCCCCACGATGGTGAGTAGTCCGCAGCTCCGCAGTCTCCCGAGCCCCCGGGTCGTTCAGGTTGGAGGCCGCTCCACGGTGCTAGGCCCCAACGACAACGGAGACCCGACAGGGAAAAGGTCAGGTCTCCCGGACAGGGAAGAGAGTTAAAACGGTTTCCCCCGCCCCCCACATATACACATTTAAAACAAGTATTAAAAAAAACCCACCTACACTACATTTAACTAGACAAAAAATAAAAAAAGACAGACAGGCTGCAGGGGGCGCTGCAACGGGTGAGTCGTGCCGCCAACAGATGATGTAACAAATGATGTGTTTTAGGGTGTGTTTGGAGCTAGGTTTCTTGCGCAGATGCTTAGTTTTTAGTTTAATTTGGGACTTGCATGAGGAAGGCATATCCTTTGACCATGTGAAGTGTAACAGAGACACGAAGAGTTTTCTAACCTTTAAAGCGATAAGCAGGAGTTGGATGAAGATTATAGTATGTGAGTCGGAAGAAGTTTGGATGTACCTTACTGTTTCTCATCAACAATAAAGAATCTATTCATCAAAAGACTGTGTTATGAAGAATCACCAGTGAAGATGCTCTGATGGTCTCTGACGGAAACTCACATGTACTGTATATCACGACATTCTCCTTCATCGTGTAGTCCACTTAGTGAACGATATATAAATCTGCTGCTACAGTGATAACAGCACCTCATACTTCGCTTTGGCAGCTTACAACCCAGTGGTATGAATATTGATTTCTCCAACTTCAAGTAACCCTCTCTCTCCAGCCCTCCCCCACCCTTGTCCTCCAACTAGTGTCACTAGTCCTCCACTAGTCCACCTGATTAATTTTATTGAAGGTACACAAAAAAGCTGGAGAAACTCAGCGGGTGCAGCAGCATCTATGGAGCGAAGGAAATGGGCAACGTTTCGGGCCGAAACCCTTCTTCAGACTTATTAATTTTATTGATTGTATGCCTCAACGTCACCCTCCCATCAGCTGAACATTCTACATTTCCTTATCATCGCCTGCTTTGATCAGTCGTTTTCACACCTTACCCTTCCATATCTCCACAGACTCCCTCTCCCCTGACTCTCAGTCTGACGAGGGGTCTCGACCAGAAACATCACCCATTCCGTCTCTCTAGGATGCTGCCTGTCGTGCTGAGGTACTCCACCATTTTGAGTCTATTATCGATGTAAACTAACTTCTGCTGTTCCATCCTGCACAAGTATCTGTCAAACGTTGCCTTAAAAATACCCAATGAGTTTAGTTTAGTTTAGTGTAGAGATACAGTGCGAAAACAGACCTTTCGGCCCATTGAGTCCGTGCCGACCAGTGATCCCCGCACATTAACACTATCCTACTCACACTAAGGACAATTTCAATTATAACAAGCCAATTAACCTACAAATTTTAGATATAATTTAGATATAATTTATTGCCACACAACCAGGGTCGGTGGAAATTTGGGTTGTCAGCAGCAGTACAATAATAAAGAACACACAACCACAATACAAATGTAACACAAACATCCACCACAGCATCATCCCTGTGGTGGAAGGCACAAAATTTGGCCAGTCCTCCTCCATTTCCCCCCCCCGTGGACAGGACCAGAGTCCAGAATCAGTCCATGATCGGTCTTTCCTCACCGGAGATCGCGGCTTTAAGTTATTGTAGGCCGCACGCCGGCGGTTGAGATTTAAAGTCTCCGCCGCAGCCAGAAGCACCGTAGACTGCAGGGCCGGCGGTCGAAGCTCCCCTCCAGGGGTGATGGTGAGTCCATGCCGGCCCCGCGGTAGAAGTTGGCCGCGGGCCGGCAGTGATGGCTTCTTCTTCCCCCGGGTCCCCCACGAGGGATCCCGGGCTGTAGACGCCGCACCAGCTGGAACTCTGCAGACCGCGCGCGGCTTCAGGCTGCGACTTCAGGCTGCCGGCAGCCCCGGGCCAGCGAAACGGAGCGCTCCCCTCCAGCGAGCCCCAGCGAGGGCTTACCCGCTCCACGCCGAGAGTCCACGCTGCGCCCGCCGCTGAAGTCCCCGGGGGTGTCTCCGGGAAAGGCCGCACCAAAATCTGTACGCCTTTGGAGTGTGGGAGGAAACCGGAGATCTCGGAGAAAACCCACGTGGTCACGGGGAGGACGTACAAACTCCATACAGACAGCACCCGTAGTCAGGATTGAACCCAGGTCTACTGCCACTGTAAGGCAGTAACTCTACCGCTGCGCCACCGTGCCACACTTCACATAGAAACATAGCAAATACTGTATCAAAAAAATCAAAAATCAAATCAAAAGCTTCTGGACGGACATTTTTTGAATAAAATCTAAAGTTGTCAACACTCAATTGGATCCTGATTTTAAAATAATAATCCTAGGAATATCAGAACAAAGCCTAACATTTTCAACAACCCAAATAAACTTTATCGACTATCGTATAATAACTGGGAAAAATTTAATATTAAGATTTTGGAAAGGTCCTATTAAAATGTGGATTGTGGAAATGTCGGAGACCTTACACTTGGAAAGAATTAGACTTGTCTTAATGGACAAACAAGAACTTTTTACCAGAATATGGTCTCCATTCACTGAAGGGGCAGACTGGCTCGGCACGTGAACCTGTCTGAAACTCGAATTAAGGATCAGATGAAAAGTTATACTTTATCATTTATGAACTTATCTCCAAAGTTGTATTTTTAGTAACTTATTCCATTCTTCTTTAGTATACTTTTTTCCTTTTTTTATTTCTCATTCTTATTTTCTATCTATATAAAAAAAATACTAGAAGCAGAGTTAATATCAATTGATAATATTAGTAATGTAGGAATGATATACATGAAATGTTTTTAATATGAAATGTACCTGCCTCTAATAAAAAGATTATTTAAAAAAAATAGAAACATAGGAAATACTGTATGTCAGGCAGGCTTTTGACACGCAGGATGGAGGGTGCCTGGAACACGCTGCCAGGGGTGGAGGCAGATACGATAGCGGTGTTTAAGAGGCCTGTAGGTAGGCACATGGATATGTAGGGAATGGACAGATATGAATCACAGAGCCAGCCTACTCAACCTCTGCTGTAAGCTCACACCCTCGAGTCCTGGCTACATCCTCGTCAATCTCCTCTGTAACCTTTCCAGCTTGACAGCATCTTTCCTGCAACCCGGTGCCCAGAACTGAACACAATACTCCAATTGTGGCCTCACCAAACACTTATACATCTGTAACATGACCTCCCAACTTCAGCACGGACATTGTGTGCCAAGGAGCTTTCCGATCTCTCTGTCCTGGGTATCCTCCATTGCCAGAGTGAGCAACAGCGGAAATTGGAGGAACAGCACCTCATATTCCGCCTGGGGACCTTGCGTCCGGATGGCATTAACATTGAATTCTCCCAATTTTGCTAGCCCTTGCTGTCTCCTCGCCTTCCTTAACCCTCTAGCTGTCTCCTCCCACCCTCCCATCCGCCCGCCCTCGTGCTCCTCCTCCTCCCCTTTTCCTTCCTTCTCCCCCCCCACACCCCATCAGTCTGAAGAAGGCTTTCGGCCCGAAACGTCGCCTATTTCCTTCGCTCCATAGATGCTGCTGCACCCGCTGAGCTTCTCCAGCAATTTTGTGTACCTTCGATCTTCCAGCATCTGCAGTTCCTTCTTGAACACTTTGTTCCTGAGTTGTTCTGCATTGTGCTATGCCAATCTGCCTGTGTTAATAGACACAAAATGCTGGAGTAACTCAGCAGGACAGGCAGCATCTCTGGGGAGAAGGAATGGCTGACGTGTACTTTCTTGGATATCTTTCATTCATTGTTTTTATGTCTCTACATCACCTTCTATAGGGGGTGGGAGATTGCAACCTCCACGTGGTCCGCCCTGTTTCAACGAATACAATCAACCTGGCGTGCACAATCAAATAAGATCAAATCGAACAAGTTGCCCTACAACTTTAGATTGTGTACGCCATACGCAAGAAGAAGAAAAAGAAGAATGAGGGTGGGATCTTATAGAAACATATAAAATATAAAAGGACTGGTCAAGCTAGATGCAGGAAAAATGTTCCCAATGTTGGGCGAGTCCAGAACCAGAGGCCACAGTCTTAGAATAAAGGGGAGGTCATATAAGACTGAGGTGAGAAAAAACGTTTTCACCCAGAGGTTGTGAATTTGTGGAATTCTCAGCCACAGAGGGCAGTGGAGGCCAAGTCACTGGATGGATTTAAGAGAGAGTTAGATAGAGCTCTAGGGGCTAGTGGAATCAAGGGATATGGGAAGAAGGCAGGCACGGGTTATTGATAGGGGACGATCAGCCATGATCACAATGAATGGCCGTGCTGGCCTGAAGGGCCGAATGGCCTCCTCCTGCACCCATTTTCTATGTTTCTATGTTTCTAAGAAGAACTTCTATATCTCTCATTTCCCTTTCCCGTGACTTTCAGTCTGAAGAAGGGTCTCGACCCAAAACGTCACCCATTCCTTCTCTCCAGAGATGCTGCCTGTCCCGCTGAGTTACTCCAGCTTTTTGTGTCCATCTTCGGTTTAAACCAGCATCTGCAGTTCCTTCCTCCACATTTAATCTGCCTGTTAATGGAGTCAAATCACGGCCAATGCCCTTATTAATTAATTGATTGTTATCAAACTGCAGCTGTGGCTCTTAAGTGAACCGACATATCTGAGGTATATAGGTTTCCAACATGGAATTCATATTCTATTTAGAGGCCTTTTATTAATATCAGGTGTACAGGGCCCGTGTACTGATTTGCTTTGTTGGATGCAATTTTGTGAAATGTTGGATCAGCTTTAAAGAAAAATCTGTTTCATTTTAAAGGCAGCTTCTTCTTGACCCCACGCATGAAGAAAATGATAAATATTGCATTCCCCACATCGCAGGAAAGGATACATGAATACACAAGTAAATTCCACAATCCCACACC
This sequence comes from Leucoraja erinaceus, assembly GCF_028641065.1. Lineage (NCBI taxonomy): Eukaryota > Metazoa > Chordata > Chondrichthyes > Rajiformes > Rajidae > Leucoraja > Leucoraja erinaceus. Next base: position 10,460,794 of record NC_073414.1, on the reverse strand, counting down.
CCCAGCAGGGAATTCACACTTATAGGTGGTGTTTGGCAGCTTTTGGCTGAACACCATTCGAAATCCAGGGTTAGATTACTTTGGTTTAGAGATACAGCGCAGAAACAGGCCTTCCAGGTCCATGGTGACCAGCGATCCCCGCACATTAACACTATCCTACACACACACGGGACAATTTTTACATTTACCAAGCCAATTTACCTACAAACCTGTTTAAGAAGGAACTGCAGATGCTGGAAAATCGTAGGTACACAAAAATGCTGGAGAAACTCAGCGGGTGCAGCAGCATCTATGGAGCGAAGGAAATAAGCAATGTTTCAGGTCTGAAGATGGGTTTTGGCCCGAAACGTTGCCTATTTCCTTTGCTCCATAGATGCTGTTGCTTATCTACAAACCTGTACATCTTTGGAGTGTGGGAGGAAACGGAAGATCTCGGAGAAAACCCACGCAGGTCATGGGGAGAACGTACGACAGCACCCGTGGTCGGGATCGAACCCGGGTCTCCGGCGCTGCAAGCGCTGCAAGGCGGCAACTCTACCGCTGTGCCGCCCACGGTGAGAGAAGGGAATTGATTTGATATTCCATCAAATTCATGGACTGACAGTCACTAAGGGTGAAAATACCATGCTTTGCTCAATCAGTGTCAAAGCCATTGGATGTGGAGTCAGTCAGTTACAACCAATATGAGAAATATCTCTCAAGACTACAATCTGCAACTCTTCAAACCTGTCACAGACCTTCTGCTCTTATCTCTGGCCTTTGTTCCAACTCCCCCCACTTACATCCAACTAGTACCTGCCACAATCTGTCCTGTTTCTCCCTCTTTTTCAGCTTTCTTCTCCCCCCCCCCCCTCTTATAATCAGAATGAAGATTTGACCTGAAACACCACCTATCTGTGTTATACTCATAGTATCGTAGAGTGATGTAGCATGGAAACAAGCCCTGCAGCCCAACTTGCCCACACCGGCCAACATGTCCCATCTCCACTAGTCCCACCTGCCTGCGTTTTGTCCATATCCCCCTAAACCTGTCCTATCCATGTACCTGCCCAACTGTTTCTTCAACATTGCAATAGTCCCTGCAGAGTTGCCCTTCAGACATTCTCCAGAGATACTGCCTGGCCTGCTGAGTTACTCCAGCACTTTGTGTCCTTTTGTGTAGTAACCGGTATCTGCAGTTCTGTGTTTCCACAGTGAAGAAGTTCTCCTCCATTCTCCGACAGGAGTGAGTCTGAAGAAGGCTCCTGATATTTAGTGCATTGCTTGAGAAACATCTATGCTGAGAGTGCTATTAATGTTTGTCATTCTCTATCTTAATGTATTTCAGGTTTGGTTCAAAGTTACACTACAATGCTAAGAACTATATTCTGCACTCGGTATCTTTTACTCTACCTATTGTACTCGAGTTTGGCTTGATTGTATTGATGTACAGGGTGGCACAGTGGCACAGCAGTAGAGTTGCCGACTTACAACTCCAGAGAACTTGGTTCGATCCTGACTATGGGTACAGTCTATACAGGGTTTGTACGTTCTCGCCGTGACCATGTGGGTTTTCTCCAGGTACTCCGGTTTCCTCTCACACTCTTAAGATGCACAGGTTTGTAGGTTAATAGGCTTCAGTTAAAACAAATTGTAAATTGTCCCTAGTGTGTGAGATAGTGTGGGGATTGCTGATCGGAGCGGACTCGATGGGCTGAAGGGCCAGTTTCCACGCTGTATCTCTAAACTAAACCAAACTAAACTATTATCTAATTAATAAGAAGGAACTGCAGAGCCTGGTTTAAACCGAAGATAGACACAAAAAGCTGGAATAACTCAGCGGGACAGGCAGCATCTCAGGAGAGAAGGAATGGGTGACTTTTCGGGTTGAGTCTGACGAAGGGTCTCGACCTGAAACGTCAGCCAATCCTTCTCTCCAGAGATGCTGCCTGTCCCACTGAGTTACTCCAGCATTTTGTATTATCCAATTTGATTGGATAGCATGCAAAACAAAGAGTTTCGCTGTATCTTGGTGCACGTGACAATAATGAATCAAAACCTAAACCTAAATAGAGTTTTGGGCACTGGAGGGGAAATAGGGATTAGGTAGTTAAATAGTGGAGACACAGGAGTGATCGTATTCCCATCGAAGGGAAAAGCAGGATAATGGGACCGTGTCGACACTAGGAACTGGAATCTTCAGCAAAAAGCCCAAAGTAACTCAGCAGGTTTGGAAGCATCTCTGGAGAAACAGAGAAACTTAGAAAATAGTTCAGGAGTAGGACATTCGGCCCTTCGAGCCAGCACCGCCATTCAATATGATCATCCAAAATCAGTACCCTGTTCCTGCTTTCTCCCCATATGCCTTGATTCCGTTAGCCCTAAGAGCTAAATCTAACTCTCTCATGAAAACATCCAGTGTATTGGCCTCCACTGCCTTCTGTGGCAGAGAATTCCACAGATTCACAACTTTCTGGGTGAAAAAGTTTTTCCTCATCTCCGTCCTAAATGGCCTGCCCCTTATTCTTAAACTGTGACCCCTGGTTATGGACTCCCCCCAACATGGGGAACATTTTTTCCTGCATCTAGCCTGTCCAATCCTATAAGATCCTCTCTCGTCCTTCTCAATTCCAGTGAATACAAGCCTGGTCGCCCCATTCGAAACACGGACAGGCGACGTTTAGGGAGCGGCTCTTCTTCACACTGATTCTATTGGGGGGAGGAAGGGGGACATAGACCAGAGATGCAAAGGAGACAAAAGGCTGTGAGATAAGAAGAGAAGAGGTGTGAAATGTGAGGCCAGGTGGAGGGGCAAGGAGAAGGGGAGACGAGGGATGGGATAGTGGTAGAAACCAAAGATCCTATAGGAAGCAAGATAGTGCACTCCTGCTAAAACCAATGGGCTGACGTGTAGTACGCGATGCAGCCTTTTTGTCGGCCATGTCAGTAACCCGACTTTGTAAATCCCTCTCGCAGTGTAATCAGCGTTTCGGGGGAACAGTTTATATGTGTGATATAGTGTTAGATTCAACTGCGGTATTTGATAAAATAATAGCAATATGGAGATTCCAGTTGCTGTAGGATCTTTGGATAGGAGTGCGGAGACGGAAGCCGGTTACGGAAATGGGGCTGAAGATTCCCCATCAATCTGCCCATGACCCTACTACGTCTTTTTCGTCAAGTGGGCTATCTTGCTTGCTGCAGGATCTTTGGTAGAAATGGGAGCGCATCAGAGCATAGGGATGAGACCATACGTTCTACTCCTGCTTCCGTTATTCATGACTCCACAGTGTCCATCATTGATGCTGTCTTCACCATTGTACACTGTGGACAGCTCGATTGTAATCATGTATAGTCTTTCCACTGACTGGTTAGCACGCAACAAAATGTCTTCAACGGCACCTTGACGGGTGACAAGAAACTAAACTAAACTAAATTAAAGTAAGAAAAAAGAGTTCAAGATTCAAGTGAGTTTATTGTCATGTGTCCCAGATAGGACAATGACATTCTTGCTTTGCTTCAGCACAACAGAACATAGTAGGCATGAATACAGAACAGATCAGTGTGTCCATATACCATTATATAAATATATACACACATGAATAAATATACTGATAAAGTGCAAATAAAAAGATAATGGGCTGTTAATGTTCAGAGTTTTGTCCGAGCCAAGTTTAATAGCCTGATGGCTGTGGGGAAGTAGCTATTCCTGGACCTGGTCTAAACTAAACTAAACTAAATTAAACTAATCTAAACTACATTAAATTAAGCCAGACATAAAAAGCTGGAGTAACTCAGCGGGTCAGACAGCATTTCTGGGGAAAATGAATGGGTGACGTCTTGGGTTGAGACTTTTCTTCAGACTGAAGGAGGGTCTCGACCCAAAACATCACCCATTCCTTCTCTCCAGAGGTGCTGCCTATCCCGCTGAGTTACCCCAGCATTTTGTGTTTACCTTTGATTTAAACCAGCATCTGCAGTTCTTTCCTACACATAGGAAGTCATCCACATTTTCCAAGCTCTTGCTATGAATCTTTATTCCGTTATCTTTAACGGGTGAGTTTCCATGCTATATATCTCATAAGGTCATAAGTGATAGGAGTAGAATTAGGCCATTCAGCCCATCAAGTCTACTCCACCATTCAATCATGGCTGATCTATCTTTCCCTCTCAACCCCATTCTCTTGCCTTCTCCCCGTAACCTCTGACACTTGTACTAATCACGAATCTATCTATCTCTGCCTTAAAAATATCAATTGACTCATAACATTATCATAGCACTGACTCACAACATTATCTCGCTAAAACATTGGCTGGCAACCTTGTAGGTATGTGACAAAACCTACCTGAATCATGTCTGAGCATCTGCACTACCCCGTGTGTGTGATTTTGGCGCTGTTTAGAGGGGGCGGGTTTAAAACGCGATTTTTACTAGGCTGTTCCAATTGAAAATGTTCAGCCTAGTAAATCATTAACGGAAAATCGCTGAAAGACCCCGTCGCAAAAGGTATTATTAGTTTTTATGGCCTTGTATAATATTTATAGTAGTTTAAAAATCACTCTCTCACTCCGCAACCTCTCGCAGCCCCAGGGTTTTATAAAGCAAACAATTAAAGGTATGTACCTTATTTTTACATTAAATGGGGCTTGTCTATAACCCTGTAATTAAAGTTTTCTATAGCGAGTAGTTCATTTTGAGCTCTTTATATCCCGCAGTATTTTTCTGGGCACTTGAGGGCACAAATCCAGCACAATGTGAACGTTCTAAACCAGCGCGTTCGCAGGAACCCACTAGAAAGCCGATTTAAATTGACTTTAATTTACAGCAATTGGACACTAAATTCCTTCCATTTGGCCTATAAATTGATGTAAATGAGATTTAAAAATCATGTTTTATTGTGAATTATTTGTGAATATTATTTGGACACTTGGGCTATTTGAAAATGTTAATCATTTATTAAGAAATGGATAGATGTTTAGATCTAGGAATTGAAGTTTGAAATTAGCTACAATTGGGTAACTAACTAATTATATGCTTTAATTTCAGGTCATCCAAGTAACATTATTTTATATTTGTTTCAGAATGCTTCAATCTATGATAACTGAAAATTTCATTCAGTTCTCTTAATTTTTAAGAAGGTTATGGGCTTTTGACTGTCCACGATCACAGCTTTTTTGTTATGTCCATAGAAAATCAATAGGGAACAAGATGCTAATTTCCGAGTATGAAAATGGCCATAACTTTTTTATTACTTGAGATGTGAAAGTGAATTAGGTGTCAAATTAAACTTATTGTTATGCTTTATCTGATGGGATAAATTCCAGACTTGATTTTTTAAATCTCAAAATTTTGTAACATTGCTAAACCTTGGTCCCGCAGATGTTGATGTCAGTCGCATCCTCTCATGAGTTGCATCCTCTAAATGGGTCAGCAATGTCTAGGCAAAGGCTTGGGTTTTTTATTGTCATGTGTACAGAGCTTTAGTTTGTGTGTTAAATCAAACCAGATAATACAGTACATGGACACAATGAAGCTAAACACAGGTAGAGCAGAAAGAAGAAAATACTAGAGCACAGAATATAGTTTCTCAGCATTGGGCCGTAACAGTTTTAGTTCTTAGTTTTAGTTTTAGACGTACAGCACAGAAACAGCCCCTTCTGCCCACCCAGTCTGCACCGACCAGCGACCCCCCACACTAACACTATCCTGCACACACTAGGGACAATTTACACAAACACCAAGCCGGTAGTTCTAGAGGACAACGACTAATGTCCGTTACGAGATGGGACAGTACCCTAGCTTTTGGAGGGACCATTCAGAAGTCTGATAATGTACGGTGGCACAGCGGCAGAGTTGCTGCTTTACAACGCTATCAGCACCAGAGACCCAGGTTCGATCCCGACTACGGGTGCTGTCTGCATGGAGTTTGTACGTTCTCCCCGTGTCCTAACGTTGCCGACTTTCTCAGTCCCAAATAAGCAACAAATAAGTCAAAATATGGGACAAGTTCCCGACGGCAATTAGTTGACCGACTCATCCATGGCTGGGTGAATGTGACCTGCGTGGGTTTCTCCCAGATCTTCAGTTTCATCCCACACTCCAAAGATATGCAGGTTTGTAGATTAATTGGCTTGAAATAAATGTAAAATTGTCCCTGGTGTGTGTGGGATAGTGTTAATATGCGGACTCAGTGGGCCAAAGGGCCTGTTTCCGTGCTGTATCTCTAACTAAGCTAAACTAAACTAAACTAAACTGAACTAAACTAAATCAAACAGAGGCTGTTCCGGAGTCTGGTGGTGCCAATGTTTTGCAACACCCTGTGCAAACACAAGCATCTCCTGCACGCTGGAGGGTAGTGAACATCCAGGTGACCTTGGCTGTTGCTGTAGTTGAGAGATACAGCAAAGCAACAGGTCGTTCGGCCCACCGATTCTACGCCAACCAGCGATCATCTGTTCACTAGGACTATCCTACACACTAGTGACAATTCACAGACCTCGAAACATGTACGTCTTTGGGATGTGGGAGGAAACCGGAGCACCCGGAGAAAACCCACGCAGGTTACGGGAAGAACGAACAAAGTCTACACAGACAAGCACCCGTAGTTAGGATGGAACCCGGGTCTCCGGCGCTGTGAGGCAGCAACTCTAACACTGCGCCACCGCGCTGCCCTTTTAAAGAAGTTTCCCTCCCAATATCTTGCTGTTGCTTTCCCTGTCAGTTGTGACGTGAACTCCGCTCTAGCAGGAAGTGTGTTGCAGGTGAGATGCAACGTTGCAGTGAGGAAGTGCTGAGGCAAGGCTGCGGCCATGTTTGACCACAAACACTGCTGCCCCCTGCAGCAAGAAGGTTTTACATTGCTTGGGGCAAGGCAGGCCATACATTGACCTGGAGAGGAAGCTAACTATTAAAACTCGGGATCTTAAACTAAAGTGTATGGAACGTGCTGCCGGAGAAGGTAGTTGAGGCAGGGATTATCGCAACGTTTAAGAAGCAATTAGACAGATACATGGAAAGGACAGGAGATGGATATGGACCAACAGCAGGCAAGTGGGACTAGTGTAGACTAGTGTAGGCTAGTTAACGCATGATGAGTGGCACTGGGCCTGTACTCGCTGGAGTTTAGAAGAATGAGAGGGGACCTCATTGAAACATACAGAATAGTGAAAGGCTTGAATAGAGTGGATGTTGAGAGGATGTTTCTACTAGTGGGAGAGTCTAGGACTAGAGGTAGCAATGTTACAAAATGTTGAGATTTAAAAAATCAAGTCTGTAATTTATCCCATCAGATAAAGCATAAAAAGAAGTTTAATTTGACACCTAATTCACTTTCATATCATCAGTATAAAAAAATTATGGCCATTTTCATACTCGGAAATTAGCATCTTGTTCCCTATTGCTTTTTCATTGTCTTAACACAAAAGCTGTGATCGAGAATAGTCAAAAGCCCATAACTTTCTTAAAAATTAAGAGAACTGAAAGAGATTTTCAGCTATTATAGATTGAAGCATTCTGAAACAAATATGAAAAATCTTACTTGGATGACGAAATTAAAGCATATAATTAGTTAGTTACCTAATTGTAGCTAATTACAAAATTCAATTACTAGATCTAAACATCTATCCATTTCTTAAGAATAGATTAACATTTATAAATAGCCTAAGTGTCCAAATAACATTCACACAAGAATTCACAATATAACATAATTTTTAAATCTCATTGTCATGGGCTTATAGGCCAAATGGAAGAATGTTTAATACCTATAAATTAATGGCCATTTAAATCAACTTGCGCGTGGGTTTGGAACGCGACCATTTGGGACGTTGCGGTTGCAGTGATTTTAGTCCCCCATATCGGCAGCAAATACACTGCCGGTTCATTCGGGGAAAAAAAATCACCGTTTCGCAACTTAAAATGTGAATTAAATGCATCTTAAGAAACACTTTTATACATAAAGATAAACTACTTTCTTTTACCTATCCCCTACATAAAATCCGGCCCCATTGTCGGCGTTGATGGCTTCAGTAGCTGATTTTAAAATCACTCCAGCGATTAACATGTCGGCAATTTTTTTTTTAAACACACAGAACGCCCGTCGGAACGATTCTTCGGCAAAATCTTCCACTCCAACAAAATATAATACAGGACAAGGTCGAAGGGAGGAAATACAGGGAAAAAAAATGCGTTTTAACCCCGCCCCCCCCACCCTCAAACGCGCCAAAATCGCACACACGGCCAGTGGCAGAATTGCAGCGTCGCTGAAGGTAAGTATTGTAACATACCTACTAGAGGTCATATCCTCAGAATTAAAGGATTTATTTCAGGAAGGAGATGAGGAGGAATATCTTTAGTTAGAGAGTGGTGAATCTTTGGGGAGGTATAGTTAGTGGATATATTTAAGGCAGAGATAGATGGATTCTTGATTAGTACGGGTGTCAGAGGTTATGAGGGGAAGGCAGGAGAATGGGGCTTGGAGGGAAAGATAGATAAGCCATGGAGTAGACTGGATGGGCCGAATGGTTTAATTCTGCTCCTATCTCTTCTGATCTTAGATGTGACACGTTGGTCAATGTGGGCAAGTAGGGCCGAATGGCCTGTTTCCACACTATATGACTTGATGACTCGTAATTAATTTAAATCTAGAAACGAAAAGCTATTATCAGTAACAGTGATTACAATTTTTCATGAATAATTTTGAAAGTATGAAGTCGAAAGGGGCTGTCCCACTTGGGCGATCTAATTGGCGAGTTTAGAAGAGTTTGAGAAAATGACATGTTGAAGACATCCTTCGACTATGTTGATCCTAAGACCAGGTACCACTAGCTACGACTAACTTCGGGAAAATTGGACACCGAATAGTGGAGAGTGAAGATGACCTCCTTCAATCCCCTTCGACCTCCCTTCGACTATGATGAAGACTATCTACGACTACCTTCGACTACCCTTGATTACCTACGACTAACATGCCGACCTACTACGACCTACTACGACTAAACCTACGAGTAAAAAAAGTATCGATTTGTTTCCATGGCGACCTTTTTTTACTCGCGGGCATTTTTTAACATATTGAAAAAACTCCGCGACCTAGCTGAGGCCTCGAGTACGCGGGGACCACTCTCAAGTATGAATGAGAGTTAGGAAGATCTCCTACGTCCTCATGTCGACCATGCTGCGAGTATGTCGAGGGCAAACTCACCAGAACTCGCGGATTAGGTCGCCCAAGTGGGACAGCCCCTTAATTGTGGTATTTACCAAACTTTTAGATAATGGCATGGATATGCAGGGAATGGAGGGATATGGATCATGTTAAATTAATTTAACTTGGCATCTTCAGCACGGACATTGTGGGTCGAAGGGCCTGTTCCTGTGATCTACTTTCCCATCTGTAGGAAGAAACTGCAGATGCTGTTTTAAACTGAAGAGACACAAAAAGCTAGAGTAATTCAGCGGAACAGGCAGCATCTTTGGAGAGAAGGAATGGATGACGTTTTTGGTCGAGACCCTTTTTCACACGACGTGACATTCTATGTTAAGACCCATCTTCAGACCGACTGAAGAAGGGTCTCGACCCAAAACATCACCCATTCCTTCCCTCCAGAGATACTGCCTTTCCCGCTTAGTTGCTCCAGCATTGTGGTACTTTCCTATGTTTTATGTCCCCTCCTTACCTAACCTGACCCATTTATCAATGTCCAAATACACAACGAATGATTGATTCCTAAATACCCTGCTCCCAGGGATAGTTGAAGATGTGCTATCGATATTAACTTTCAAGAGAGAGCTAGATAGGGCTCTTAAAAATAGTGTAGTCAGGGGATATGGGGAGAAGGCAGGAACGGGGTACTGATTGTGGATGATCAGCTGTGATCACATTGAATGCCGGTGCTGGCTCGAAGGGCCGAATGGCCTACTCCTGCACCTATTGTCTATTGTCTATTGTCTATTGTCTACTGTCTATTAGTCTAGCCAGAAAGACACAAAAAGCTGGAGTAACTCAACGGGACAGGCAGTCAAGTCAAGTCAAGCAGTCAAGTCAAGTCAAGTCAAGTTTATTTGTCACATACACATACGAGATGTGCAGTGAAATGAAAGTGGCAATGCTCGCGGACTTTTGTGCAAAAGACAAATAACAAAACAACCAAACATATTATAAACACAATCATAACACACATATTCTTTTACATAATAAATAATGGAAGGAAAAACGTTCAGTAGAGTTAGTCCCTTGTGAGATAGGCGTTTACAGTCCGAATGGCCTCTGGGAAGAAACTCCTTCTCAACCTCTCCGTTCTCACCGCATGGCAACGGAGGCGTTTGCCTGATCGTAGCAGCTGGAACAGCCCGTTGCAGGGGTGGAAGGATCTCGGAGAGAAGGAATGGGTGACGTTTTGGGGCGAGACCATTCTTCAGACGGGTTAGGGATCACTGTCCCCCATATCCCGTGAATGAATAAAAGAAGCAATTATCTCCCAAAGCATTGTACAATCAATTTTTGCTGTTTCATTTCTATACCTATTCTTCTTGCGTATGGCGTGCACAGCCTAAAGTTGTCGGACAACTTGTTCTATTTGATCTTATTTGATTGTGCACGCCGGGTTGATTGCATTCGTCGAAACAGGATGGGCCACGTGAAGGTTGCAATCTCCCATCCCTATATACCTATTAAACTCTCTTGACACTTGAAAATGTTAGTTCAGGAAGCTGGGAAAGATCCCCTGCTCATCTTCAAAATGCTCAACGAACAAAGCTGATACACCCCTGGCCTCACACCTCAACTCAAGATTCAAGATTCAAGATTCAAGAGAATTTATTGTCATGTGTCCCAGATAGGGCAATGAAATTCTTGCTTTGCTTCAGCGCAACAGAATATAGTAGGCATGAATACAGAACAGATCAGTGTGTCCAACCCTTATATAAATATATACACACATGAATAAATAAACTGATGAAGTGCAAATAAACAGATAATGGGCTACTAATGTTCAGTTTGTTTGGGGAGTTTAATAGACTGATGGCTGTGGGGAAGTAGCTATTCCTGAACCTGGATGTTGCAGTCTTCAGGCTCCTGTACCATCTACCTGAAGGTAGCGGGGAGATGAGTGTGTGGCCAGGATGGTGTGTGGGTCCTTGATGGTGCTGCCAGCCTTTTTGAGGCAGCGACTGCGATAGATCCCCTCGATTGAAAGGAGGTCAGAGCCGATGTTGGACTGGGCAGTGTTTACTACTTTTTGTAGTCTTTTCCACTCCTGGACGCTCAAGTTGCCGAACCAAGCCACGATGCAACCGGTTAACATGCTCTCTACTGTGCCTTGGTAATGCTGTGCTTGTTCCTTGTATTAGGCAAAGGTACGTGCTGTGTTTTGGACAAAGTGCCTGTTTCTGCGCTGTATCTCTAAACTGAACTAAACAAAACTAAAAATTAACCCTCAGCCTCCACGGCACAGACTTAGAGGAATGGAAACAGATGCATTAGTAGCTACTTTGTGCTTTTTCTGTTTTGCTGGAATTAACATTGAGCCTAAAAGATATGAGGAGGAGGTGGAGAGGAGAGAGCGCGGGGATAGGGGGGGATGGGTGGGGGTGAGAACTTAAAGATTTTAATGCGAGTCATAGCCACAAAGTCATGTTGAATGCAGCGTTGAAACAGGCCCTTCGGCCCAACTTGCCCACACTGTCCGACATGCCCCATATACAAAGGCCCAAAACTAGATGAGAGGGGAAAGATTAAATAGGAACCTGAAGAGCAACTTTTTTCAAACTTTTAAGCAAACCCAGCCGGGTCTCATGAAGTCATAAGTGATAGGAGTAGAATGAGGCCATTCGGCCCATCAAGTCTACTCTGTCATTCAGTCATGGCTGATCAATCTCTCCCTCCGAACTTGGGCAGTAAACTGGACTGGTCCAGGAACGCAGGGACCCTCTACAAGATGGGACAGAGCCGGCTGTACTTTGTGAGAAGGCTCCGCTCCTTCAACATCTGCAGTGAGATGCTGCAGATGTTCTACCAATGGTTGGTAGCCAGTGCCATCTTCTTCACTGCCGTGTGCTGGGGCAGCAGGGTGAAGGCCATTTCCCACCATTCCCTGCATATCCATGTGCCTAACCAAAAGCCTCTTAAACACCACTATCGTATCTGCCTCCACGACCACCCCTGGCAGGTCGTTCCAGGCACCCACCCCCTTCTGGGTAAAAAATCTTGCCCACACATCTCTTTAAACTTTGCCCCTCTCAACCTAAAGCTTTGGGGCAGCACGATGGCGCAGCAGTAGAGTTGCTGCCTCACAGCGTCAGAGACCCGGGTTCGATCCTGACTACAGGTGCTGTCTGTACGGAGTTTGTACGTTCTCCCCGTGACTGAGCGGGTTTTCTCCGGGAGCTCCAGTTTCCTCCCACACTCAAAAGTCATACAGGTTTGTTGGTTAATTTGGCTTGGTATAAATGTAAAGACAGTCCATCGCGTAGGATAGTGGCAGTGTGCGGGGATCGCTGGTCGGTGTTAGTATTAGCATTGGTAAAAATTGTAAATTGTCCCTTGGTTGTAGTGTGTGCTAGTGTAACAAGGATCGCTGGTTGGCATAGACATGGTGGGCCGAAGGGCCTGTTTCCACACTATATCTCTAAACTCAACTAAACCAAAACAAAACCATACCCTCTGGTCTTTGACATTTCTACCTTGGGGAAAAAGGTTTTGACTGTCTGCCCTATCTATGCCTCACATCATTTTATACAAACGATATATGCCAGGATCTATCTTACTGAGTCAAATGTTCTTATCATTGTGTTGGTGAGTTTGGTTATGCTATGGTCTGTTGTACTGAGGGCGGTGCATTTGAACTCACTGATTGCGTTTCCTGTAGCTCTGTTCATTGTGAAAGATGTTGAATGTTTAGTCATTCTTGGGCACATGAGCTCAGCCATTTGGAGCAGAGTCTGGGACTGACGGATCTGAAGTGATGCCAACAAATGCGGCTTCTCTTTGATAATTCCCTTCGTAGAACAAGTCTAGGTCAGGAATATGACTCTTGCCTGATGATAGTGTGCTCTGACTCACCGAGGGAGATGGAGTTACTGATTAGAGGAATGTTCAATTATTTCAAACAATGGATTTCCCAGGAGGTCATCTTTTCCCCTTCACCTTAAACCTATGTCCTTGAGAAGGCTCCGCTCCAACATCTGCAGTGAGATATTGCAGATGTTCTACCAATCGGTGGTAGCTAGTGTCATCTTATTCGCTGCCGTGTGCTGGGGCAGCAGGGCAAAGGCCCTGGATGCCAATAGGATCTGGGCTTGTGCTGCTGGAATTTAGAAGGATGAGATGGGATCATAGAAATATATAAAATTCTTAAGAGGATTGGAAAGGGTAACATAGAAACATAGGAACATAGAAAATAGGTGCAGGAGTAGGCCATTCGGCCCTTCGAGCCTGCACCGCCATTCAATATGATCATGGCTGATCATCCAATTCAGTATCCTGTACCTGCCTTCTCTCCATATCCCCTGATCCCTTTAGCCACATCTAACTCCCTCTTAAATATAGCCAATGAACTGGCCTCAACTACATTCTGTGGCAGAGAATTCCAGAGATTCATCACTCTCTGTAAAAAATGTTTTTCTCATCTCACTCCTAAAAGATTTATCCTTTATCCTTAAACGGTGACCCCTTGTTCTGGACTTCCCCAACATCGGGAACAATCTTCCTGCATCTAGCCTGTCAAACCCCTTAAGAATTGTGTAAGTTTCTACCTGTATAAGATCCCCCCTCAATCGTCTAAATTCTAGCAAGTACAAGCTGAGTCTATCCAGTCTTTCTTCATATGAAAGTCCTGCCATCCCAGGAATCAGTCTGGTGAACCTTCACTTTACTCCCTCTATGGCAAGAATGTCCATCCTCAGGTTAGGAGACCAAAACTGTACGCAATACACCAGGTGGGGTCTCACCAAGACCCTATACAACTGCAGTAGAATGCAGGAAAAATGTTCACCATGTTGGGGGAGTCAATAGACAATAATAGACAATAAACAATAGACAATAGGTGCAGGAGTAGGCCATTCGGCCCTTCGAGCCAGCACCGCCATTCAATGTGATCATGGCTGATCATCCCCAATCAGTACCCCCCGTTCCTGCCTTCTCCCCATATCCCCTGGCTCCGCTATTTTTAAGAACCCTATTTAGCTCTCTCTTGAAAGCAGTCCAGAACCAGGGGTCATGGTTTAAGAATAAAGGGTAGGCCATTTAGGACTGAGATGAGCAAAAACATTTTCACCCAGAGAGTTGTGAGTCTGTGGAATTGAATTGAATTGAATCCTTTTTTTGTCATTCAGGCCTTTCGGTCTGAACGAAATGTTGTTGCCTGCAGCCATACATGTAATAATAAACAACACACAATAAACACAAATTAACATCCACCACAGTGAGTTCACCAAGCACCTCCTCACTGTGATGGAGGCAAAAGTCTTAGAGTTACTGTCTCTTCCCTCCTCTCCTCCCTCTGTGCTGGGGCGATACCCCACCGGGCGATGGTAAGTCAGTCCCGCGGTTCAAGCTCCGCGGCACGGGGGTGGTCGAAGCTGCCGCCCTCCAGTCCAGCGGACGCAGCTGTTGCCACGGGAGCTCCGGAAAACAGGCACCAGCCTGTGACCTGCGAGCTCCCGACGATGTCGTCCACTGGCCCGCGGCCGAGCCCCGGATTCAGGTCGCCGCCGCCATAATGCCGCCTCAGTCACCGGAGCACCGTCTCCGCCCCGCACCGGGCCGCCCACACGGGAGCGCCTTCCAGCCGAGAGCCGGGCTGCCCACACGGGAGCGTCTCAGCCCCGCACCGCGCCGCCCACATGGGAGCGCATTCCAGCTGAGAGCCGGGCCGCCCACACGGGAGCGCCTTCCAGCCGGGACTCAGGCCGCCCACACGGGAGCGCCTTCCAGCCGGGAGCTGGGCCGCCCACACGGGAGTTGCTCAGCACCACGCGGTCCGCCCTCACCAGAGCGCCGAGTCGTGCCGCTGCCCGAACGTTGCCGCAGCTTGAAGACGGCCAGCCTCGCGTTGGTGAGTTCTGGCCGGCTCTACCTCCGGAGCCTCGAGGTCGGTCGCAGGTTGGAGGCTGCCAGCTCCGCCATTAGGCCTCAGCTCAGACGGGGGAAGAGAAGGGGGATACGACAAAAAAGTCGCATTCCCCTGAAGGGAGAGACAGAGAGCCCTGTTTCAGGCCCCCCCGCACACATAACACAACCAAATAACCAAATGTTTAACTGAACTAGACAAAAAAAACAACACAAAAAAAGTAAAAACAGACAGACTGCAGGCGAGCCGCAGCTGTTTCACAGCGCCACCACTTCCGGAACTCTGCCACCGAAGGCAGTGGAGGCCAATTTACTGGATGTTTTCAAGAGAGAGTTAGATTTACCTCTTAGGGCTAACGGAATCAGGGGATATGGGGAGAAAGCAGGAACTGGGTACAGATTTTGGATGATAACCCGTGATCATATTGAATGGCTGTGCTGGCTCAAAGGGCCGAATGGCCTACTCCTGCACCTATTTTCTATGTTTCTAACTACCTCCTCCGGCAGCTTGTTCCATACACACACCACCCTGTGTGGAAAAGTTACCCCTCAGATTCTTATTAAATCTTTTCCCCTTCAACTTAAACCTAAGTGTCCTCTGGTCCTCGACTGACTGACTCTGGGCAAGAGACTGAGCATCTACCCAATCTATTCCTCTCATGATCTTATGGTGGGCGGCGCGGCTCTGGCCAGCAGCGGCCTCTGCTTTAGGTCGTTTTATCTTCAAATGTCACCCTGGCTAATTTCGCTTTTTGTCCTTTGTCATTGGGTTGGTGTGTCATAAACATAGGTGGGTTGGGGGGGGGGGGGGGGAAACTTTTTAAATCTCTCCCTGCACTGGAGAGCTATGACCTTTTTCGTCGGGTTTCCGTTGTCACTTCCGCAACGAGGAGCGGCCTACAACATGAAGATAGGATTTACTTGGTGCTACAACACACCGCGCCTGTCGCGGGGCTAATTGGCCAAGTCCGGAGCGGGTGTGGAGCGGTAGCCCAGAAGCGCTGCTGCTTAATATCTGCTTATGGCCCGAACGGAAAGTTCGGCTTCATCACTGTCTGTGGACGGCAGTGGCACCAATTTACTGGATGTTTTCCTGGAGAGAGACCGCTTTTAGGGCTTAGGGCTAACGGAATCAGGGGAGTTGCGGGGTTGAAGAGCTGGAGCGGGGGTGACACACTGCCCCGTTTGGATGGAATGGCCGTGATCATATTGAATGCACTGTGCTGGCTCAAAACCAGGACCGAATGGCCTACTGCGACCTGCACCACCCGGCGTGGCTTTAATAACGGGACAATCGCCATCGGCAGCCGGGGGGCTTTGACTTTGACACTGGGGGGGGGGGGGGTGGGGGGGGGGGTTACCCAGTGGAGAAATAAGTTTATTTGGCCTTTTCACAGCAATGTGATGGATGTTTATGTAAACCTATGTTGTGTCTTGGGTCTGGTCCTCGTATGTATGGCTGCAGAAACCGACTCTCGTTTGGCCCCAGAGGGGTCCAAATGACAATAACCCGATCTTATTCTTATCTTATCTTATATACCTCAATAAGATCACCCCTCATCCTCCTGCGCTCCAAGGAATAGAGTCCCAGCCTATTCAACCTCTTCCTGTAGCTCAGGCCCTCTAGTCCTGGCAACATCCTCGTAAATCTTCTCTGCACCCTTTCCAGCTTGACAACATCTTTCCTATAACATGGTGCCCAGAACTGAACACAATACTCTAAATGCGGTCTCACCAACGTCTTATACAACTGCAACATCTACCTGCGACTCGACCCTCAAGGAACCATGCACCCATACACCCAGATCCCTCTGTTCTACAACATTCCGCAGAGGCCTTACCCCTCACTGTGTATGTCCTGCCCATGTTAGACTTCCCAAAATGCAATACCTCACTTTCTCTGTATTAAACTCCATCAACCATTCCTCAGCCCACCTGGCCAATCGATCCAGATCCTGCTGCAATTTTTCACAACCACCTTCACTATCTGCAAAACCACCCACTTCTGTATAATCTGCAAACTTGCTAATCTTGCAGTGTATGTTGTCATCCAAATCATTGATATAGATGACAAACAGGTCCTGCCCCAGTTTAGATTCCCAAAATGCAACACCTCACACTGACCTGTATTAAAGTCCATTCCTCAGCCCAACTGATTAAGATCCATCTTGGCTCTCTACAACGCCACACACTTTAGTGTCATCTGTTAACTTGCTCATCATGCCTTGTACATTTTCATCCCAAATCATTGGTATAAACCACAGGCGGCAACTGAACCCTGAGGCACACCACTCATCACAAGCCTCCAGCCTGAAAAGCAACCTTCCACCATCGCACTCTGCTTCCATCCATTGCCATCCAGTTGGCGAGCTCTCCTTGGATCCCAGTGCGGGGAGAGTCTAGGACTAGAGGTCAAAGTCTCAGAATTGAAGGATGTTCCTTTAAGTCGGAGATGAGAAGGAATTTCTTTAGAGGGTGGTGAATCTGTGGAATTCTACGACCTGCATGCGGCAAGCACAACCAAACCGGAAGCGGGGTCCGCGTGGAGGTCGAGTGAGTGACGTGAAGTTCGAGCGAAGTCCGCGGGAAGTTCGCGCGTGCCGTACGGCGTCAAGGCGCTGCGTACGCCGTTGAAACGCTTCGCACGACCATCGAGGCGGTGCGTACGGCTTCAAGGCGGCTGCGGGCAAGCAGGCCATAGCCGCGCGGAATATTTGAACACGGTCAGTTTTTCGGAGCCCCGCGCAATGTCAGGACCAGCTCCGCACAACTCCATACGACTCCGGCGACCAAAGTGGGACCGGCCCCGCGAGGCCGTACGGCTCAAGCGACCACGTTAGGTCGCGCTTGCCGCATGGAGTCGCATGCTCGTGGGACAGGCCCTTTAGGTGGGTGGTAGAGCGGGCACCCAGAGATGACACGTTTGGCTGCCTGTTGTTCTGCTCCACATTCACAGGCTGGGCTCTGGGGGAGGGAGCCCCCATCTCCACACGCTGGCGTTGAAACGCCCAACTCCAGTACCAAGTCTGCTGAGCTTCACCCATGCTCCTCTGGGGAGGTCAGACTCTGGACAGCTTTTATCTGGTGAAGAGATGTAGCTGTCCAGGGTCCGATCTCCACAGAGGAGCATGGGTGAAGCTCAACAGACTTGGTACTGGAGTTGGGCGTTTCAAGACCATCATGTTGCCTATCTCATTAGACCATAAATAGACACAAGAAGCTGGAGCAGCTCAGCGAGTCAGGCAGCATCTCTGGAGAATAGTAATAGGTGATGTTCTGAGTCAAGAACCTTCTTCAGACTGAGAGTCAGGGGAGAGGGAAACGAGAGATAGAAACGGCAAATGGTACGAATGAATGAAAGATATGCAAACAGCAATGGTGATCAAGGACACCTGGAGACCACAATGGTACATTGTGTACCATTGGCTGGGGGTGGGTGATAATGAGTTACAGACACTGAAACTCAACAGGCCAACAGGGAAACTACCACAACGAAAAGGGTGGGGGAGGGGCGGAGAGAGAGAGGGGTTGCAAGGGGGTTACTTGAAGTCAGAGAAATTAATATTCATACCATTGGGTTGTAAACTGCCAAGCTGTTTAGTTTAGTTTAGTTTGAAGATTCAACATGAATCTTTAGTCCACCAAGTCCACACCGACCAACAATCACCGTTCAAACTAATTCTATGTTATTGCATTTTCTCATCCACTCCCTACACACTAGGAGCAAGTTACAGATGGGCCAGTCAACCTACTAACCCACACGTCTCTGGGAAACCAGAGCACCTGGAGAAAACCCACGAGGTCACGGGGAGAACGTGCAAACTCCACACCGAGTTCAGGATCGAACACAGGTATCCGGCGCTGTGAGGCAGCAACTCTCCCAGCTGCCCAATCCTTGGGATAAAACAAATACATTGAAAACAAATGGTTTTTTTTGAAAAGTTGGGATTGAAAAAAAATTGTTTATAAAGTTACCTCTTCTCTCTATTCTTGTTGCTAGGCTGTAGATTAAAGAACATTGAATAATAAGCACAATTCCATTTTGGTACAAGATTAAAGTGAGAATGCTTTTGTTTATTGAGTCTGTGGCTTGACTAATTTCTATATAAATTTGCCAGGACAAAACTGACGTTTAACATTACTATGTTTATTTCCACTCCAGCTCGAGATTAGTTGCAAGCCAAGCCAAGGATTGTGATTTCTCCCCTGAATCACAAGCTTTTATATGGCTCTAATGCAATTTTATTTTGTTATGTCCAGTGTTCAATGAGTGATAATGCTTTCAAGAATCTTTAAAAAAATTCCCTTCAACTGCCCAAATCTCCACGTGTTTCCAATTCGAAGGAGCTTTTGTGTGGTTCTGCCAGTTAATATTATCTCACGAAAGTTAAAGAAACCATCAAACTAAACGAAACTTGAGGTCCAAGAGTTGGCTTAAAAAACAAGAGTTCTTGTAATTACAATCTGTGTAAAAAGATGTGATCTGCGGTTTTGTAGTGAATTTGCCCAATCTTGCTTCTGTCAAGGAATCTGACACCAGATATAAACAATTAGAACGTTTTTAGGAGTTCAATTATTGCTCCTCAGTGTTTATATAGTCGGCTAGAAGGATGATGGATCTAATTTTAGTTTAGTTTAGAGACACAGCATGGAAACAGGCCCTTCGGCCCTTCTACCATCGATCCCAACACTAACTCTATCCTATACACACTATGGACAATTTACACTTATGTCAAGTATACAAACCCAAGCCAATTAACCTGCAAACCTATACGTCTTTGGACTCATTGGTCTAATTCTGCTCCTATCACTTATGAATAGACAATAGGTGCAAGAGTAGGCCATTCAGTCCATCGAGCCAGCACCGCCATTCAATGTGATCATGGCTAATCATCCACATTCAGTACCCCGTTCCTGCTTTCTCCCCATATTCCCCTGACCCCGCTATCTTTAAGAGCCCTATTAAGCTCTCTCTTGAAAGCATCCAGAATACGGCCTCCACCACCCTCTGAGGCAGAGAATTCCACAGACTCACAACTCTCTGTGAGAAAAAGTGTTTCCTCGTCTCCGTTCCAAGTGGCTTAGCCCTTATTCTTAAACTGTGTGGCCCCTGGTTCGGGACTCCCCCAACTTATGAACCTATGAACTTCCCAGGCTTGGCCTTACAGCCCCTCTTAAATAAAGACACAACATTAGATACCCTGCAGTCTTCCATTGAGGAGAATGTAAACATCTCAACCAGAAGTCTCTACCCTTGTCATGTCCTCGGGGACACTTGGTTAGTTCCCAGGGATTTATCCCACTTTTCCTGAGTACCACCAACATCTCCTCTTTCGTAACGTTGCTGCATCTCAGGACAACGACGTTCCCTTTCCAGGATTCCCGAGCTTCCATGATCCAGTAAATACAGATGAGAAATATTAATACCAAACTTCTGTGTCTCCACGCATAGAAGACCACATTGATCCTTATGGGAACCTACTCTCTCCCGGGATAGACACAAAATGCTAGAGTAACAGCGGGTCAGACAGCATATATTAATGATCTGGATGAGGGAATTGAAGGCAATATCTCCAAGTTTGCGGATGACACTAAGCTGGGGGGCAATGTTAGCTGCGAGGAGGATGCTAGGAGACTGCAAGGTGACTTGGATAGGCTGGGTGAGTGGGCAAATGTTTGGCAGATGCAGTATAATGTGGATAAATGTGAGGTTATCCATTTTGGTGGCAAAAACGGGAAAGCAGACTTTTATCTAAATGGTGGCCGATTAGGAAAGGGGGAGATGCAGCGAGACCTGGGTGTCATGGTACACCAGTCATTGAAGGTAGGCATGCAGGTGCAGCAGGCAGTAAAGAAAGCGAATGGTATGTTGGCTTTCATAGCAAAAGGTTTTGAGTATGGGAGCAGGGAGGTTCTACTGCAGTTGTACAGGGTCTTGGTGAGACCACACCTGGAGTATTGCGTATAGTTTTGGTCTCCTAGTCTGAGGAAGGACATTATTGCCATAGAGGGAGTGCAGAGAAGGTTCACCAGACTGATTCCTGGGATGTCAGGACTGTCTTATGAAGAAAGACTGGATAGACTTGGTTTATACTCTCTAGAATTTAGGAGATTGAGAGGGGGTCTTATAGAAACTTACAAATTCTTAAGGGGTTGGACAGGCTAGATGCAGGAAGATTGCTCCCGATGTTGGGGAAGTCCAGGACAAGGGGTCACAGCTTAAGGATAAGGGGGAAATCCTTTAAAACCGAGATGAGAAGAACTTTTTTTCACACAGAGAGTGGAGAATCTCTGGTACTCTCTGCCACAGAGGGTAGTTGAGGCCAGTTCATTGGCTATATTTAAGAGGGAGTTAGATGTGACCCTTGTGGCTAAAGGGATCAGAGGGTATGGAGAGAAGGCAGGTACGGGATACTGAGTTGGGATGATCAGCCATGATCATATTGAATAGCGGTGCAGGCTCGAAGGGCCGAATGGCCTACTCCTGCACCTAATTTCTATGTTTCTATGTTTCTATCTCTTTGACAGGCAAGTTGGTCCGAAAACACTGTATGACTCTATAACTCAGCGGGTCAGGCAAATCTTTGGAGAAAAGGAATAGCTGACATTTCTGGTCGAGACCCTTCTCCAGACTCTGGAGACTTCAGTTATAGACAGCTGGGAGCCAGTGGACACCCTAAGCAGTATAAGGGTTGTTTGTAGCACACTTAAGAAAGAAACTGAAGATAGACACAAAAAGCTGGAGTAACTCAGCGGGTGAGGCAGCATCTCTGGAGAAAAGGAATAGGTGACGTTTTGGGTCGAGACCCTTCTTCACACACTATCCTTTTTCTCCATAGATGCTGTCTGGCCCGCTGAGTTACTGCAGCGTTATGTGTCTATCTTCGGTTTAAACCAGCATCTCCTGTTCCTTTCTCCACAGTTATCCTCTTGCTCAGTATATAGAATATTTTAGGATTCTCTGCTATGTTATCAGCTAAAGATATCTCATGTCTCCTTTTTGCCTTGGGCAGCATCTCTGGAGAGAGAAGGAACGGGTGACGGTTTGGATCGAGACCCTTGTTTCATCCTGAAGGTTTTCCTCTCACAATGATATAGGACTCCACCCAAAACCTCACCCATTCCTCCTCTCCAGAGATGCTGCCTGTCCCGGTGTGTTATTACAGTTTTTTTGTGTCTAAGGGAGAAAGGATGAAAGGAGTTGGAAGGGGAAACATATTTTAAAAATATTTTCATTAATGAATAAAACATCATCATTATTGTTTGAGTTTCAGTGGAATTCATGGGTTTGCTGTGTCGGCGATCTTAATAGATTTCTTATGTTTGTGTTAAAGTCTTGCACTTAATGCATTTGGAATACAAAGGGATTGTCAGATAAACAACAAATTCCACACACTCCTGTGAATTAAAGTGTGCAACTTGTAACAAGACCACATAACAGAGAGTGCTGGCCATCACATAAGAATTAGAGGTCGTCCCTTTAGGAAGTAGATGAGGAAGAATTTCTTTAGTCCGAGGGTATTGAATCTGTGGAATTCATTGCCACAGAAGACTGTGGAGGACAAGTCAATGGATATATTTAAGGCAGTCTGATAGATTCTTGGTTAGTACGGGTGTCAGGGGATATGGGGAGAAGGCAGGAGAATGGGCTTGAGAGGGAAAGATAGATCAGCCATGATTTAATGGCGGAGTAGACTTGATGGGCCGAATGGCTTAATTCTGCCCCTAGAACTTATGAACATGAACGTCAACTTATTTATCCGCACCCCACCTTCGGACTTTAATTGGGGGTCCAGTCCTGTCCTTTTCCCTAACTATTTTACAAGGGGCGTTAAGGTCTCACAGCAGTAGATTTCCTTTCCTACAGCGCCAGAGACCCAGGTTCGATTCTGACTACGAGTGCTGACTGTACGGAGTTTGTACGTTATCCCTGTGACTGCGTGGGTTGTCTCCGGGTGCTCCGGTTTCCTCCCACACTCCAAAGATGTACAGATTTGTATGTTAATTGGCTTCAGTTAAAATTGTAAATTATCCCCAGTGTGTGTAGGATAGTGTTAGTGTGTGGGGATAGTGTTCGTGTGCGGGGATCGCTGGTCGGCACGGACTTGGTGGAGCAGAAGGGCCTTCTTCCATGCTGTATCACTAAACTAAATGACACTAAAAACCATTAATACTTGACATCATCTTCATAGAAACATAGAAAATAGGTGCAGGAGTAGGCCATTCGGCTCTTCGAGCCTGCACCGCCATTCAATATGATCATGGCTGATCATCCAACTCGGTATCCTGTACCTGCCTTCTCTCCATACCCCCTGATACCTTTAGCCACAAGGGCCACATCTAACTCCCTCTTAAATATAGCCAATGAACGGGCCTCAACTACCTCTGTGGCAGAGAATTCCAGAGATTCGCCACTCTCTGTGTGAAAAATGTTTTTCTCATGTCGATCCTAAAAGATTTCCCCCTTATCCTCAAACTGTGACCCCTTGTTCTGGACATCCCCAACATCGGGAACAATCTTCCTGCATCTAGCCTGTCCAACCCCTTAAGAATTTTGTAAGTTTCTATAAGATCCCCCCTCAATCCTCTAAATTCTAGCGCGTACAAGCCGAGTCTATCCAGTCGTTCTTCATATGAAAGTCCTGACATCCCAGGAATCAGTCTGGTAGCACGGACATTGTGAGCCAAAGGATCTTTTCCTGAACTGTGGTTTAGAGATACGGTGCGGGAACAGGCCCTTCGGCCCATCAAGTCCACGCTGACCAGTGATTCCCCTTATATGGGCACACTGATCTGTTCTGTATTCATGCCTATTATATTCTGTTGTGCTGAAGCAAAGAAAGAATTTCATTGTCCTATCAGGAACACATGACAATAAACTCTCTTGAATCTTGAACCAATACCATCCTACACACTAGGGACAATTTACAATTTTACCCAAGCCAATTAAGCTACAAATCTCTACGTCTTTGGAGTGTGGGAAGAAGCCGAAAATCTCGGAGAAAACCCACACGGTCTCAGGAAGAACGTACAGACAGCACCTGTAGTCAGGATTGAACACGGGTCTCTGGCGCTGTGAGGCAGCAACTCTACCGCGCCACCGTGCCGCCCCAAACTGTACAGTTCTATATTTTATGGCCTCGGTTCTGAGAATCCAAATTCCTCATCCTTTCCGAGTTCCAATTAGCCTTGAGAAAGCCAGAGCGAGCTGCAGATACAGTACTGGCTCTGGCCAATTCTATTCTTACTATGCATCCGTTTATTAGTTTAATGGAACCGAGATGCTTGTTGGGCAGTCTCCAAGACCAGGCAAGTGTAAATCATATTGCAATGTCTCCAGAATTATTAATAGGCCAAACACTTTAAAGATGACAGATATCCTTCTCTTGAAGGAATATTAGCGCACCAAATGGGATTTTATAACAGTCAGTGAGTTCGTCATCACCATGCATGCTGTTTATACTGGATTTTACTTCGGAGTCACGTGAGTGATTCCGTGAAGAGCCCGCTCAGCACGCATGCGCGACATTACGCCAGCAGTGCAACAAGCGGCTACAGCGGGAGTCAGGTGCTCCCGCTGCAATTTAAAAGACGGACCGTCAGGTAAGTGAACTGAGGTTGG
The DNA here is from genome assembly GCF_028641065.1 of Leucoraja erinaceus. Classification (NCBI taxonomy): domain Eukaryota; kingdom Metazoa; phylum Chordata; class Chondrichthyes; order Rajiformes; family Rajidae; genus Leucoraja; species Leucoraja erinaceus. Next base: position 10,436,134 of record NC_073414.1, on the reverse strand, counting down.
CTTTACTTACCAAAGAAGAGCCGTCTGATTTCTCTTTCAGAAATGAATACACCAAAGACAAGACTCTCAAAGAAATCTGTCCCCAGTTCGACTCCACCAGAGGAGCGTTCCATCAGGGGGGGGCAGCAACAGGCGGTAGGAACGCTAACCGAGCGCTCCGCTATCCCCGACACCGTGCCGAGCCCAGCTCCGCTAGCGCCTGAGCAGCGGGCTGGAGGGAAAGCTACCAGAAAGAGCGTCCGGCTGGTGGTTTCCGACACGTCGGACGGGGACGTCTCTCGGACGTGGACAGGTCTCGAGGTCCACCGTCCGGCACTCCCTCCACAGTGCCTTGTGCACTGTCCATTGCTTCCTCCTTTCCAGAGGATAGCTTTGGTGACCAGGGCTGGGCTGGTCAAGAAGATGGCTGAAGATCTCGGGAGTATGCAAGGGGTGCAGGAACAGGAAGAGCTGTCCATTGGCCCCACCTCCTTTCTCAGCAGGTGGTCAATGAGGATAGCTTTGGTGACCAGGACTGGGCTGGCTGAAGATCTCGGGAGTATGCAAGGGGTGCAGGAACAGGAAGAGCTGCTTGGTGTAGTGGACCGCTATGTGGCAACCCCACATGCAGGGAAACCGTTAGAAGCCAAACTAGCGGCCAGCATCAACCACCTCTCCAACAGGGCGCAAGCCTCGTGGGACCGGTGGGAACCAGAGGAAATACCCGTAACCATGGAGGTAGGTGGGTCTGGTTCCTACCAGCATATAGAAAGAAGGGGCTTAATACTAACAGGAGGGAGATTACACCAGTTTAAAGCAGCATGGGAGTCTATCACGAGTGATCAGTATATACTCAATGGCATTAGTGGATACAAATACAATTCATAACAGGTAAATTGCCACCAGTTCAACATTTACCCCAAAGGGTATTTTCCCTCTCAGTGAAAGAAAAACGAGAGGGACAAGTTGAACTGATGAGACTAATTACAAAGGGTATCATTGAAAAAACGAAACATGAACCCTTGGAATTTGTATCAAATATATTCACTAAAACCAAAAAAGATGGTGGATGTCGCATCATCATTGACTTAACATCACTAAATATGTTTGTTAAGTATATACATTTCAAAATGGAAACGTTTGTTACTGCCTAACAATTAATTTCCAAAGGATACTACATGGCAAGCATTAATCTTAAAGATGCTTACTATTCAGTACCTATTCACAAGGATCATCGCAGATACCTGAAGTTTACCTGGATGGGGCAAATATGGCAGTTTAAAGCGTTACCCAATGGGTTAACATCAGCCCCAAGATTATTCACCAAGATACTAAAACTAGCCTTGGCAATATTAAGAAGACAAAAACATATTGTCATGCCATATCTTGATGATATCTTAATAGTAGGCAAAACCATGAAATTGACTATGTCAGCTGTATTAGCTACCAAACAGTTGTTCAAAACCTTGGGATTTTTCTTACATCCACATAAATCTAAGTTGAAGCCATCCACAACTATGGACTACTTGGGCTTCACAATTAATTCAGTCCATATGACTAACTTTGCCAAGAGACAAAACAGTTGCATTGGCACAATCATGCAACAATCTAATGGTAAACAAATGACCAACTATTCAACAAGTAGCAAGAGTAATTGGGATAATGGTAACAGCATTTCCGGCTACGCAATTCGGACCTTTGCACTACCAAAACTTACAAAGAGCAAAGGTACAGGCACTAAAACGACATGCAGGTCATTATGATCGTGTCATGAAGTTACCCACTGAAGCAATATCAGAACTACAGTGGTGGGCAGAAAACGTTTGGCATAGTTTCAGCCCTATTATCATCACTAACCCTACGCTAGTTATCCAAACAGATGCCAGTGCTCAAGGCTGGGGAGCAACTAACGCCATATGCAGCACAGGTGGTAGATGGGCTAACCCTGAGTCGGCATTACTACTTACACTGGGCATAAATTATCTAGAGATGTTGGGTGCCTTCTATGGTTTAAAAGCATATGCATCAAATATGCATCACTTGCATGTTCGGTTACAAATAGATAATACTACGGTGGTGGCCTACATTAACCATATGGGCGGCATAAAATCATTATCATGCGACAAGTTGGTTAACACAATTTGGCAATGGTGTGTCGAAAGACATATTTGGCTATCAGCAACTTACCTACCAGGTAAGCTAAATACAGTGGCAGACACCAGGTCACGTAAATTTAATGACAACATCGAATGGATATTAAACGCCAAAATATTTGCAAAAATTGTCAAGCAATATGGCACGCCAGATATCGATTTATTCGCATCAAGGCTAAATCACCAGGTACCTATGTATGTCGCCTGGGAACCAGACCCTGAGGCAGCAGCGGTAGATGCGTTCGCGCTGGATTGGGGAAATTTCTTCTTCTATGCATTTCCTCCCTTCTGCCTCATTAGTCGGGTACTACGCAAAATACAAATGGACTCTGCTTCAGGTATTTTGATAGTACCCGACTGGCCTACGCAGCCATGGTTCCCGATACTCCATGACATGGTTGTTGGAACTCCGATGACGTTTCCCAGTGACCCAGAATTATTACAACACCCAGTGTCTGGCATAAGCCACCCATGCCATGAAAAAATCAAAAACTCCTGGGTTGCAGATTCTGAACAGACCATTGCTGGGACTGGGATTATCAGAACAAACTGTCGACACCATGTCAGCATCCCTCCGAACATCCACCAAAAAACAGTACTTGACCAATATCAAAAAATGGGAAAAGTACTGCCTGGATACAGGGACCACCTACACAACTGCATCAGTCACCAACGTACTGGAATTCCTGGCCAAACTTCACTACGAAGAAGGACTCAGCTACAGTGCCATCAACACAGCGAGAAGTGCCCTGTCTGCCTACTTAACACTAGCACCAGGGCAACAGGCCATGGGATCTCACCCGCTGGTGGTAAAATTAATGAAAGGGATTTACAATACCAACCCCCCTAGACCAAGGTACACCCATATATGGGATGTCAGTGAGGTCCTGACTTACCTCAGGGGATGGCCACCAGCCAGATCCCTCAGCCTGGAACAATTGACACTCAAAACGCTCATGTTAATGGCGCTTGTATCCGCACAGAGGGTCCAGTCTCTACATCAGTTACAACTGGACCACATGATTACAGCTCCAGACCAGATCTCGTTTATGATCCAGGGACTGATCAAACAGAGCAGGCCAGGAACGCCTAGTCCAGTCGTGATATTCCGGGCTTACCCACCAGAACCACGGTTATGTGTCATGACCCACCTACTATCTTATATAGACACAACTAACAATATTCGAGGGAGTGAAAATACCTTGTGGGTCAGTCATAAAAAACCTCATGGTCGGGTGACAAGCCAAACCATTTCGAGATGGCTCAAGCAAGTGCTAAAAGCAGCCGGGATTGATACTAACTTGTATAAATCTCACTCTACCAGGGCAGCATCCACGTCAACGACGGAAAGAATGAACTACATTGGCTACATTGGCTACAGCAGGATGGGCAAGAGAAACTACATTCAGGACTTTTTATCACAAGCCATTGGCAAACCTGTGTTATATGCAGAAACAATTTTACAGTCTGCAAATATTTAATTTAAGCTCAGGGGAACAATTTTCTTTTTGTTGTTATTGTTAATAAATACCATTTTTGTTTTTCATAAAACAGATTCATTGGTTGGTTACGATAACACACTTCCTACCTCAAAGACTTCGGCAGTGATGTAGTAATAACTGTTACACGGTTTGAAATCATAGAGCTTTGAAATCTTCACGGAATCACTCACGTGGCTCCGAAGTAAAATAGTAGGATTAAACGAGAACTTATCAGTTTGAAGTTTGATCTGTATTTTATGAGGAGTTACGATGAGGGATTACGTGCCCTCTGCTCCCACCCTCAATAATATGGGTCAAATTCACAAACTGATGTCTCCTTGTCTTTACTATGTTTACTTCAATAACTGTGTCTATCTGTGATTCCACACGGCTGCTTTGAAGTATGCCGCGCCTGCGCACTGAGCGGGTTCTTCACGTAATCCCTCATCGTAACTCCTCATAAAATACAGATCAAACTTCAAACTGGTAAGTTCTCATTTAATCCTACTATTAAATTCCCCAGATCTGGGGCCGTGATTCAAACTCCAGTTTGCACGTTACTAGTCCAAACTCCAAGGTACTTGATAATAGCAGTACGCCCATTCCTTTAAGCCTCAGAAGGCATCCTTGACCCTGTTCCTTTTTATACAGGAAAACATTTATTCTGGAGTAACTCAGCAGGACAGGCAGCATCTCTGGAGACAAGGAATGAGTGACGTTTCGGGTCGAGACCTAAATCATTGTGGGAGGAAAACCTTTTGGAGTAAACCAAAGATTAGTGGGCGGCACGGTGGCGCAGCAGTAGAATTGCTGCCTCACAGCTCCAGAGACCCGGGTTCAATCCTGACTACGGGTGCTGTCTGTACAGAGTTTGTATGTTCTTCCTGTGACTGTGTGTGTTTCCTCCAGGTGCACCGGTTTCCTTATATTTATTTACATAATGGTATGTGGACACACTGATCTGTTTTGCAGTAAATGTCTACTATGTTCTGTTGTGCTGAAGCAAAGCAAGAATGTAATTGTCCTATCAGGGACACATGACAATAAACTCACTTGAACTTGAACTTGAACTTTCCTCCCACACTCCAAAGACGTGCAGGTTTGTAGGTTAATTGGCTTGGGTAAAGTTGTCCCTAGTGTGTGTAGGATAGTGTTAGTGTGCAGGGATCGCTGGCGGTGCGGATGGGCCTGTTTCAGCGCTGTTACTCTGAACTAAAAAAGGCATATGATCACCTTCATAGGTCGGGGCAATGCCTACATGGGTCAGGCAGTCATGTTACAGTTTTATTGGACTTTGATTAGGCAGTGTTTGGAGTATTGTGTGCAGTTCCATTCGCCCCATTACAGGAAGCATGTGGAGGCTTTGGAGGGGGTGCAGAAGAGGGTCACCAGAATGCTTCCTGGATTAGAGAATATTAGCTACAGGTACTGTATAAGCAGAGTCTAGGAAGGAACTGCAGATGCTGGTTTAAACTGAAGATAGACACAGAAAGCTGGAGTAACTCAGTGGGACAGGTAGCATCTCTGGAGAGAAGGAATGGGTGACATTTCAGGTCGAAACTGAAGAAGGGTTTCGACCCGAAACGTCACGCATTCCTTCTCTCCAGAGATGCTGCCTGTCCCGCTGAGTTACTCCAGCTTGTTGTGTCTGTCTTCTGTTTTATGCTTTGTCAACCATGATGAAGTTTCGGAACAAATAAAAACCAAGTAAAGATGACGGACACGGGGAACTGCAGATGCTGGAATCTTCAGCAAAACACAAAGTGCTGGAAGAACTCAGTGGGTCAGGCAGCACCTGTGAAGGGCATGGGCAGATGACGTATCAGGTCAAGACCCTACTTCAGACTGACTAGAGTAGGGGGAAGAAAGCTGTATGAAAGCAGGCCCTTCGGCCCAGTCCGACCAAGATGCCCCATCTAAGCTAGTCCCATTGATATGTGTTTAGTCTGTAAACCTCTAAACATACAAAATAGGTGCAGGAGGAGGCCATTCGGCCCTTCGAGCCAGCACCACCATTCAGTGTGATCATGGCTGATCGTCCCCAATCAATAACCCGTGCCTGCCTTCTCCCCTTGATTCCAGTAGCCTCTAAAGCTCTATCTAACTCTCTCTTAATTCCACCCATTGACTTGGCCTCCACTGCCCTGTGGCAGGAAATTCCACAAATTCACAACTCTGGGTGAAAACGTTTTTTCCCATCTCAGTCTTAAATGGCCTCCCCTTTATTCTAAGACTGTGGCCCCTGGTTCTGGACTCGCCCAACATTGGGAACATTTTTCCTGCATCTTGCTTGTCCAGTCCTTTTATAATTTTATATATTTCTATAGCATCCCCCCTTTTGAACCTTTCCTATCCATACACCTTTTCTCCATTAGTTTATAAACGCTGTTATAGTACTTGCCTATACTACCTCCTCTGGCAGCTCATTCCATTTACCCACCACTTTCTGAGTGAAAAAACTGTCCCTCGGGTTTGGCCTCACGCCTCCTCACATCCATATCCTTTGATTTTTGAATCTTCTATCCTGGTAAAATACGTAAGGTGCATTCACCCTATCTATTGCCCTCATTATAAAAAATCACCCTTCATCCTCCTGCGCTCCAAGGACTAAAGTCCTAGCCTGTCCAGTCTCTCCCGATAGCTCAGGCCCTTGAGTCCTGGCAACATCCTTGTAAATCTTCTCTGCACCCTGTCCAGCTTAATAACATACTCCCTATAGCAGGATGTCCCAAACTGAGCATAATGTTCCAAATGCTGCTTCATTCTGGTCACAGCATTAATAAATGAAAATTATTCGGCCTTACATCATTCTGAATTGATGGAACTTTATCCAATCGTTTTGCAACTTTAGTTTTGAGATGCAGCATGGACACAGTCCCTTCGGCCCACAGAGTCCATGCTGACCATCGATCACCCGTTCACACTAATTCCATGTTACGCCACTCCCTACACACCAGAAACAATTTAACCCACAAACCCGTCCATACGTCTTTGGGATGTGGGAGGAAACCATGGCACCCAGAAGAAACCCACGCGATCACAGGGAGAACGTGCAAACTCCACACAGACAGCACCGACGTTGGATTGAACTTGGGTCTCTGGCGCTGTGAAGCAGTGGCTTTACCTGCTGCAACACTGTGTCACCCCCTAGTTGAAGCAGGGTAGGACAAACACAGTAAATGTTAAAGCCCTGGGGAGTGTTGTGTAACAGGGGCATAAGGGTACAGGGACATAGTTCTTTCAAAAGATGTAACACTGGTGGAACATGAGAATGAAGAAGGCATGTGGCAAGTTTAGTTTAGTTTAGTTTAGTTTACAGATACAGCATGGGCACAGGCCCTTCGGCCCACAAGGTCTGCGCTGACTAATGATCCCCATACACTTCCTATACACTATCCTACACACACTGGGGACAATTTAGAATCTTTACCAAAGCCAATTCCTTTGAAGTTTTCACCAACTCCAACGGGATCCCAACACTAGTCACATCTACCCATCTGACCCCTTTGCGCCTTCCGCCCTGGTTAACTAGGGTGGCACCATCAATGACTGCCTCTCCAACAGTCTGTCTGTTCCTTCTTTCTTTGTTGTTTGATAGTATGTGTTAAATGTATGTTTTAGTGTTCTATTGCTTGTTTTATGTGGGGGGTTTGGGGGAAACTTTTTAAAATCTCTTACCTCGACGGAGATGTGATTTTATTTTCCGTATCGTTTCTCAGTCCGCACTGCGGCCTAACATCGAGGAGTTGGCGGCCTCTTGCTGGAGACCAGCCGCGAGAGCCTGCGGACTTTAACATCGTGGAGTATGGCTGGATGGTTATTCGGATTTCACTTAACCTTAATTGCTACATATGACCATATACTAACCTTGACACCCTGAAACCTTAACTCATCCATTCCCACCCAAACCACCCCCTCCCCAGGTACCTTCCCCAGCAACCGCAGAAGATGCAACACCTCCACCCTCGACTCTGTCCAGGGACCCCGAAAGTCCTTACAGGTAAGGCAGACGTTCACTTGCATCTCCTCCAAACTCATCTACTGTATCCATTGGTAGACAAAAAATGCTGGAAAAATTCAGTGGGCAAGGCAGCATCTATGGAGAGAAGGAAAAGGCGACGTTTTGGGTCGAGACCCTTCTTCAGACTGAAGAAGACTAAGACTAAGAGTCTTAAGACTGAGAAGACTAAAGGGCCTGTCCCATTCACAACCTAATTCATGACCTCTGCCAAGTTTGCCCTTGATGAAAAATGTCTAAAAGTAAAAAAATGGTAGTGAATTAGGTTGTGAAAGTGGGATCCGTTGTTCAAGATGTGGACTCTTATACATCGGCGAGACCAAACGCAGACTGGGCGATCGTCTCGCGGAACACCTTCGCTTAGCACGCCTGAACCAACCTGATCTCCCGGTTGCTGGACACTTTAATTCTCCTTCCCATTCCCACACTGACCTCTCTGTCCTCGGTCTTCCTCCATTGTCAGAGTGAGGCTAAATGCAAATTGGAGGAACAGCATCTTATATTTCGCTTGGGCAGCTTACAGCCCAGTGGTATGAATATTGATTTCTCTCACTTCAGGTAGACCCGGCATTCCCTCTCTCTCTATCCCTCCCCACCCAAGTCGCACCAGCTTCTCGTTCTCACCCAACAAACAGCTGACAATGGGCTGTTTCCTTTATCATTGTTACATTCTTTGCATATCTTTCATTCATTGTTCTTTATCTCTCCACATCATCATCTATATCTCTTGTTTCCCTTATCCCTAACCAGTCTGAAGAAGGGTCTCGACCTGAAACGTCACCCATTCCTTCTCTCCAGAGATGCTGCCTGTCCCACTGAGTTACTCCAGTTTTTTGTGTGTATCTTCGGTTTAAACCAGCATCTGCAGTTCCTTCCTACAATGACCTCCTTCCACACCAGTCTAGCATGCGGGACCTTGAAGATAAGGTTTAAACTAGCATTTATTATCTTCGAGGTCCCGCATTCTAAACTGGTGTGGAACTAGTATTTAAACCTTATCTTTGGTTTAAACTAGCATTCCTTCCTATACATAACCTACAAACTTGTACGTCTTTTGAGTGTGGGAGGAAACCGGAGAACCTGGAGAAAACCAACGCAGGTCACGGGGAGAACGTACAAACTCTGTACAGACAGCACCTGTAGCCAGGATCGAACCCGGGTCTCTGGCGCTGTGGGGCAGCAACTCTATCGCTGCGCCACCGTGCCGTCTAATGGAAGAGCTTCCTTTGGAAGTGTGTCGTGGGGAGTTGCAACCCTCTGAACTCTTTAGTTTTAACAAGTGTTTAGTTTGAGCACGTTCTCACATCTTGGCTTGCTTCCATCCCAGGGTGTTTGGTTTGTATTCACGTGGCAGTAATCATGGCTTTCCACAAACTCTTCCAAATCATGTCCTGAAGGACCACTCTGTTAATTTCTGACTTGAGTAGATGCGTGTGAGAATGGAAAACCTTTCATCATCCGTCAGTCCCTGCCTCCTGTGGGCAATTTTTCACTCTGAAGACGACTTCAATTGAGGAGAGGTTCTTGCAGAGAGGCTCTTTCTCCACTTGAAATGTTGCCAGAAATTTGCTTGGTTGCTAAGTCCAACAGGTTGCTGACATTAATTCCCCTTCCCATTGAAGGGTCTCAACCCGAACCATCACCCATTTCTTCTCTACAGAGAAGCTGCCTGACCCAGCTAAGTTACTTTAGCATTTGGGGGCCCACGGTGGCGCAGCGGTAGAATTGCTGCCTCAAGGGCCTGTCCCACTGTACGAGCTAATTCAAGAGTTCTCCCGAGTTTAAAAATAAAATCAAACTTGTGGTAAGCACGTAGAATGTACGTTGCAGGTACGTCGGAGCTCGGGACGTCTCTTGGCGGCTCGAAACGCTAATGGCAGGTACTCGGGAAACGCGGTAAGCTCGGGAAGATTTTTCAACGTTGAAAAATGTCCACGAGAGCCCTGAGTACCCACGAGCGGCCATTACCGTAATTCTCCGCATTCAAATCAGGGGAAACTCGGGAAAACTCTTGAATTAGCTCATACAGTGGGATAGCCCCATTACAGCGAATGCAGCGCTGGAGACCCGGGTTCAGACCTGACTACGGGTGCTGTCTGTACGGAGTTTGTACGTTCTTCCCGATACCACGTGGGTTTTCTCCGAGATGTTCGCTTTCCTCCCACACTTCAAAGACGTACAGGTTTGTAGGTTAATTGGCTTGGAATAAATGTAAATTGTCCCGAGTGTGTGTGTAGGGTAGTGTTCATGTGCGGGGATCGCTGGTCGGCACAGACTCGGTGGGCTGAAGGGCCTGTTTCCGTGCTGTATCTCCAAACTCAACTAGATTTAGCGTCTATCTCATGCTGGCCTCCATTAGCAGAGTGTGGCCGCACGCACACCACATGGTTCTATGGTTCAATAGTTCTTTATTGTCAGGTGTGCATTCACAGTGACACTCTTTTTGCATGCTAGACTTGCCCTGTTTTGGTGCCATTGACAAAAGGCCAAAGTCTGGTCCAAGGGGTACTGATTGGGGATGATCAACCATGATCACATTGAATGGCGGTGCTGGCTCGAAGGGCCGAATGGCCTACTCCTGCACCTATTGTCCATTGTCTATTGTCTAATACCCTCCAATCTCCTCTCCCTTCCCTGCCCCCCCCCCCTCCATCTCTGTGTACATCAATTTCTTCCACCTCCTCTCACCTGCCCTCCTCAGTCACCCTGCTCCACCTCCCCCCTCCCAGCACCCCGTATACTCAGTTCCCATCCCTGAGCCCCTCATTTCCCTTTTATCCCCCCACCATCCCCTCTCCTCCATCCCTGCCACCGATATCCCTTCCTCCCGCTGTACATTCCACACCTCTACTGCCCTCATCTGACACCCTTTTTCCTCCTTTACAACTCTAGCCTTTGACACTTACTCCACCCATCTGCCATTCCCAATATCCTTCCCTTATATCCAGCTATCACTCACCAGGCTTTGTCCCACCCCCACCTCTCATTTCCAGCTATCTCCCCTGCCCACACCACAATCAGTCTGAAGAAGTGTCCCGACCTCAATCATGGCCTCTCCAGATGCTGCCTGACCCGCTGAGTTCCTCCAGCACTTTGTGTTTTGCTCAAGCTTCCAGCACCTGCAGTTCCTCGTGTCTCCAAACAAAAGATATTGTGCAGATGATAGGAGGTGAAGAAGGGTCTCGACCCAAAACGTCACCCATTCATTCCTTCTCTCCAGAGATGCTGCCTGGCCCGCTGAGTTAATCCAGTATTTTGTGTCTACCTTCAGTGTAAAGCAGCATCTAGTCAAGTCAAGTCAAGTTTATTTGTCACATACACATACGAGATGTGCAGTGAAATGAAAGTGGCAATGCTCGCGGACTTTTGTGCAAAAGACAAACAACAAAACAACCAAACAAATTATAAACACAATCATAACACACATATTCTTTTACACAATAAATAATGGAAGGAAAAACGTTCAGTAAAGTTAGTCCCTGGTGAGATAGGCGTTTACAGTCCGAATTGCCTCTGGGAAGAAACTCCTTCTCAACCTCTCCGTTCTCACCGCATGGCAACGGAGGCGTTTGCCTGACCGTAGCAGCTGGAACAGTCCGTTGCAGGGGTGGAAGGGGTCTCCCATGATATTGTTGGCTCTGGAGTTGCACCTCCTGTTGTATAGTTCCTGCAGGGGGGTGAGTGAAGTTCCCATAGTGCGTTCGGCCGAACGCACTACTCTCTGCAGAGCCTTCTTGTCCTTGGCAGAGCAATTCCCAAACCAGATGGTAATGTTCCCGGACAAGATGCTTTCCACCGCCGCTGCGTAGAAGCACTGGAGGATCCTCGGAGACACTCTGAATTTCCTCAATTGCCTGAGGTAGTAAAGGCGCTGCCTTGCCTTACTCACAAGTGCTGATGCGTGTGATGCCCATGTCATATCCTCAGAGATGTGGACTCCCAGATATTTAAAACAGTTCACCCTATCCACAGGATCCCCATTTATCCTCAATGGAGTGTACGTCCTCGGATGATGTGCCCTCCTAAAGTCCATGATCAGCTCCTTCGTTTTTTTGATGTTCAAGAGGAGGCTGTTATCCTGGCACCAGAGTGCTAGATCAGCCACCTCCTCCCGGTAGGCCTTCTCATCGTTGTCTGAGATCAGGCCCACCACCACAGACCTCTACAGTTCCTTCCTACACAATACATTTCTTCTGTATGGTTTTCATTTGTGAAAATCGTTGTTTGTACTGGAATGGTATGTTAGCTTTCATAGCAAAAGGATTTGAGTATAGGAGCAGGGAGGTTCTACTGCAGTTGTACAGGGTCTTGGTGAGACCACACCTGGAGTATTGCGTGCAGTTTTGGTCTCCAAATCTGAGGAAGGACATTATTGCCATAGGGGGAGTGCAGAGAAGGTTCACCAGACTGATTCCTGGGATGTCAGGACTGTCTTATGAAGAAAGACTGGATAGACTTGGTTTATACTCTCTAGAATTTAGGAGATTGAGAGGGGATCTTATAGAAACTTACAAATTTCTTAAGGGGTTGGACAGGCTAGATGCAGGAAGATTGCTCCCGATGTTGGGGAAGTCCAGGACAAGGGGTCACAGCTTAAGGATACGGGGGAGATCCTTTAAAACCGAGGTGAGAAGAACCTTCTTCACACAGAGAGTGGTGAATCTCTGGAACTCTCTGCCGCAGAGGGTAGTCGAGGCCAGTTCATTGGCTATATTTAAGAGGGAGTTAGATGTGGCCCTTGTGGCTAAAGGGATCAGAGGGTATGGAGAGAAGGCAGGTACGGGATACTGAGTTGGATGATCAGCCATGATCATATTGAATGGCGGTGCAGGCTCGAAGGGCCGAATGGCCTACTCCTGCACCTAATTTCTATGTATTTATGTTTCTATGTTGTGCATTTTTTATGTCTGATTCTTCTCTTCTTTATTGTTCTAACTGCCCACCTGAGACTATGCCGACATTAAACATAGGATAAACGCAAAATGCCAGAGTAACTCAGCGGGACAGGCAGCATCTCTGGAGAGAAGGAATGGGTGATGTTTAGAGTCGAGGCCCTTCTTCAGAACGCAGTTCGTTCCTAAACGTTAAACCTCACAGGTATTGTTTTATTAATTAGAGAGTATATGGCCACCTATTCCTTCTCTCCAGAGATGCTGCCTGACCCCTGAAGAAGGGTCTGAAAAAGGGTGTCGGCCCGAAACGTTGCCTATTTCCTTCGCTCCATAGATGCTGCTGCACCCGCTGAGTTTCTCCAGCTTTTATATGTACCTTTGCTGCCTGACCCGTTGAGTTTAGTTTAGTTTAGAGATACAGCGCAGAAACAGGCCCTTCAGCCCACCAAGTCCGTGCTGGCCAGCGATCTCTGCACACTTCTCCCCATATCCCCTGACTCCACTATTTTTAAGAGCCCTATCTAGCTCTCTCTTGAAAGCATCCAGAGAACCGGCCTCCACCGCCCTCTGAGGTTTTTAGTGTCGTTTAGTTTAGCGATACAGCACGGAAGAAGGCCCTTCAGCCCCACTGGGTCCACGCCGAACAGCGATTCCCGTACACGTACACTATCTCCACACGCCAACACTATCCTACACACACTAGGGCCAATTTACACTTACCTCAAGCCAATTAACCTACAAACCTGTACGTCTTTGGAGTGCGGGAGGAAACCGAAGATCTCGGAGAAAACCCACGCGGTCACGGGGAGAACGTGCAAACTCCATACAGACAGCACCCGTAGTCGGGATCGAACACGGGTCTCTGGCGCTGCAAGCGCTGTAAGGCAGCAACTCTACCGCTGCGCCACCGTGCTGAAGTTACTCTAGCCTTTTGTAACTGTCTAAAATGATACACTTGCAGGTTTTGCCGAACAATATGCCAGTTAAGGAACAAAAGTGCGAACTAATTTTAAATGGATACAATTACAACCAATTTTCCAGCACCTTTAGTTCCAGAGTCTTACCTGATTATCCGTTTTGCCCGACCAACAGCATTCCACACACTTCTGACCCACTAATTCTATCCCTAACCCACGGGGGTACACATCACAAAAGAGCACACGCTGCACACTACGCCACCTGTGGCTGCCCAGTAAACTACGCCGGCGCTAGTCCCAATTTCAAGTGCGCCCTCATCATTTTGTCCGGATTAAAGGCCACCAGTTGCCGGAAAATCAGTGGTGGTTTTTAAGAGACCATTGGGCACATGCAAGCAGAGGAGAGGTTTGGAGGTGTATGGGCCAATGCGGGCAAATGGGGCTGTTATCAGGCAACTGAATCATCCTACCACAACTAGAGAACAGTCCTGAACTGCTATCTACCTCATTGGTAACCCTCAGGCAGTCAATGATCGGACTTTACCTTGCACAAAACATTATTCCCTTCTCATGTATCTGTACACTGTGGACGGCTCGTTTTGAGGTGTATCATGCGGGTATTGTCTGTTTTCCGCTGACTGAATTAGCATACCATAAAAGCTTTTCCTGAACTGCTATCTACCTCATTGGCGACCCTCAGGCAGTCAATGATCGGACTTTACCTTGCACAAAACATTATTCCCTTCTCATGTATCTGTACACTGTGGACGGCTCGATTGTAATCATGTATTGTCTTTCCGCTGACTGGTTAGCATACAATAAAAGCTTTTGTCTGTACGGAGTTTGTACTTTCTCCCCGTGACCTGCATGAGTTTTTTCCGAAATCTTCGCTTTCCTCCCACACACTCCAAAGACGTACAGGTTTGTAGGTTATTTGGCTTGGTATGAATGTAAATTGTCCCTAGTGTGTGTGGGGTAGTGTTAATGTGCGGGGATCGCTGGTCTATGCGGACTCGGTGGGCCGAAGGGCCTGTTTCCACGCTGTATCTCTAAACTAAACTAAACTAAATTAAACCACGAAGGGCATTGCAGCTTACTCAGGGAGCAGGCATTGAGAGACTATGTCATTGTGGAGATCTACCTGGTCAACTGCCAGCACCCTGCACAGTCTCTGTGGTCCCTTCCTCAACAGACATGTCGTTCTTTCCCAGCCTGTATCTACTGACACCATTACTGCAACCAGCCTGCTCCCCCTCAAGCAGTGCACAGCATTATAATTACAGCCTACAACATACAACATACAACATACAACATAGTAAACAGATGAGGAGGAATTTCTATAGTCAAAGTTTGAGAAATCTGTGGAATTCATTGCCACTGGCAGCTGTGGAGGCCAAGTCAATGGGTATTTTTAAGGTGCAGATTGGTAAATTCCTGATTAATACAAATGTCACGGGGTTATGTGGAGAAGGCAGGAGAATGGAGTTGAGAGGGAAAGATAGATCAGCCATCATTGAATGGCAGCATAGACTTGATGGGCCGAATGGCCTAATCCTGCTCCTAGAACTTATGGACACTACAGAACAGGAACAGGCTCCACAATGTATGGGCCCAAAATAATGCCTGCTAGTCTTTGACATTTCTACCGTGAGGAAAATGTTCTGACTGTCTACCATCTCTAGGCCTCATTGGGATGTCAGGGATTACGGGGAGAAAGCAGGAGAATGGGGTTGAGAGGGAAAGATGGATCAGCCATGATTGAATGGTGGAGTAGACTCGATGGGCCGAATGGCCTCATTCTGCTCCCATGACATTAACATATGAACTTGTACATTCTCCTAGAAAATAAGATTTCTTTATTAATTCTTTAGTCAGACGGTGGTGAATCTGTGGGATGCGTTGCCATAGAAGGCTGTGGAGGCTGTTCAAGGCAGAGATAGATAGATTCTTGATTAGAATGGGTGCCAGGGGTTATGGGGAGACGGCAGGAAAATGGGGTTAGGAGGGAGAGATAGATCAGCCATGATTGAATGGCAGAGTAGACTCGATGGGCCGAATGGCCTAATTCTGCTCGATTAACTTATAAACATGAACTTATAAAGGTTGCATTATTATTGTTCGCCAGAGAGTAATGGTGGATGGTTGTTTGTCAGGTTGGAGGCCAGTGACTAGCGGGGTGCCACAGGGATCTGTGTTGGGTCCACTGTTGTTTGTCATGTACATCAATGATCTGGATGATGGTGTGGTAAATTGGATTAGTAAGTATGCAGATGATACTAAGATAGGTGGGGTTGCGGGTAATGAAGTAGAGTTTCAAAGTCTACAGAGAGATTTATGCCAGTTGGAAGAGTGGGCTGAAAGATGGCAGATGGAGTTTAATGCTGATAAGTGTGAGGTGCTACATCTTGGCAGGACAAATCAAAATAGGACGTACATGGTAAATGGTAGGGAATTGAAGAATGTAGTTGAACAGAGGGATCTGGGAATAACTGTGCACAGTTCCCTAAAAGTGGAATCTCATGTAGATAGGGTGGTAAAGAAAGCTTTTGGTGTGCTGGCCTTTATAAATCAGAGCATTGAGTATAGAGGTTGGGATGTAATGTTAAGATTGTACAAGGCATTGGTGAGGCCAATTCTGGAGTATGGTGTACAATTTTGGTCGCCTAATTATAGGAAGGATGTCAACAAAATAGAGAGAGTACAGAGGAGATTTACTAGAATGTTGTCTGGGTTTCAGCAACTAAGTTACAGAGAAAGGTTGAACAGGTTAGGGCTCTATTCTTTGGAGCGCAGAAGGTTAAGGGGGGACTTGATAGAGGTTTTTAAAATGATGAGAGGGATAGACAGAGTTGATGTGGAAAAGCTTTTCCCACTGAGAGTAGGGAAGATTCAAACAAGGGGGCATGACATGAGAATTAAGGGACTGAAGTTTAGGGGTAACATGGGGAACTTCTTTACTCAGAGAGTGGTAGCTGTGTGGAATGAGCTTCCAGTGAAGGTGGTGGAGGCAGGTTCGTTTTTATCATTTAAAAATAAATTGGATAGTTATATGGATGGGAAGGGAATGGAGGGTTATGGTCTGAGCGCAGGTATATGGGACTAGGGGAGATTATGTGTTCGGCACGGACTAGAAGGGTCGAGATGGCCTGTTTCCGTGCTGTAATTGTTATATGGTTATATGGTTATATGGTGAATAAAATGCTGAACCGTTCTTGCGGATGAGGTTTCTATCGCTTGTTGCTGCAATTAGTTAGTCAGCAAATAGTTTTTGATGATGTTAAGAGCAAAACAAAAGCCACATCTGCAGGAGCTTAAAACATAATTACTATATTTAACTTACTAACATGAATAGCCGAAATGTGGACAATCCTGTACTGAGTTCATGGGATGAGTCGTTTTACTGGATCTGGAATACGTAACGTATAATTTATCGTTCTGCTGCTAATGGAAAGCTGTGATTAAGCTTGATTGTCCAAAGTAAAGTGCTATAAAAGTGGTCCCGTGCCAACGATCATTTCTACTAATGAATACAAAATCCAGAGAGGAATCGATCGGGTAGATGCACAGAGTCTCTTGTCCAGAGTAGGGGAATCGAGGACCAGAGGACATAGGTTCAATGTGAAGGGGAAAAGATTTAATACGAATCTGAGGGGTAACTTTTTCACACAGAGGGTGGTGGGTGTATGGAACAAGCTGCCAGAGGAGGTAGTTGAGGCTGGGACTATCCCAACGTTTAAGAACCAGTTAGACAGTTTCGGCCCGACCAGAAGGAACAAATTGGTCCAGGGATTCTCCGACTCCTGTTCGCAAGAGAGTGCAAAGGTCAAAATGCAGCAGGCACTAGGTGTAGTGTGGTCCAATTTAGTTTAGTTGAGAGATACAGTGCGGAAACAGGCCCTTCGGCCCACCGAGACCGTGCCGATTAGCCATCGCCCATACACTGACACTATCTACACACACTGGGGACAATTTACAGTTTTGTTTTATCGAAGCCACGTAACTGACAGACCTGTACGTGTTTGGAGTGTGGGAGAAAACCGGAGATCCTGGAAAAAAGCCACTCAGTCGTGGGGAGAAGGTACAAGCTCTGTACATACAGCGCCCGTAGTCTGGATTGAACCTGGCTCTCTGGCGCTGTGAGGCAGCAACTCTACCGCTGTGCCATCGGGCCACCTGTAGTGTAGTGGTTACCACACTCGCCCGACACACGAGAGGTCCCCGGTTCATAACCAGCCGGAGACATTCTGAACTAGTGGTGGCACGGTGGCACAGCTGATAGAGCTGCTATCTCACAGAGCTAGAGACCCCAGTCTGTGTGGAGTTTGCACGTTCTCCATGTGAAATTGTGGGTTTCCTCCGGATGCTCCAGTTTCCTCCCATGTCCCAAAGTTGTGCGGGTTTGTAGGTTAATTAGCCCTCTGTAAATAAAGTCCCCTTAATGTGTAGGCAGTGTTATAGCATAGAACCAGAGTGGGCGGGTGATCACTGGTTGGTTTGGACTCGGTGGGTCATAGGGCTTGTTTCCACATTGTATCTCTAAACTAAACTAAAGCCAGGCAACATCTGGTTTGTGGTCCATCTCTGTGGTCCATAGATCCAAGCCACCCCACCACTGTAGGCTCCTCTCAATTCTTCCAGCGTTCCTCCAAAGATGTAGATAGGTCTGGGTCCGTGGCGGTCTGGATCAGTGAGGGTTCAGTTTAGTTTATTGTCACGTGTGCCGAGGTACAGTGAAAAGCTTTTGTTGCGTGCTAACCAGTCAGCGGAAAGACAATACATGATTACAATCGAGCCATTAGACACATGATAAGGGAATAACATTTAGTGCATGGTAAAGCCAGCAAAGTCTGATCAAAGATAGTCCGAGGGTCACCAATGAGGTAGATAGTAGTTCAGGACTCTCTCCGGCTGTGGTAGGATGATTCAGATCCCTGATAACAGTTGGGAAGAAACTGTCCCTGAATCTGGAGGTGTGCGGGTAGAAGTGAGGGGGGGGGGGGGAGATGAGACCATGGGTCCTCCCTCAGCTGGTCCCCATTGGCAGCGGGATCGTGACTGAAATCCGGTACTTAGTGAGATGAGGATGGTGGAAGGACCAGGAGATGAAGATCTCCTGGTGTTTAAGAAGGAACTGCAGATGCTGGAAAATCGAAAGAAGGTCTGAAGAAGGGTTTCAGCCCGAAACGTTGCCTATTTCCTTCACTCCATAGATGCTGCCTCACCCACTGTGTTTCTCCAGCACTTTTGTCTACTGAAGATCTCGTGGGTTGTGTAGGACTGGGGTGGTCATATTTATCTGCAGAGGCAGCGCGACTTGTGTCGCAGAGGCCTCTGCAGTCCGTCTGTCTTTTTGTTATTTTTTGTCCCGTTTTAATGTAGTTTTTATTTTTTTTTGATGGTGTGTATGTGTGTGTGTGGTGTGTGTGGGGGGGGGGGGAAACTTTTAAAATCTTTCCCCTGCACCGGAGAGACCCGACCTTTCCCTGTCGGGTCTCCGTTGTCGTTGGGGCTGCCACGTGGAGCGGCCTCCAGCAGGAACGACCGGGGGCTCCAGTCGCGAAGCCTGCGGAGCTACCCACCATCACGGAGCTGGCCGAGTCCGGAGCGGGTGGAGCTGTGGTGGCGCTCGGCTGTGACCCGACCCCCGAAGATTCGCAGGCTCCAACCGCAGGTCCAGTGGACGGTGACACCGGGAGCCCGCGGGTCCCTGCTGGGAGACCGCTTTTCGGGGCTTCCGCAACGGCGACTTCTCCCGCCCGAGTAGCGGGGTCGAGGATGACCTGGAGCGGGGCCTTACATCACCGCCCGGCGCGGCTTCAACGGCTGCGGGACTTTGCTAGCGCCCGCCGGGGACTCCAACAACAAGACCCGGAGCGTGGCCTTGCATCACCCGGCACGGCGTTAATGGCCGCAGTACAATTCCCATCGCCCACCGGGGGCTTTGACTCTGACATCGGGAGGGGAATGGGGAGTGTAGGGGAGAGATAAGCTTTTTTGCCTTCCATCACAGCGAGGAGGAGATGCGCTGTGATGGATGTCTGTGTAAATTGTGTTGTGTCTTTGGCCTTTTCCTTGTGTGTATGACTGTATAAACAACGTTTCATTTGAGCCTCTATGAGGTTCAAGTGACAAATAAATTGTATTGTATTGTATCTGCTTCTACACCATGTTCATGCTCAGATCAGTGTGTGGCAGAACATAGACTGAATGTCTGAATAAGTGCAGCCGCATAAAAAGTAAGCAGCCAGACACAATGAGAATGTAACAGTTGCATTGAAACATTCAGCATGGAAACAGGCCCTTTTTCATGTTCACGTGATGGGAGCAGAATTAGGTTATTCAGCTATTGAACAAAGGGGATTATGGAGCCATGTGGGAGGAGCTGGCCAAAGTTGACTGGAAAGATACCCGAGCAGGGATGACAGTGGAACAACAATGGCAGGTACTTCTGGGAATAATACAGAAGGTGCAGGATCAGTTTATTCCAAAGAGGAAGAAAGATTCCATGGGGAGTAAGGGGCGACTGTGGCTGACAAGGGAAGTCAGGGACAGTATAAAAATAAAAGAGAAGAAGTATAACATAGCAAAGATGAGCGGGAAGCCAGAGGATTGGGAAACTTTTAAAGAGCAAAAAAAGATAACTAAAAAGGCAATACGGAGAGAAAAGATGAGGTATGCAGATAAGCTAGCCAATAATATAAAGGAGGATAGTAAAAGCTTCTCTGAGTAAAAAATAAGAAATGAGAAAACAGGGAATTATAGACCAGTTAGCCTGACATCGGTGGTGGGAAGATGCTGGAGTCAATTATAAAAGATGAAATAGCCACACATTTGGATAGCAGTAACAGGATCAGTCCAAGACAGCATGGATTTACGAAGGGGAAATTATGCTTAACTAATTAATCTTCTGAAACTTTTTGATGATGTAACTCGGAAAATGGACAAGGGAGAGCCAGTGGGTGTAGTGTACCCGACTTTCAGAAAGCATTTAATAAGGTCCCACATAGGAGATTAGTGGGCAAAATTAGTGCACATGGTATTGGGGGTAGGGTACTGACATGGATAGAAAATTGGTTGGCAGATAGGAAACAAGGAGTAGGGATAAATGGGTCACTTTCAGAATGGCAGGCAAAGAGGTCCTTCTACAGTTGTACAGAGCCCTAGTGAGATCACACCTGGAGTATTGTGTGCAGTTTTGGTCCCCTAATTTGATGAAGGACATTCTTGCTATTGAGGGAGTGCAGCGTAGGTTTACAAGGTTAAATCTCGGGCTGGCGGGACTGTCATATGCTGAGAGAATGGAGCAGCTGGGCTTGTACACTCTGGAGTTTAGAAGGATGAGAGGAGATCTTATTGAACCATATAAGATTGTTAAGGGTTTGACATGCTAGATGCAGGAAACATGTTCCTGATGTTGGGGGAGTCCAGAACCAGGGGCCACAATTTAAGAATAAGGGGTAATCCATTTAGAACGGAGATGAGGAAACACTTTTTCTCACAGAGAGTTGTGAGTCTGTGGAATTCTCTGCCTCAGAAGGCAGTGGAGGCAGGTTCTCTGGATGCTTTCAAGAGAGAGCTAGATAGGGCTCTTAAAGATAGCGGAGTCAGGGGATATGGGGAGAAGGCAGGAACGGGGTACTGATTGGGGATGATCAGCCATGATCACATTGAATGGCGGTGCAGGCTCGAAGGGCCAAATGGCCCACTCCTGCACCAATTGTCTATTGTCTATTGTGTAGCTCTTACCCAGGTGTTCCAGGGATGAGTGTAGAGGCAGGGAGATTACTTGTTGTGGTGGTAGGCGAACTGCAGTGGATCAAGGCTGCTTTTTTTTTTTTTTTTTTAATCAAAAAATGTATTCAATTATTAAAAAATAACATTTACACTACAATAAAACAAGCCAGAACCCACCACCATAAATACAATACAAACATATATCCATAATAAACTATTATACAACTATGATACAATCCTTATTGAGGATACATTCAACACCCTGCGGAGCCCAGCGGTCCCGGAACTCCCTCAGGGTGCCCACAGACAGGGCGTATTCCCTTTCTAATCCCACCCGGGCACGGACGTAACCCTGGAAAAGGGGCAGGCAGCTGGCCCGGGTAGAGCCCTCCGCCGCCTGGCGCCGTGACTCGCGGATGGCCAGCTTGGCCAGGCCCAGGAGCAACCCAACCAGGACATCTTCAGCCCTACCCTCTCCCCTACGCACAGGGTGTCCAAAGATGAGGATGGTGGGTGAAAAATGCAGCCAGAAGGCAAGGAGCAGCCCCTTTAGATATTCAAACAGTGGCTGCAGCCTCACACACTCCATGTACACGTGGTACACAGACTCTTCCAGCCCGCAACAGTGGCAGGCGGCTGGCGAGTCTGTGAACTGCGAGAGAAACAGGTTGCAGGGAACTCCTCGGTGCAATACCCTCCACCCCAGGTCCCCAATGTAGAGGGGGAGAATCCCTGCGTAGAGGGACTCCCACCGGGGACCCCCCTCGCGACCGGAAGGCAACACTGACATCAAGGCTGCTTGGTAGGCTGTAGTTAGAGTGTTCCATAACTCGCGTCCCAAAGCATTTTATGATGGTGGATGTCAAGTCCACTGTACAGTAGTCGTGTAAGCGTGAGATCTTGCTTTTCTTCAGCACCGGGATGGTGGTGGTCTTCTTGAAGTAGGTGGAGAGTCGGGAAAGTTATATATATCCATGAATACTGCTAGCTGGTCCAGGAAGTTCCTGTACGCTGCCAGGAACTAAGTCCATCTGGGCCACTTGCTTTCCGTGAGTTCACCCTCAGGAAAGCTGATCAAACCTGCACCAGTGACCCTGGGGAAAAGGCACACTTGAATCTGATGGGACACATATCACCACCCTATTGCTCAGGAAGGAACTGCAGATGCTGGTTTAAACTGAAGACACACAAAATGCTGGAGTAACTCAGTGGGACCGGCAGCATCGCTGGAGAGAAGGACCGGGTGACGTTTATGGGCAAAATCCTTCTTCAGACTGATCACTGACTCATCAGTCTAAAGAAGGGTCTCGACCCGAAACGTCACCGGTTCCTTCTCTCCAGAGATGTTGCCTGTCCCACTGAGTTACTCCAGCTTTTTGTGCCTATCACCGCCCTATTTGCCTCCTGCTCAAAGTGAGCATAGAAATTTGCCCTGAACATTACCCTCTCTACTTATAGTTTGCCCTCTAGTGTGGGTCTTTCACTCTTCCCATGACCCACGAGGGTTTTCTCCGAGATCTTCGTTTTCCTCCCACATTCAAAAGACGTTCAGGTTTGTAGGTTAATTGGCTCGATGTATGTGTAAATTATCCCCACTGTGTGTAGGGTAGTGTTACTGTGCGGGGATCGCTGGTCGGTGTGGACTCGGTGGGCCAAAGGGCCTGTTTCCACGCTGCATCTCTAAACTAAACTAAACTAAACTGAGTCCGACATACAACTTGAAACATCAACTTCGAACAATGGAAGTCTTGTATTGAGTGGATGAGGAGTGGAGAATGTTAGGAATAAATGGTCGACCATTTAGGACTGAGATGAGGAAAATCTTTTTCACCCAGAGAGTTGTGAATCTGTGGAATTCTCTGCCACAGAAGGCAGTGGAGGCTAATTCACTGGATGTATTCAGGAGAGAGTTAGATTTAGTTCTTCGGGCTAACGGAATTAAGGGATATGGGGAGAAAGCAGGAACGGGGTACTGATTTTGGGTGATCAGCCACAATCATATTGAATGGTAGTGCTGGCTCGGAGGGCCGAATGGCTTAATCCTGCACCTAATTTCTATGTTTCAATGATGTTTCCACTAATGCGTAGACTATTTTCCAAATGGGGACAGAATCCAGAAATCAGAGGTGCAAAGGGACTTAGTACTGGTGCAGGATTCCCAGAAAGTTAATCTGCATGTCGTATCGATAGTAAGAAGACAAACGCAATGCTAGCATTGATTTGGAGAGGACTGGAATACACAATTATGGGTGCAATGCTGAGGCTCTATAAGGCGTTGGCCAGACTGCATTGGAGAACTTTTGGCCCCCATATCTGAGGAAGGATGTGCTGACTCTGGAGAGAGTCAAGAGGAGTGATGATCCCAGGAATGAGTGGGTTAACATATGATGAGCGTTTGACAGCACTGAGCCTGTACTTGCTGGAGTTTAGAAGGATGGGGAGGTGGGGGGGGGAGCGGGCAACCTCATTGAAATCTACCATATAATGAAAGGCCTGGATAGCTAGTTTAGTTAGGTTCATTTAGTCTGGTTTATTGTCACGTCTACCGAGGTACAGTGAAAAGCTTTTGTTGCGTGCTAGCCAGTCAGCAGAAAGACAATACATGATTACAATCCAGCCATTTACAGTGTACTGTAACATACTAAGGGAATAACGTTTAGTGCAAGGTAAAGCCAGCAAAGTCCGATCAAGGATAGTCCGAGGGTCACCAATGAGGTAGATAATAGTTCAGGACTGCTCTCTGGTTGTGGTAGGATGGTTCAGTTGCCTGATAACAGCTGGGAAGAAACTGTCCCTGAATCTGGAGGTGTGTGCATTTTCACATTTCTATACCTTTTACCTGATGGGAGAGGGGAGAAGAGGGAGTGGCCGGGGTGAGACTGGTCCTTGATGATGCTGCTGGCCTTGCCGAGGCAGCGTGAGGTGTAGATGGAGTCAATGGAAGGGAGGTTGGTTTGTGTGATGGTCGGGGCTGCGGCCACAATTCGCTGCAATTTCTTGCGGTCTTGGATGTAGCTGTTCCCAAACCATGCAGTGATGCATCCTGACAAAATGCCTTCTGTGGTGCATCTGCAGAAGTTGGAGAGAGCTGTGCCAAGCGTACTCAGCCTTCTAAGAAAGTAGAGGCGTTGGTGTGCCTTTTGGTGGTTGCTGCAATATGGGTTGTCCATGAGGTGGTGCTGGTGATATTGCCTCCGAGGAATTTGAATTTTTCAACCATCTATGAAAGTTGGGGTATGTGTTTCCTGAAGCCGATCACTATCTCCTTTGTCTTGCCGACGTTGAGAGAAAGGTTGCTGTCTTGAGTAATGTAATAGTGTGGATGTAGAGAAGATGTTTCCACTAGTGGGAGAGTCTAGGACCAGAGGGCACAGCCTCAGAATTAAAGGATGTACCTTTAAAAAGGAGATGAGGAAGAATTTCTTTAGTCAGAGGGTGGTGAATCTGTGGAATCCTTTGTCACAGAAAGCAGTGGAGGCCAATACATATTTTTTAAGGCGGAGATTGACAGATTCTTGATTAGGCAGGTGTCTGGGGTTATGGGGAGAAGGCAGGAGAATGGGGTTCAGAGGGAAAGATAGATCAGCCATAATTGAATGGAGGGGTAGACTTCAGGGGCCGATTTATCTAATTCCGCTCCTAAAACTTAAATAACTGTGCCTGAAATTGACGTGAAAAACATAGAAACATGGAAAATATGTGCAGATGTAGGCCATTCGGCCCTTCGAGCCAGCACCGCAATTCGATATGATCATGGCTGATCACCCATAATCAGCTGCCCGTTCCTGCTTTCACCCCATATACCTTGATTCCGTTAGCCCCAAGAGCTATATCTAACTCTCTCCATGATCATATTGAATGGCGGTGCAGGCTCGAAGGGCCGAATGGCCTACTCCTGCACCTAATTTCTATGTTTCTATGTTTCTATGAGTACATCCAGTGAATTGGCCTCCAATGCCTTCTGTGGCAGAGAATTCCACAGATTCACAACTCTCTGGGTGAAAAAAATGGTCTCATCTCAGTCCTAAATGGCTGACCCCTTATTCTTAAACTGTGACCCCTGGTTCTGGACTCCCTCAACATTGGGAACATTTTTACTACATCTAGCCTGTTCCAATCCCTTAAGAGTTTTTTATGTTTCTATAAGATTCCCTCTCATGCTTCTAAATTCCAGTGGATGTAAGCCCAGTCGATCCATTCTTTCAAAAGCCTTTACTGTGAGCTGCTGACTACATAAAGTGGGAGCTTTGTGCAGGTGTAATGAATGTCTTTCTCTAGTTGCTGTCGAGCATGTCGTATGCCACTATGAGGTCCTTATACCATGAAAACGCTTTGTCTCCCATAAGTTTGTTCCTACTTCACTCTGTTAAATTCATGGGTGGTATCATGTCTCTGTCTACTGGAGACCCTCGGACTATGTTCAATTGGACTTTACTGGACTTTACCATGCTCTGTGTGGCGCAGCGGTTGAGTTGCTGCCTAAGGAGAAGGATATTGAATTATGTGAGGTAAGGGAAACTAGTAGAGTAGCTATGGATACTATGAGTTTCAAAGTAAAAGAAGTACTGACACTTTTGAAAAATATAAAAGTGGATAAGTCTCCAGGTCCTGACAGGATATTCCCTAGGACATTGAGGGAAGTTAGTGTAGAAATAGCCGGGGCTATGACAGAAATATTTCAAATGTGATTAGAAACGGGAATAGTCCCCGAGGATTGGCGTACTGCGCATGTTGTTCCATTATTTAAAAAGGGTTCTAAGAGTAAACCTAGCAATTATAGGCCTGTTAGTTTGACTTCAGTGGTGGGCAAATTAATGGAAAAGATACTTAGAGATAATATATATAAGCATCTGGATAAACAGGGTCTGATTAGGAACAGTCAGCATGGATTTGTGCCTGGAAGGTCATGTTTGACTAATCTTCTTGAATTTTTTGAAGAGGTTACTTGGGAAATTGACGAGGGTAAAGCAGTGGATGTTGTCTATATGGACTTTAGTAAGGCCTTTGACAAGGTTCCTCATGGAAGGTTGGTTAAGAAGGTTCAACTGTTGGGTATAAATGCAGGAATAGCAAGATGGATTCAACAGTGGCTGAATGGGAGAAGCCAGAGGGTAATGGTGGATGGCTGTTTGTCGGGTTGGAGGCAGGTGACTAGTGGGGTGCCTCAGGGATCGGTGTTGGGTCCTTTGTTGTTTGTCATGTACATCAATGATCTGGATGAAGGTGTGGTAAATTGGATTAGTAAGTATGCAGATGATACCAAGATAATGTAGTTGTGGATAATGTTGTGGATAATGAAGAGGATTTCCAAAGTCTACAGAGTGATTTAGGCCATTTGGAAGAATGGGCTGAAAGATGGCAGATGGAGTTTAATGCTGATAAATGTGAGGTGCTACACCTTGGCAGGACAAATCAAATCAAATCAAATCAAAATAGGACGTACATGGTAAATGGCAGGGAATTGAAGAATACAGTTGAACAGAGGGATCTGGGAATAACTGTGCATAGTTCCTTGAAGGTGGAATCTCATATAGATAGGGTGGTAAAGAAAGCTTTTGGTATGCTAGCCTTTATAAATCAGAGCATTGAGTATAGAAGCTGGGATGTAATGTTAAAATTGTACAAGGCATTGGTGAGACCAAATCTGGAGTATGGTGTACAATTTTGGTCGCCCAATTATAGGAATGAGCTTACAGTGGAAGTGGTGGAGGCAGGTTAGTTGGTATCATTTAAAAATAAATTGGAGAGGCATATGGATGAGAAGGGAATGGAGGGTTATGGTATGAGTGCAGGCAGGTGGGACTAAGGGAAAAAAAAGTTGTTCGGCACGGACTTGTAGGGCCGAGATGGCCTGTTTCCGTGCTGTAATTGTTATATGGTTATAACAGCGCCAGAGGCCCGGGTTCGATCCTGACTGCGTGTGCTGTCTGTGCGTAGTTTGTACATTCACCCCGTGAAGACTACGAAAAGTAGTAAACACTGCCCACTCCATCCTCGGCTCTGACCTCCCTACCATCGAGGGGATCTATCGCAGTCGTTGCCTCAAAAAGGCTGGCAGCATCACCAAGGACCCACACCATCCTGGCCACACACTCATCTCCCCGCTACCTTCAGGTAGACGGTACAGGAGCCTGAAATCTGCAACGACCAGATTCAGAAACAGCTTCTTCCCCACAGCCATGAGGCTATTGAACTCAACTCAAACAAAACTCTGACCATTAATAGCCCATCAGTAGTTTATTTGCACTTTATCTGTTTTATTTATTCATGTGTGTATATATTTATATAATGGTATATGGACACACTGTATTCATGCCTACTATATTCAGGTTCAGGAATATCTGCTTCCCCACGGCCATCAGGCTATTAAACTCCTCAAACAAAACTCTGAACATTAGTAGCCCATTATCTGTTTATTTGCACTTGATCAGTTTATTTATTCATGTGTGTATATATTTATATAAGGGATGGACACACTGATCTGTTCTGTATTAATGTCTACTATATTCTGTTGTGCTGAAGCAAAGCAAGAATTTCATTGTCCTATCTGGGACACATGACAATAAAGTCTCTTGAATCTGGAATCTTGACCTATGTGGGTTTTCTCCTGGTGTTCCGGTTTCCTCCTACACTCCAAAGACGTACAGGTTTGTAGGTAAATGGGTTTGGTAAAACTATAAATTGTCCCTGGTGTGTGTATGGAGTGATCGCTGGTCGGCGCGGACTCGGTGGGCCGAAGGGCCTGTTTCCGTGCTGTATCTCTAAACTAAACTAACCTAAACACTGAACGTTATTCCCTTTAACAGGTACACATATCTGTACACTGTGGACGGCTCGATTGTAAATCACGTATAATCATTTCACTGAATGGTTAGCACGTTACAAAAAGCTTTTCACTGTACCTTGGTACAGGTGACAATAAACTAAACTTAAACTAAACTAAATTATACATGTGTAGGAAGGAACTGCAGATGCTGGTTTAAACTGAAGATTGACACAAAATGCTGGAGTAACTCAGTGTGTCGGGCAGCATCTCTGGAGAAAAGGAATAGGTAACCTTTCGGGTCGAGTCCCTTCTCTTATCATAATACAGAAAACTACATCAATGAACTTTATTATATACCGAAAACTACAAATATGTACAACCCAATGTACCGTTTCAGTATGCAGTACGCCCAGAGGATTGTCGGCTGCCCTCTCCTTACCTTGGAGGACTTACACAGTTCCCGCTGCACCAAAAAATCCCAGAGTAGCATAAAGGACATTTCCCACCCCGGACACTCCCTGTTTGAACTGTTGCCGTCAGGCAGACGGTACTGATCTACAAGGACAAGGACGAACAGACTAAAAAACAGTTTTTACCCCACTGCTATAAAAGCACTAAATGTAGCAGCCAAGGAACGCAGGGGCGAGACATACTAAGGGACTGTGGTACACTGTGAAATCGACAGAAGGATGGAGGGTTGGGTGTTTATGCATGCTTTTTTCGTGATATTTATTTTAGTTGTTTATCTTTTAATATTTTACGTTGTATGTATCGTTAGCTTTTAGAAATGTTTGAATGGTGCACTGACTGGCTGACATTTTTAAATTTCGATGTACATGGTTCATGTTACAATGACAATAAAGAAACTATTCTATTCTATTCTATTCTGTTTTCATTTAATAAAACCATTAAACTGTGAGCTAACACACATCAAATATACATCGAAACATAGAAACATAAAAAATAGGTGCAGGGGTAGGCCATTCGTCCCTTCGAGCCTGCACCGCCATTCAATATGATCATGGCTGATCATCCATCTCAGTATCCTGTACCTGCCTTCTCTCCATACCCCCTGATCCCTTTAGCCACAAGGGCCACATCTAACTCCCTCTTAAATATAGCCAATGAACTGGCCTCAACTAGCTTCTATGCAGAGAATTCCACAGATTCACCACTCTCTGTGTGAAAAAAGTTTTTCTCATCTCAGTCCTAAAAGACTTCCCCCTTACCCTTAAACTGTGACCCCTTGTTCTGGATTTCCCCAACATCGGGAACAATCTTCCTGCATCTAGCCTGTCCAACCCCTTAAGAATTGTGTAAGTTTCTATAAGATCCCCCCTCAATTTTCTAAATTCTAGCGAGTGCAAGCCGAGTCTTTCCAGTCTTTCTTCATATGAAAGTCCTGACATCTCAGGAATCAGTCTGGTGAACCTTCTCTGTACTCCCTCTGGCAAGAATGTCTTTCCTCAGAATAGGAGACCAAAACTGTACACAATACTCCAGGTGTGGTCTCACCAAGACCCTGTACAACTGCAGTAGAACCTCCCTGCTCCTATACTCAAATCCTTTTGCTATGAATGCTAACATACCATTCCGTTTCTTCACTGCCTGAAACGTCGCCTATTTTCTTCGCTCCATAGATGCTGCTGCACCCGCTGAGTTTCTCCAGCAATTTCAGCAATACCTTTGCCTACTTTCAATGACTGGTGTACCATGACACACAGGTCTAGTTACATACAATATATAAGTTTATTTTATCTTGCTTATACGTGATTTGCATTATATGAAGAATAACAAAAAAAGTTATTAAATCAAAAAAATGAATATTATAGGTTTAATTTGATCAGATTGTATATCATAAATGAGGCATCGCCTCTGCCATCAAATATATAATCGGTTCCTCACCAGTAACCTGCTTGCCACAGCTTGTTTTGCATTGACATGGGCTTTAGATGGTGTCATAGAGTGATACAGCGTGGAAACAGGCCCTTCGGCCCAACTTGCCCACACCTGCCAACATATCCCAGCTACGCTAGTCCCACCTGACTGCACTTGGTACATATCCCTCCAAACCTGTCCTATCCGTGTACCTGTCTAACTGTTTCTTAAACGTTGGGATAGTCCCAGCCTCAACTACCTCCTCTGGCAGCTCGTTCCAGACACCCACCACCCTTTGTGTGAAAAAGTTACATCTCACATTCCTATGAAATCCTTTCTCCTTCACCTTGAACCTGTGTCCTCTGGTCCTCAATGATCCTACTCTGGGCAAGAGACTGAGCATCTACCCGATCTATTCCTCTCATGTTTTCCTCACAGATGACATTGCAAGGGCTTTGATACTCACCAAAAGCATTGAACTCCAGACATGAGGTTATTGGGACAATCCTGCACATTCTTTTCCCAGGATGGAAATATCAAAGACTGTTTTCTCCCCATATCATAGAAACATAGAAAATAGGTGCAGGAGGAGGCCATTCGGCCCTTCGAACCAGCACCGCCCTTCATTGTGATCCCTTGATTCTGTTAGCCCTAAGAGCTAAATCTAACTCTCTCTTGAAAACATCCAGTGAATTGGCCTCCACTGCCTTCTGTGGCAGAGAATTCCACAGATTCACAACTCTCTTGGTGAAAAAGTTTTTCCTCATCTCAGTCCTAAATGGCCGACCCCTTATTCTTAAACTGTGACCCCTGGTTCTGGACTCCCCCAACATGGGGAACATTTTCCCTGCAATTCCTGCTAATGGGATATGGATCATGTGTCGTCAGATAAGAGCTGGTCTCGGCAACATGTGCAGGGAGGAAGTCTAGATACTGGTTTAAAATGATTTTTGTCCAGGCATCATGTTGAGCACAGATATTGTGGGCCGAATGGCCTGTCCTGCACTGTGCTGTTCCATGTTCAGCCCAGAACAGTACTTGTTGAAGTGTGCAGCCAAGCACACGTCCAACTCAATTTACAAACTTACAGATGACACCACCGTGGTAGGCCCGATATCGTAGTGGGATGAGATGGAGATCGAGAACCTCGCATCAAGACAACAACCTTTCTCTCAATGCCAGCAAGACATGGGAGATAGTGATGGAATTCAGGAAGTCAGGATGTACGCATACCCCAGTGTGTATACATTGATGGAGCCCAGATTGTGGACGCTGCCCAAACCATCACACAAACCAACCACCCTTGGACTCCATTTATACCTCACACAACCCGGTCAAGGCCAACATCACAATCAAGGACCAGTCTCACCCCGGCCACTCCCTCTTCTCCTCTCTCCCATCAGACCAAAGGTGGTTGTAGGAAGGAACTGCAGATGCTGGTTTAAACCGAAGATAGACACAAAATGCTGGAATAACTCAGCGGGACTGGCAGTATCTCTGGATAGAAGGAATGGGTGGCATTTCAATAGACAATAGACAATAGGTGCTGGAGTAGGCCATTCGGCCCTTCAAGCCAGCAGCGCCATTCAATGTGATCATGGCTGATCATCCCCAATCAGTACCCCGTTCCTGCCTTCTCCCCATATCACCTGACTCCGCTATTTTTAAGAGCCCTATCTAGCTCTCTCTTGAAAGCATCCAGAGAACCAGTCTCCACCGCCCTCTGAGACAGAGAATTCCACAGACTCACCACTCTCTGTGAGAAAAAGTGTTTGCTCGTCTCCGTTCTAAATGGCTTACTCCTTATTCTTAAACTGTGGCCCCTGGTTCTGGACTCCCCCAACATCGGGAACATGTTTCCTGCCTCTAGCATGTCCAAACCCTTATCAATCTTATATGTTTCAATGAGATTCTCTCTCATCCTTCTAAACTCCAGACTGTACAAGCCCAGCTGCTCCATTCTCTCAGCATATGACAGCACGGCCATCCTGGGAATTAACCGTGTAAACCAACGCTGCACTGCCTCAATAGCAAGAATTGGCTCGAGATCTTTGTTCAGACAAGACGTAGAACTGAGTGTAGCGATATGAATATTGAATTCCCTAACTTCAAACTACCCTTGCTTTCCCCCTATCGTTGTTCCACCCCCTCCCTAGTTCTCCAACTAGTTTCACAGTCCCCCTCTTTAATTTTACTGATTGTATACCTCGTTGTCACCTTCCCCTCAGCTAACCATGATCCTGATACATTTCCTTGACCATCGTCTGCTTTCATCTGTCATTTTCACACCTCACCCTTCCATATCTCTAGTCTCCCTCTCCCCTGACTCTCAGTGTAAGGAAGGGTCTCGACCCAAAACGTCACACAATCCTTACCCCCAGAGTTGCTGCCTGTCCCGCTGAGTTACTCCAGATGTTTGTGTCTATAGTGAAAGGCTTATTGCTTCATCTCCTCCACTTAGGTTGCCAGAGGCTGGTGGGAGGTAACCTGCCCAGGACATTGAGCAGCTCACTTCTATAGAGCAGCCCATCTGTAGTTGATGAGCAATGGGTGGGTCCTCTTCCATACTAGTCTTGTGTCTATCTTCGATGTAAACCAGAATCTGTAGCTTCTTCCTACACAGAGTCAAGGAAAATCTCTTAGCTGGATTCATATCTCACACCATGGATATCCTGATGTAACGATCACTCCCTGACACAGTGTTTCACCCTAGGAGGGCTGTAAGAATGTCGTAAACCCAAACATCCTCAGCTCTGCAGGAGAAGACCCATAATTGAGGACCCCATATCTGAGGACGAATGCGCTGGACTCTGGAGAGGACCCAGCGGAGGTTTACAAGAATGATTCCAGGAATGAGTGGGTTAACATATGATGAGCGTTTGACAGCACTGGGCCTGTACTCGCTGGAGTTTAGAAGGTTGAGGGGGGAACCGCATGACAGAATAATGAAAGGCATAGATAGAGTGGATGTGGAAAGCATGTTTCCACTGGTGGGAGAGTCTAGCACCAGACATTATAGCCTCAGAAATAAAGGGCGCTCTTTTAGAAAGGAGGTGAGGAGGAACTTCTTCAGTCAGTGGTCAGTAAATCTGTGGAACTCATTGCCACAGAGGGCTGTGGAAGCCAAGTCTATGGATATATTTAAGGCAGAGATAGACAAATTCTTGATTAGAACGGGTGTCAAGGGTTATGGGGAGAAGGCAGGAAAATGGGATTAGCCATGATTGAATGGCGGAGTAGACTCAATGGGACGAATGGCTTAATACTACTCCAATAACTTGTTAACTTGTGAACCTGACAGAAATATGAAGGTAGACTTCAGTTCCATTCACAGCTCCTCAGACAAGGACTCATCGCATGCCTGCATGCTGTAAAGGGCCTGTCCCACGAGCATGCGTCTGCATGCGGCAAGCGCGACCTAACGTGGTCGCTTGAGCCGTACGGCCTCGTGGGGCCGGTCCCACTTCGATCGCCGGAGCCGTATGGAGTTGTGCGGAGCTGGTCCCGACATCGCGCGGGGCTCCGAAAAACTGATCGTGTTCAAAAATTCCGTGCGGCAACGGCCTGCCGGCCCGTAGCCGCCTTGACGGGCATACGCAGCGCCTTGACGTCATACGACACGCGCAAACTTCCCGCGGACTTCGCTCGAACTTCACGTCACTCATTCGACCTCCGCGTGGCTCCCGCTTCGGTTTGGTCGCGCTCACCGCATGCAGTCGCATGCTGGTGGGACCAGCCCTTAAGACTTTAACAAAATGCCTTCAGTTGGGGCGGCACGGTGGCGCAGCAGTGGAAGTTCATTCCAAGAGTTCTCCCGAGGTAGCACTGATTCGAACTCGGAGATTTACGGTAATGGCCACTCGTCGGTACTCGGGGCTCTCATGGACTTTTTCCCGTGCTTACCTGTCGTTAGCGAGTCTTCCCGAGTACCAGCCATTAGCGTTACGAGCCGCTAAGAGACGTCCCCGAGCTCCGACGTACCCGCTACGTTCATTCTCCGTGCTTACCACAAGTTTGATTTTTTTTAAACTCGGGAGAGCTCTTGGAATGAACTCGTACCGTGGGACAGGGCTTTAACTCCTGCTTTTTGTGTCTCTCTCCACCTATCACTTACCTCGCTTTGTCCCACCCGTACCTCTTTCCTAGCTTTCTCCTCCCACTCCACCTCCCCCCACACCCCCCCGCACAACAATCAGTCTGAAGATGGGCCCTGACCCGAAACATCATCTGTCCATTCCTTCCGCAGATGCTGCCTGACCTGTTGAGTTCTTCCAGCACTTTGTGCTGTGCTCATGATATTTCATCCTGTCCCCATTCACCTGCCAGAATTAAACTTCTATAAAATTAAAACACCTTAATAAACTGAATAAAAGGCTTTGATGGAAGCATTTTATTAGAAACAATATTGTCCTGAAACCCAATTAGTCTCTTTGCCGTGAATTAAAAATATCAGTGTACAGGCAACTGCATTTCACATTTCACAGAGGGATAATCTTCAATTTGGTTCCTTGTGTTGGTCGTCACTTACGGGGTTCAGGGCTTGACGTTACTGAAGATATCTCAGCTTTCTACGAATATAGAACACAGAACAGTACAGTACTGGAACAGGCCCTTCAGCCTGCAATGTCTTCTTCCCATGCTGTTATCAGGCAACTGAATCATCCTTCCACAACCAGAGAGCAGTGCGGAACTACTATCTACCTCATTGGTGACCCTTGGACTATCTTTGATCGGATTTTGCTGGCTTTACCTTGCACTAAACATTATTCCCTCATGTAATCTATACACTGTAAACAGCTCGATTGTAATCATGTATTGTCTTTCTGCTGACTGGATAGCACGCAACAAAAGCTTTTCTCTATACCTCATTACATGTGACAATAACCAAAACTAAACTGCACATGATGTCAATATAAACTAATCTTCTCTGCCTGCATATGACCCATATCCCTACATTTTCTGCATATCCATGTGCCTATCTACATGCCTCTTAAACACCAGTATCGTATCTGCCTCCACCACTACCTCTGGCAGCTTGTTCCAGGCACCCACCACCCTCCATGTAAAAAAAACCTGCCCCCGTACATCCCCTTTAAACTTTGCCCCTCTCACCTTAAAACTATGCCCTCTAGTCTTTGTCATTTCCATCCTGGGGAAAAAAACTAACCTATCTATGCCTTTCATAATTCTGAAAAATCGACCCGAATCGTCACCTATTCCTTTTCTCTCCAGAGATGCTGTCTGACCCGCTGAGTTACTCCAACTATTTGTGTCTGCTCATAACTTGATATATGCACAAAATTATAATCATCAACAGGGTGCCATGGTGGCACAGCAGTAGAGTTGCTGCCTTACAGTGCATGCAGCACCGGAGACCCGGGTTCGATCCCGACTACGGGTGCTTGTCTGTGTGGAGTTTGCACGTTCTCCCCGTGACCCATGTGGGTTTTATCCAAGATCTTCAGTATCCTCCCACACTTCAAAGACGTGCAGGTCTGTAGGTTAATTGGCTTGGTGTATGTGTAAACTGTCCCTAGTGTGTCTAGGGTACTGTTAGTGTGCGGGGATCGCTGGTCGGTGCAGACTCGGTGGGCCGAAGGGCCTGTTTCCACGCTGTATCTCTAAACTAAACTAAACTAAACTGTTGACGATTGATAGTAAGTGTTAAGAATCTATGACCTTCAATGGTTTTGTTCTGTGTCTTGGACGATAATGTGAAGCTGATCCATAGTTGGCTAGGACGTTGCAGAGAATGAGTGGAGCAACTGGGAATGGCCAAAGTCCCAGCAGGATCGAGATGCCTCATGTGGCTCTACACGGCTCTATACCCTCTGGTCTTTGCCAGTTCCACACTGGGGAAAAATGTCCTATCACTGATTCCACACTGCCTATGCCTCTCATAACTTAGTTTAGCTTAGACATCCCGCACGGAAACAGGCCCTTTGGCCCACCGAGTCCGCGCTGACCAGCGATCCCCAGGACTGATGGGACACCGGCCCAGAGCAGAGGGGTTAGCACTTCTTCTCTACACTGGCGAGAAGATCAGGGTCACTCCGGACATCTCCGGCCGCCACTGGACAGGGATGGGACACTCAGAAGGGGATGGGGACGGTCCTGTAGAAATTCAACAGCACTTGCAGCGCCGGTGACCCGGGTTCGATCCTGACTACGGATGAAACGCAGGTCCGTGCATGCTCAGAAGCTCAGCTGCAGAGAATGTTTATCTCGAGTGACCTATGACCTGGGCATGCTCAGTTGAAATACCGAACTCGCTTTTTGCCGGCATCACCAGCTTGGGTTTATTGCAATCCGAAGACCCCGACGTTATTGAGAAAACACCCTCATTCACCACGTAACAATTTGTATTTATTGGTTATTTGGCTTTCAAATGATAGCACAAAAACCCCAGCCCCCCCAAAGAACATTACACAATGGCACATTTTGCAAGATTAAAAAGCAAAAAGCCCAAAGATGGAAGCCGTTGGTGCAAGATCACGGTATGACAAACGCAGATCTGATCGTGCACGCTCAGAAGCTCAGCGACAGAGTTGGTTTACACGACGGACCATCATGTATCCTGTTTCACTTGAAAAATACCCGCCGGCATCACCATTGATTTATTGCAATCCGAAACCCCACGTTATTGAGAAAACACCCTCATTCACCACGTAACAATTTGTATTTATTGGTTATTTGGCTTTCAAATGATAGCACAAAAACCCCAGCCCCCCCAAAGAACATTACACAATGGCACATTTTGCAAGATTAAAAAGCAAAAGC